>NW_006399969.1:3036896-3044880 GCF_000299155.1 Elephantulus edwardii
AGATAAATATAGCTACTCCTTTTTTTCTGGTTGCCATTAGCTCTGTATATTTTTTCGCATCCTTTTATTTTTACTCTTTATCTTTACTTTTCAGGTGTGTCTCTTGTAGAAAGCATATTGTTTGATTTTGGTTTTTTTTATACAATCTGCTACTCTTTTTATCTTCAGTGGTACATTTGAACTATTTACATCAGCGTGATTATTAAGAGGCACAGTGTTATTGGTATCACTGAGTTCCTTTTGGAGTTGTGGCTAGTTACTTTGGTCCATCCTGCTTACTGTGGCACCTCTGTAAGAAGGGCATATCTCAGTGCTTCTTACAATTCTGCTCGTGTTTTTACAAACTCTCTTAGGTTCTGTTTTCCTGGGAATATCTTGATCTTTCCTTCATGATTAATGAACACTATTGCTGAGTACAATATTCTTGGTTGACATTTGTGTTCTTTGGCTGTTTAATATATGCCATTTCACTCTCTTCTTGCTTGTATGTTTTCTGTTGAGAAATCGGCACTTAATCTTATCTGCTATCCCTTGTAGGTTACTTTTGTTTCTTCCTTGCTGCTTTCAGAATTCTTTCCTTATCTTTGGTTCTGGAAAATTTGACTATGATATGCCTTGACGTTTTTCTTTTGGGGTCAATTATATATGTTCTCTTCTCTTGAATATATATTCTCTCATTCTTCTTTATGCCTAGAAAGTTTTCTTCTAGTAATTATTCCACAACCTTTTTGGTGCTTTTGCTTGCTTCTTCCTGTTCTAGGATTCTGATTATGCACATGTTATTTCTCTTGATAGTGTCCCACATCATTCTTACATTTTCTTCTTCTTCTTTCATTTTTGATTCTGCTTTTTTCTGCTAGCAGATCAGTGGTGACAATTCTTTTATTTCACTGATTCTGTTTTCCATTTCTTCAACTCTGTTCATGTGTTCCTCCATCATGTTGACAGCATCTAAAATATTGGTCTTCATAATTTGGATTGTGGTTTCTTGTTTTTTTTCAGAGCCTCTAATGCTTCATTGTTTTCTTGCATTGTTTTGGATTGTTTATTTTCAAGCTCCTCCTGGGTTTTGCCCACAATATTCTGTAATTCTTCAAGTTTGTCTTTTGTCCATTGAAAATATTCAATCATTGTTCTTTTAAATTCTGTGTCAGAAAGTTCTATTAGACTTTCTTGCCTCAGGAAATCTATTAACACTGTGTCCTGTTTTGGAGTTAACATCTTGCTTTGGGTTTGTGTAGGGTAAAGGTATCCTGCTTACATGCAGTTGCTGTGGTAGAGTTTTTCATGCTTGAGGCTATAGCTGGTTCTTGATCTGAAGTCACTGCTCCAGAAGAGGGTTGGCCAGGTGCATGTGTGGTCACACGTAGGGTGGGCACACATGCAGATGCATGCAGGTGGGGTGGGGGGCTATGCACACAGAGTCATGAGGGGGTGGGGCATGTGTGGGGACCTGAATGGAAAACCAGGAAGCCTTGGTTTACCCCTAGAGAACTGAGTCAGCCACCCCAGTTGAGCTACAGCTGTCTCACTCCCTCCTGCTTGAGGTGAAGGAGTCTCATGTAGTCCAGCAATCAGCAGTGATCCACCCTGAAGCACCTCATTCAAATTCCTGCTGTTCTGCTTACTTTGGGTGGGTGGGTGCCACAGTGGTTTACTGGTCCTCCAGCTCCCAAACGAATTGTTTTAATAATAGTTCTCACTCAAATTCCAGCTGTCCTGCCCTGTGTGCCACTCCATGTGCATCTCTCCATAAAAACCTTTATTCTTAATCATATATAAAATATACCATAAGTTGTCTGTTTACTGGTAAGTATAAACTATTCTCTTTGAATTAAAAAAATCTAGTAATTTTGAACCAACAATAGTAATATGTTAAGTAGATTAGCACCTATCTCAAGCCTAAAACCAATGACTATCCTTTGAAAAAAGCAGAGAGTACCAGAGAAATGTCAATCTGTGTTTCATTGACTATGAAAAGGCATTTGACTGTGTGGATCACAACAAACTGTGGCTGACTCTGAGAAGGATGGGAATCCCAGAACACTGGATGGTGTTTATTTGAAACCTATACTTGGGCCAGGAGACAGTTGTCAGAACAGAGCAAGGAAACACTGCATGGTTTAAAATTGAGAGGGGTGTCAACGATATGTTCTATCTCCATATCTTTTCAATCAATAGGTTGAATAGATTACCTGGGAGGCTGGGCTCTATGAGAAGAAGTTTGGCATCAATATTTGAGGTAGACTTGTCAATAATCTGTGTTATGCAGATGACACAACCCTGCTTGCTAAAACTGAGGAGGATCTGAAGTGCTTGCTGTAGAAGGTCAAGGACTGAATGTTCAATATGAATTGAAGCTCACTATCAAGAAAAGAAAGATTCTCACTACTGGGTCAATTGGCAGCATCATGATAGATGGTGAAGAGATTGAGATTGTTCACAGCTTCAGTTTGTTTGTCTCCACAATGAACACTCTTGGTACCAGCAGCCAGGAAATTCAAAGATGAATTGCATTGGGAAAGTCTGCTGTCAGAGACCTCTCCAAAACCCTGAAGAGCAATATTGTCAGTCTGGAGACTAAGGTGCACTTGGCCATGGTTTTTGCAATTACTTGTATGTATCAGAGAGGTAAACAATGACGAGGGATGATAGAAGGAGAGTTGATGCCTTTGAGATGTGGTGCTAGAGAAGAGTATTGAATATACCATGGATTGCTAAGAGAACAAACAGGTTTGTCCTGGAGAAGGTGAAGCCAGGCTGCTCCTCAAGGAAAGAATTCTGAAGCTTTGACATACTTTGGACATGTTCCAATGTGGGATCAGTCCTAGGAGAGGGATGTCATGCTTGGGAGGATGGAGGAACAGTGCAGGAGAGGAAAACCCTCAATGAGATGGATTGATTCAATCACGGGGTAAGAGTGATAGGTGTGTCGGAGACAGTAAGATTTGCAGGGGATAAAGCAGGATTTAGGGCTCTTGTACATAGGGTCAGAATGAGTCACAGGTGACTTGACAGCACATAATAGCAACAAAAAACAACCCTTAGCATAAGAGGTAGTTTTTGAGAGGATTCTTTCCCAGATCTGCAATGAAGTGCTTTGGATATTGAACTCCTTCCATCTTATTGGCAATTAACAAAAAAATCCACACAACAAAAACCAAACAAAAAAACACAAACACAAATAAAAAACCACACCCCCCCAAAAAAAACACCCCAAACTACCACCAACAAACAACTTTTGCATTCAGTAACAAGTAATCTGTTCAAATTTTCTACATCTGTCTGTGTTGTTTAGGCAGGCCATGAATTTGTAAAGATTTGTTCATTTTATTTAGGTTTTAAAATTTGTTGGATTATAATTCTTAACAGAGTTGTGTTATTTTCCTTTTTGTTTCAGTTGATTCTATTATGACCTAACTCTTCACATTTTTTATTCTTCTTATTTATGTGTTCTTCTTTCCTGAGATTTACAAGGGGTTTGCTAATTTTATTTATTCTTTCAAGGAACAATGTATTTGTCTTGTTAATTCTTTCAATTGTTTTTCTTATTTTTGTTTTATTTGCTTCTACTTTTAGCTCTATTATTTCCTTTATTCTGAAGACTGGAGGCTTTATTTGCTGTTCATTTTCTATTTCTCAAAGATGTTGGAGTAAGTTGTTGATTTTGGTTCTTTTTTCTTTTATTATGTGTGTATTATACATCAACATCTGAGTACTGCTTTTCTTCTATCCTAAAGATTTTGTTATGTTGTCTTTTTTGTTCTAATTTCTTTCAAAACCTCTTTTTAGTTTTTTTTTAAATAGGGAAAGCATGAATGCAGTCCCTCGGTACCACAAATTAAACAGAGTTTCCCACATTTAGGGGAATCAGAGAGGTCAGAATATCCATAGTGAAATGGATAAATTTCACCCTAGAGAACCACCTTTATGATCATGGAATTTCCTATGCCAGGTACATATCATTACTTTAAAAAATTTCATTTTCTCTGTATCTTTTATTCCCCAGTAGTCTTCAAGCATGATGTTACGTAGTTTCTATGTACTTGGTTTTCCCCCCTTTGATCTTCCTATTTTTGATTTCTAATTTTAAACATTGTGATCTGACAAGACACGTTGTTGTTAAGTGCCGTCGAGTCGCAGGCGACTCATAACGACCCTGTGAAGGAGAGTCCCCGACGCTTGGGTGCCTGTCATCCTCTCTCCAGGTTCATAGGGTTTCCGGAGGCAAGCGATTATGGAAGTGGATGCCACTCCTCCTTCCACGCTTGTTTATTCGGGGAGCTCCACCCCACTCTCTGTCCGCATTGGGTAGCCAACCATTAACGCATTTGATACATCAGTGTCACAGTGTTCAGCCTCACAGCAACCACAAGTTACAATATTTAAATATTTTTTAGTTTATTGAGGCTTGCTTTGTGATTTAACATATGGTGTATTTTGGAGAATGTTCTATGTTCAATGGAGAAGAACTTCTATTGTTCTCTTGTTGGGTTGAGTATTCTACATATGGCTATGAGATCAAGTTGATGAATTACATTGTTTGTTTCTTCTGTGTTCTTATTGAACTTATTTCTAATAATTTTGTCTTTCATTGAAGGTAATATATTGAAGTCTGCAGGAGTGACATCCACTTCCTAAACAGCATGCCTCTGGAAACTCTATGAACTATGATACATGATGATAGTTATAGAAAGGCTTCAGTGTTTTGCACAAAGTGTCACTATGAGTTATCCTCGGATCGACAGCAATCAACAACAACAACAGCTTTATTACTGTGGTGCTCCTGTAGCCTAATGGTAAGAAGCTCTGCTACAGTCCCAAAGGGATGTGGTTTGAATCTCTGAGAGACATGGATGGGCCATGTGATGTACTGCCTCTGAAAATCTACTGTGGGTCATCTACAAGGGTGGTTTCAATTCAACAGCATACAGTAACAACCACAACATCATTATCATGAAGTTATGTTTCTTTCTTTAAATCTGTTAAAGTTTGAGTCATATCATTGGATGTGTAGGTTTAATTGACCCTTTGATCTTTATGTTATGCCCTTCAATATCTTTTATGCTAGTTTTTGCCTAAAAGTCTACTTTATTTGAAACTTATATTACTACTCTTGTTTTTTTGATTGGTGTTTGCTTGAAATCTTTTTCCATGGTTTGGTTTTTAGTCTTTCTTTGCATTTAAGGAAACCACCATAATTCTTAATGCATTGCTGAGTTAACAGGGGATTTAACAAGTTTCTAAAGGTCCCTAGGGAGATTTGGTAGTGTAGTCTACAGGGAGTTTCCCTTCTAACCAATATAAATACCTCTCTAACAGTTTAACTTCACAAGCAGCTCCTTGTGTAAAGGTGGGCAATCTCCTGTCATACGGTTTCCTGCTTCTGGAAAACTCACTGGAGGGTCAACTATGAGTCAATTCTTACTCTATGGTACACAACAATAATAATCAATAAGTCAATCATCAACAAATATTCAGAGAAATGGGATAAGCAGAATCTAAACTTTTATTTCAAGAACTTTATATAGCCCTTAAAAGATTTGTATAAATTAAATGTGATATTATAAAAATAAAGATACCAAAAGCTTTATAAAATTACTAGGAAGACTAAAAGTTAACCAAATAGAATTTTTTTTAATGTGTGTACCATCAAATCATATCTGACTGGTAAAGGAGGATATTGCCCCTCTTTCTCCTGCAGAGCATCTGGTGGGCTCAAAACGCAAACTTCTGGGATTGCAACGCAACTTCTTGCCACTAGGCCATGATAGCTCCCCAAATAGAATTTTTTTTAAAGTAAAGGATATAATTGTTGAACTAAAATGCAGTTAAGTAGCAGATTGATACAGAAAAGAAAAAAAATCAGTAAATTAGAAGACAGCTCTGAAGAATGTAATCAGCGCAATATAGAGTGCTATGCCTCCCACTTAATTTTGTTTTGCTAACTTGGGGACTCTTTTCTCTCCAAATAAATTTGACAATTTCCTTTAAAAGTGAACTTGGTATTTGGATTGGGACTGCACTGAACATGTAGATTGCTTTTAATAGGATTGTCATTTTCACCATATTGAGTCTTCCTATCCATGAACAGGGCACATTTTTCCATTTATTTAGGTCTTTTATTGTGCCTTGCAGAAATGCTCTTTGGTTTTCTCTGTATAAGGTTTTTGTATCTCTAGTTAGGTTCAGTCAAAGTATCTCAATTTGTGGTTGGCTATTGTAAATGGTATTGCTTGCTTGATTTCCTTCTCTGAATTCTCTTTGTTATAGTAGAGGAATCCTATTGACTTTTGGATATTGATCTTATATCCTGCCACTATACTAAATTGGCCTACTAAATCAAACGGTTTTTTAATTGAGTCTTTAGGGTTTTCTGTGTACATTATCATACCCAAAAATCACCTCAAGTTGGATCATAGAGTAAAGTCCAAAACCAAAAATTCATGAGAGAAAAACTGAGATCAAACATAGAAGTGCTAGTCTAAGATATAAAGAGACTGCCAAATACAGCCAGAAATGCACAATTTGAAGAGATTAAAATTGATGAATGGGACCTTCTAAAGATTAAATTCATGTGGGCATCAAAAACTTTTTCCAACAGGGTGAAAAGAAATCCTACCAGCTGGAAACAAACATTTGGTCATACTATCTCAGAGAAGAGTCTCATAACAAAAGTTTACAGAATACTCTTGGGCCTCCACAAGAAAAAGACAGACAAAGATATTAAAATGGCCCACAGACATATGAAGAAATGCTTAAAATCACTGGCAATAAGAGGGATGAAAATAAAAACCACAATGAGGTACCATCTCACTCCAGTAATACTGGCAAGGTTTAACAGGGCAGCAAGTAATATATGTTGGAGAGAATGTGGCAAGAAAAGAAATCTTATACCATGTTTGTGGGATTGAATAATGATACAACCATTCAGGAAGGCAGTTTGGCACTTCCTCAAAAAGCTGAACATAGAAATTCCATAGGACCCAGCTATTCCATTGCTTGGAGTATACACTGAGAAAATGAGAACTGAGGCACAAATGGAAACTTGTACACCAATGTTCATAGCAGCATTATTCACCATCCCAAGAACATGGAAACAACCCAGATATCCAACCACAAACAAATGGATTGAGAGATTATGGTATATTCACACAATGGAATACTGTGCAGCACACAGAAACAATGATTTTGTAAATTATTACCTAACTTGGGAGGAACTGAAGAGCATTATGCTGAGTGGACTAACTCAATACCACAAGGAATAAATATTATATAAAACCATTATTGTAGAATGAATAGAAGCAAGGGGGAGAGCGAGGGTAGAAGCAGTAGCATGAGGATGTTCAGGGGGAGAGGGAATTAATCATGGGGTTGTACAAGTTGATGGGTGGAGGTGGGTGAGGGAAACAGGAAGAATCTGTTCTGGAAAACAATATATTAGAATTTTGCAAATAAAGTAGTATAAAATAATTAACAAAATAACAAATGTCATAGAGAGAGAAAAATTAATGAAAAATATGAGGAAGTCCAAGTTATGAAGGACAAAGTGAGAAGATCTAGCAAGCAACTCTTTGGAGTTTCAGAAGTAGAAAAGAGTTAGAAGAAGACAAAGATGCTGTCTGGAAAAATACAAATGATGGCTGAAAATACCCCAGACGACAATGTGTGTTCTAATAAGAAATGAAATAAAAAAGAAATCCATATCTCATAATAAAACACTTATGATAAAGAGAAGGGCATAAAGCAGATAGGGAGAAAGGACAGATGACTTCAATATAAACTCAAAGTAGACTGAAAGGAAGATGAAATACTGAAAATTGATGTTGTTGTTATGTGCCGTTGAGTCGCCTGCGACTCATAGCGACCCTATGTACAACAGCCCTAAACTCTGCTCTGTCCTGTGCCAATCGCACTGTCCCTGACACTCCCATCCCAACTATCCCAGTCACTGAATCAATCCACCTCATAGAGGGCCTTCCTC
>NW_006399969.1:3053816-3060435 GCF_000299155.1 Elephantulus edwardii
TTTGTTCCCATTCCAAAGAAAGGTGATACAAGAAAGGTGTGGAAATTAACAAACAGTATCAATGATATCATATACAAGCAAGATTCTGCTGAAGATTAAAAAAAAAAATGACTGGAACAGCACATAGACAGAGAACTGCCTGAAGTTCAGGCTGGAATTAGAAGAGGCTGTGGCACTAGGGATATTATAGCTAATGTCAGATGGATCTTGGCTTAAAGCAGAGTACCAGAGGAATGTCTATTTGTGTTTCATTGACTATGCAAAGACATTTGACTGTGTGGATCCCAACAACTGTGGCTGACTCTGAGAAGAATGGGAATCCTGGAACAATTGATTGTGCCCATGCAAAACCTATAGCTGGACCGAGGGTAGTCATGAGAACAGAGCAAGGAAACACTGCATGATGCAAAAATCAGGAACAGTATATGCCAGGAATGCATACGCAGAACAGACCATTCTGGAGGCTGGACTCTATCAAGAGGAATGTGGCATCAGGATTAGAGGAAGACTCATCAACAACCTGCCTTATATAGACAAAAAGGACTTGAAGTTTCATCTCATATTGTCTCTTATGTATGATCTTTATGGTTTGGGGCTTTACCCCAGATCTATGATCCACCTTCAATTTACTTTTGAGTATGATGTGAGGATGTAAATCCTGCTTTAGCTTTCTGCAGGTAGAAGTTCAGTTTTGCCAGAAACATTTGTTGAAGAAGTTGTCAATCCCCCATATGATAGGTTTTGTTTCCTTATGAAATATCAATTGACTGCAAGTAGATGGGTTAATTTCTTATTCCCTATTCTATTCTATTCTATTCTATTCTATTCTATTCTATTCTATTCTATTCTATTCTATTCATCTACGTGTCTGTCATGGTACCAATACCATGCTGTTTTGTTTATTATGGCTGTGTAGTAGTAGGTTTTGAGACCCAAGTATGCTATGCCTTCCACATGATCTTTATTTTTCAGAAGAATTTTGCTCATTTGGGGTCCCTTTCCATTCCAAATAAACCTAACAATTGCCTTCTCTAGCACTTTGAAAAAGGAGTTTGGTGTTTGTATTGAGATTGCATTAAACAGTCCTGGCCCTGAATTCAATGGTGAATTCTACCAAACATTCAGAGACAAATCATCATTAATTATATTTAAATTATTTTAAGTAAATTAGAAAAAGAAAGAAGACTCCTAGATGGCTCCCAGAGTAATTCAGAGTTTCCTAGAATTATTTTATGAAGCAAGCAAAACCCTAATACCAAAACCAGACAAAGACATTGCCAAAAAGGAAACTATAGACCAGTAACTCACATAAACATAGATGCAAAATTTTTAACAAAATTCTGACCAACAGAATCCAATAGTACTTAAAAACAATCATCATGACCAAGTGTGACTCATAACAGATGTGAAAGGATTGTTCAACATAACAACTGATGTAATTCATCACAGTAACAAAGCAAATAACAAGAACCACATGATCCTATCAATTGATGAAGGAAAGGTCTTTGGTAAAATCCAACCTCCCTTCCTAATCAAAACACTCAAGAAAATAGAAATAGAAGGGGATTTCCTTGATATATAAAAAAGTTGTTGTTGTTTGTTGTTGTGTGCTGTGAAGTCACCTGTGACTCATAGTGACCCTATGTACAATAACCCTAAACCCTGCTCTATCCTGTGCCAATCTTGTTATCTTTGACACACCTACCCCCTATTACCCCAGTTACCAAATCAATCCGTCTCATTGAGGGTTTCATCTCTTGTGCTGTCCCTCCAACCTCCCAAGCATGACATCCCTCTCTAAGGACTGGTCCCTCCTTGCAACATGTCCAAAATAGGTCAGACGAAGTTTCAAAATCCTTGCCTCCAAAGAGCAGCCTGGTCTAGCTCTCTCTAGGATGAATGTTTGTTCTCCTAACAGTCCATGGTATATTCAATACTCTTCTCTAGTACCACAACTCAAAGGAATCAATTCTCATTCTAGCATCCATAGTCATTGTCTAGCTTTCTGATACATAGCAAGTAATTATTAAAACTATGGAAGCAAAGCAATGAGGATGTGCAGGGTCATTGGGGGGGAGGCGCGGATTAATCATCAGGTTGAACAATTTGATGGGTGGGGGGGTGAGGGAAATGGAAATAATTTGTTCTTGAAAACAATGTATTAGAATTTTGTGAATAAACAAGTTGTTGTTGTTATGTGCCGTCGAGTCGTTTGTGACTCATAGCGACCCTATGTACAACAGCCCTAAACCCTGCTCTATTCTGTGCCAATTGCATTGCCTCTGACACACCCGATTACCCTAGCCACGGAAGTGAAAAAATTAAAAAGTAAATAAAATGTTACAAAAGAAGAAAAAAAGAAATTAAGAAAGCAACACTTGAATCTACCATGTACCAAATACTATAGTGAGTCTAAGAAAATGAAATGATGTGTAACGTGCTGTTGTTGGAATCAAAGGCAGTTTCCAAACTGCATGGGAGGAAAGTGCCCATCCTTCTCCCACAGAGCTTCTGGTGGATTTGAGCCGCATGCCTTTGGGATTGCAGTGCAGCTTTTTACTCAGCTGTGCCTCCTCAATTCACAGATCCTCAATCTCTCTCCAGCACTTGATGCTTGAGTCTTGTTCACTTTAATCCCATTTGTTTGTTTCTTATAATGTTATTACCCTTTGTTTCTGTAAAAATCTGCCTTCTAAAAAATATATTCCTAAGAGTATCACTCAGAGAATGAGATCACACTTAGAGATCCTGTATTATGTATATTAAATTTCAAATAAAGTTCATTATGGCAAAATTCTTCATATTATTTTCATTCCAGAATTTCCATTCCTGAACTTTCACTAACTAGAAAGCTTCTGGTCAACATGGGTGGACAATTATATTTTGTCTTTAAGTACTAGCATTCAAAAACACACCTCATTACTATTTACATTTTAGTACCCTAAAAGAACCAACATGGTAACAAAAGAAGGTGTAATTTTACTGTTTGTGTGGATGAATGATAACTGAAAATATCTTTTAGGTGCATTCACAAAACCTTAAGCTTATTGCTGTTGAGTGAGAAATGACTCATAACTGACCCTCCAAAGGATTTTCAGAGACTGTAAATCCCACGAGAGATTACATTTTTCCCACAGAGCAGTTGGTGTATTTCAATCACAGTGTTTGGGTACACAGAGTAACTCTTTACCCACTGGGCCACCAGAATTTTCTCCAGGGTCGTTCAACTGATCTGAACACTATCGCATCCCATACCATCCTCAAGTCTCTGACACACTCAATCTCATTGCCAAAGTCACTAATACTAAATATTACACTAACCATCAACATTTGGTTAATTCCACCTTGTTCTATGCAGATACATAATATTTTTATGCTTATGTTCAAGTTCTAGATTTATTGTCCAACAGAATCCTCCTTCCTCCAACCTCATGAGGCATTTTTCTTTATTTTTTTTCCCTATCAGGTACTTTAATAGATGTGTTATTTTATGTTTTTTGTAATTTTTTTCTTTTTTATTATTTTTGTGTATGTGTGTACCATCAAATTGGATTTGACTGGTACAGGAAAAGATTGTCCCTCCTTCCCCAGCAGAGCATCTACCTCTGGGATTGCAATGCAGCTTCTTGCCACTAGGCCACCAGAGCTCTCTGTGTTATTTGTTTTAACAGCAACATGTATAGTATACTTACAAAAATACCTCTGTGTTTAGTTGGCATAACAACTATAGAACAAACAGTATTTGCATAGTGTTTATAGTAGATGTTCCTTACAAAACAGGCCTTTTGTCCTCTTTTGCTGCTTGTTGAAATCTTTGTTTCATTCTTTTACTTCGTTTCGTCTCTTAAATTTAACTACTGCACATTGCAGAGTGAGTTTTCAGTCTCTTGTGACATTCGTTTTGGTCTTTTATTTCTTTCCTGTAATTTGAATGACCTTTTGCTTTGTTCTTGCAAGATGTCATCGTGAGACTCATCTGATCTATGATCATTAGAGCTCTATGACTCGAATTTATTCTTGAGGTGGATTCTAAATTCAGGTTTGATATACCTATTTAAAGTCATACTTTGGATTTCATGGACTTGTTTGATTTGCTTTAGTTTCATCTTGTACTTGTACATGAATAACTAATGATCTGTTCTGCATTCAGCACCAGGTCTTTTTCTGACTGATATTATTAAACCTCCCCCTGGTCCCTTCACAGAACTGGTTGATTTGAATCTTGTGCATACTGTCCCATAAGCACTATATGCACAACTGTCATTTATGTTATTGGGAAAACTATTTGTCATGAAGAAGTAATTGATCTTGAAAAATTCTATCGTGGGTTCTCTCTTGCAATATCTGTTACAATGACTATGCTTTCTATTTCTTTGTTTCCAACTTTCACATTCCAATCACCAATAATTATCAATGTACTATAACTTTATGTCTCATAAACCAGTAACTACAGAAATCTTCAATTTCTTCATCTTTGTCATTAATGACTAGTCATTTGAATGCTAGTTGCATTAACAGGTCTCCATTTTGGATATATGCATAGTATCCTACCACTGACAGTACAGTGCTGATCTTGCAATGTCATTTTCATGACAAATGTGATATAGTTCCTCTTCAATTTGTTGACCCTGGTGTAGTATGACTATAAGATGATCTGATTTAAATGGTCACTATCTGTCCATGTAAGTTCACTACGCCTGAGATATCTTTTTAAAATTTTTAATTACTTCAGTTTTCCTAGATTCTACATTCTTGTTATTAAGGGATGTTCGCAGCTCTTTTTCCTCATTTTGCATCACTCTGTACCAGAAAATGAAGATCCTGGGAGCTTCATTCCATCCATATCATTAATGTTGACTCTGCTTTGAGGAAGCAGCTCTTCCTCAGTTGTGTGTTGAATGTCTTTAAATGTTAGATGAGCATCTTCTAGCCTAATAGCGACAATGTTGCACAATTGGTAAGAAGATTTTCACTGGTAAATCCTTTTTTGTTTGTTTCTTTGGTTTTTTAAATTTATTATTCATTTCGATGAAAATTTACAGAGACTTTAGATTTCCATTCATTCATTGCTGCACTTTTCTACCCTCCCAACCCTCCCCCTTAGAACACTACCCTCTTTGAAAAGTAAAAGAAAAATTCTTTCACTGTTTTATGATTCCTCCCCCCACAAGTCCACTCCACTATGCAGCCTTCGCTCTGGTCTCCTGTCATGACAAAAATACCTAATAACATATCCCTTTTAAACAGTTTTCTCCCTCATCTGTTTCAATGCTGTATACATTATTGAACCCATCTTTCTCAGTCTCCCCCCAACCCCGATGTCAGTCCTGTTTTACAACAGTGGCACTATGCAGTATTTGTCCTTTCGTGACTGTGATATTTAACTCAGCATAATGTCCTCCAGGGTCCTCATTTTTAATAATATTGCGTGAGTTCCTTGTTTTTCAATTCAGTGTAGTATTCCATTGTGTGAATATACCACAGCTTCTCTAGCCATTCTTTTGTTGATGGACATTTACGTTGTTGGTAAATCTTTTTTAAGGAAGTAGATTGCTGGGTATTCCTTCCTACTCTGTTTTAGTCTGGAATTTCTGCTGAACACTCGCCACTATGGGTCACTTTGTGGTCTCTTAGTGACTAGTGCACCATATGGATTGACATATGACTGTAGCAACAGGCTCGAGTGTGTCACAGATTGTGAAGAACAGATCTGAACCCTGTCCTTTGTTGCACCATCTTCAGTGAAAATCTTATCACCAATTGCAGAACATTGTCGAAGAGAGAACTAACAGGTTTGACCTGGAGAAGGTGAAAGCAAGCTGCTCCTTAGAGGCAAGGATTTTGAGACTCTGTCGTACATACTTTGGGCACATAGCCAGGAGGGACCAGTCATTGGAAAGGACACCATGTTTGGAGGAGTTGGAGAGACAACACAGGAGAAGAAGATGCCAGAGAAGATGGATTGCCACAATAACTGGAGTATTGAGGATAGGTGTGTCAGAGAGTGAGATTGCTCAGAATAGAGCAGAGTTCAGAGCTATTGTGCATATGATCATATGAATCATTGTCAACTCAATGGCACATGGCAACAACAACAAACACTCTGGTGACTTCATGGTAAGTTGTGCTGCTAATCCAAAAGCAGATGATGTGAATTCACTAGCTTCTGTATGGAAGAAAGCTGGGAAACCTCTTCCCTTGAAATTTACAGCCTCTGAAAATGCACTGGAAGGTGAGCCATGAGGCAGATCCAACTTGATGGCACAAATCAAAACAAAACTTTCTTTATCCTTTCCTTGTCTTTGGTTTTGGAAATGTTATTAAGATATGTCTTTGTGTTTTTATTTTATGGTCTGTTCATTCTGAGACTTGCTCAGTTTCTGGAAGACATATTTTCTCATTTTTCTTAATATTTGGAAAGTTTTCTTCCAGTAATTCATCAAGGGTTTTGGGGCTCCACAGTCAACACTCTTGGCACCAGTAGCCAGGAAATAAAAAAAGGTATTGCGATGGGAAAGTCTGCGGTTAGGGACCTCTCTACAGTACTCAAGAGCAACGGTGCCTCTCTGGAGACTAAGGTGTGCCTGATACAGGTTATGGTCTTTGCAATCACTTGTTA
>NW_006399969.1:3060535-3065987 GCF_000299155.1 Elephantulus edwardii
TCTTCTTTCATCACCATGATAATATCCTCAATGTGCTGACAGAAGATAATTTCTAACCTAGAGTTTGTGGACAGAAAAAACTCTTTCTGAAAATATTGAGAAAATAGAAATGTTTCAAAAGAAGAAAAGTATCTTTGTATTTGCCAAGAGGTTCTCACTAAAGGATCATCTGAAGTATGCTTCAGAAAGAAGTTAAAGGATCCTGGAAAAATTCTTCTGAGATGCAAGTCACATGTAGGAAAAGAAATCATTAAACCTGTGAGTAAATCTAAACAAGCATATCATTACAGGATAAATAAAAATACACAGTCTATAACATGTAAAAATTAAATGGATCAAAATGAAAATGTTATAAAATTCTTACAGAAAACTAATTTCATTTTGTGATAGAAAATATTTACAGGGAAAATTTTTTTAAAGCCACTAAAATACTAAAGATATGGAAACGTACTGAGAGTGCTTCCACTAACAAAAAAAAAAAAAGCATTGTACCATTGTCCCACAAAGAAGATTTCATTTATTTCTGGTTTCCTATTTTTCTTCTTTAATTTCATAAGGAGAAAGATACACACATTTAAAAAATTTAAAAGCGAGCTCTGATTTAATAAAATCATATGAAAGTGAGGCAGAGTACATGGTCTAATATATTAATCTAAGATTTCATTTAATTGTGCAATATGTAACAGCAAATAAAGTTCAAATAATATCTAGAAATTAAACACCAAATATAAAAATTAACCCTATTAAAGAATGACACATTCTCTAAAAATATGTAAGCAAAGAGATTTAATTAAAAAAAAAACCATTGATTTGAGTGAAATTCTGCAAACCATATCTTTTCCCTCCACTCAATCTTCCATGCTCATTCTGTTTCTACAATATCAGTTACAATACACACATTGTTTGATCATCCATTCATCTCACTTTTTCCTTTCATTCAGGCATTCTAATAAGTGCTATCAACAAACTTTCTACTACACATCCTGCCCCTGTTCCCATCTTTTGCAACTGTAAAAGATTGATTCCTTATGTAAAGCTTCCTCTAGACTTCGTGACAGTATTCTTATATATTATTTGTCTACTTGTGATTGCTTTATTTCCTTAAACATAATGTCCTCTAGACTCATCCATATTGTGTACATCCATATTGTGTAGTGTTTAATGGATTCTATAGATTTTCAATTTTGCATAATACTCCATTTTATGAACATGTTGTAATTTCTTTATCATTTTGTTACTTAATGGCTATTTGGGTTGATTCCATCAAGCACATAGAAATAAATTTATTGAAAGAATTTTATAATTTTTAAAATCACAAATTGTTCTCATGTACAGAAAGTAAGAATTTTATAGAAGTTTAAGGAGATGATAACTATTAGTTATACATCAGTTTACTTATGGACTTCCTCTTCTGGTGTCAAGTAGTCAAGAATGCTGAAGACATATCGCATGGGGAAAATTTGTTGTAAAGGACTTCTTTAAAGACCTGAAGAGTACTTCTAATGAAACACGCTGGTCGGGGGACCTTAACATCGCTCTGCTGCAAGACCCCACAGCTGGTGTGGTATGGCCCGGCCAGGAGCATCTTCCAGGTACCATTTCCCCAGCATCTACTAAAGACTATGACCCATCCCAGGCACACTCACATCCTGGCCAGCAACATAACCACTGCCTGCCAGGTTGAGTGGCTCCAGTTTATTGTTTGTATGTTTTGTTTTGTTTTAATTTTTTTTGTTTTATTGGGAAAAACATATTGAGGGTACAAGGAGGTGAGGGTTGGGGGCAGAAGAGTGAGGATGGGCAGGGATGAAAATTGCAGGGGTGCAGTTGCAGAGCTACACAATTTAGTTGGTGGGGGGAGCAGGTGAAGGAAATGAAAAGGATCTGGTGGGGACCAGATGCTTCAGGCGAATGGTAAGCATAGTCCAATGGTGATTAAATCAACTATCTTATTGATTTGGGAACTGGATGCAGACTCTCTGGCTTCTTCATGCTGAACAGGGGCGTTGATGTGAAGGGGGAAAGGGAGCACACTTTATCACCTTACTGGTGGTCTTGGGTTAAAGCTGCTTGCTATCTTGTTCTGTTAGAAGATATTTTCCTGACAGTTGCTCCCTTCTGGACTGCAAAGTGTTTTCCCAGGTGGGTCCAGTGGGGATGGCTGGTTGACCCAGAGGCTCCATCCTCCTTTGCTTCCTTAGCTGGCAGTTGTATTTCCTTTTTGTCACTGGCACTGGGTTCAGGGTCAGGTCTGAAGGAAAACTCAGTGTTAAGGTTACCTATAGGAAAGGGAACAAACCTAGAGAGAACAAACTTGTGAGTTACAAATAGAAGGACTTTGAGGATGTTACTTTCGGGTTTACTGGGGGAGAGTGTGGCAGAAAGTAGCCTAGATAAAATTTTCTGGATACTCAGGCATTTTTTTTCTACCCAGGGGCCAGATGGCACAACCTGGGGACTGAGGAGCTCACCCTGAGGGCCGTGACTGCTCGCCCCGAGCCGGAGGCTGAAGTCGGCCCACCCCAAGCAGGGCAACACCCCACAGGGGCTGGCTGGTACACTCCCCCTCTATTTGCTCCCACCCCAGTCTGGACCCCTTGCATGACTGAGGACTATGTGGCCAAGGACAGCGTCCCCAATTCCAGCACCACCACTTTCACTCCCCCCCAAAAGTGGTCATACTGTAATTTGAAGTAGGTGTCACTGCCCTCCCCCTTTACAAATGGCAAAGGGAACCTGAGAGTTGTGAACAGATTCCCCCCAGGTCTAAACAGCTTTTGGCAGAAGTATTCAACAGATCAAAATAAGTGGTGCATTTAGGATGTCGGTCCTCTTGGACATGCTGCTACTGTTTAGTGTCATCAAGTAGACAATTCACAGTGACTTCCAACAATCCATTGTATTGGTGATCTTCTTCTCTGGCCTGTCCAAGGAAACCCAAACCTGCAGGTCGCGGGACGCGCATCTCCCGCCACCACCATCTTGGCTCCAAGAATTCTCCCTAGAGCAAGTCCACTTTGCAGCAGTGTGGCAGCTCTGCTGCACCAGTCTTGGGGAGGCCCAGTGCCTACCATCCTTCTTGGGTGAGGGAATCCATGGGTTCCAGCAGTGGAAGCCTCATGGAGCTGTGGCAGCAGTGCAGTGCGGGCTAGGCAGGAGGGGGCTGGGAGCTGCAAGACTCACCCATTCCTCCTTGGGAATCCTTGAATTCCTGTTGTTGAGCCTCGATCTTCACTGAAGACCATTCATCAACTGTTTAACTGTTCAATTATCAATAGACAGAGGTCTGTAGAAGGCCATAGTGGCCCTCTCCCAAGTGGTCCGCTGCTCCCGCAGCTCACCACGTTGTCTCTGCCTCTGCCACCATCTTGGATTCCCAGTTTTAATGTGACCACCCAGAGCACTAAGCTACTTTCCTTAGTGCCTGAAGACCCCACTGCCCCACCATCAGGAGACCACCCAGGTGCTGACCCTGCTGTTCAGCAGCAGAAGCAACAATGTCACAGGTATTTTGGCCTTAAACACTCTGTCTTGCTACATTATACAGGATTCCCTCAGCTCAAGTAGAAGAGGCCTGGTGGAGCTATGATTTTAGGAGGGTAACAGTCATCTCGCTCTAAGGTGACTGTTATTCCCAAGAGGGGAACACCAATATATATGTCCTTCACAAAATATTGCCATACCCTACATCAATATATAGTTGCAACAACCTAACATCTACTAAGAAGAGACTCATATAATGTCAAAAAAGCAAAAGTCTTCTTCAGTCATCATGAAAAAACAATATAACCCTTCTCCTAAAAAAAATCAGACCCAGTGAATGCCCAAGATAAAGAGAACCAGAAGATATTGATTGATGCAGAGTTATTTGAACAGTTATGGCAGAAGATGCAAATGATGAAAGAAAAAATGAAAGTTATTAAGAAACCTAATACCCCAGAGAATACAATCCGGAAGAATACATTGATGAGGAACAATTTGAACAACTAAAGAAGAAAATGGAAAAAAGAATTGATATTACAGATAAAGAGGTACAAAAACTTAAAAAAATAATCACAAGACAGAGGGTACAGACAACACAGTACTGGAAATAACAGAAAACTATGAAAATGCAATCCAGAACATTAAGACAGAAATAGTAGAAGTGTCCAACATGTTCATGGGACAAAATCCAGTATAAAAATCAATGTATACAAACTTTATAAGTAAATCAATATAAAATAAAAAAGAAACAAAAAAAAGTAGAACTAAAGAGATGGAACAAAGAGTCAGTAAATTGAAAGACAAGAGCCTCACCAGAAACAAACTAGAAGAAAAATCAGAGAAGAAATGTAAAGAAAATGAAGGAAACATTAGAATCATATAAAATGACTTTAAGAGAAACAGGTTTGATTGGAATTCCAGAACAAAGGAGTGAAAGGGGAGTCACAGAGAAAATTATGGAATAAGTATTAGAAGAAAATTTTACTGTTATTTTGAAGAATGGGGAAATTCACATTCAACAAACACAGCAAATACCACAAAACTAGACCCAAAAAGAAAAACATAAAGATATAGTCAAATTTTCCAAGTTAAAGGAAAACGATGTTGTTGTTGTTGTTATGTGCTGTCGAGTCGTTTTCGACTCATAGCGACCCTATGCACAACAGCCCTAAACCCTGCTCTATCATGTGCCAACCACACTGCCTCCAACACACCCATCCCGATTACCCCAGTCACCGAATCAATCCATCTCATAGAGGGTCTTCCCCTCCTGCGCTGTCCCTCCACCCTCCCAAGCATGATGTCCCTCTCCAAAGCAACATGTCCAAAGTATGTCAGACAAAGCCCCAGAATCCTTGCCTCCAAGGAGCAGCCTGGTTTAATCCTCTCCAAGATGAATCTGTTTGTTTTCCTGGCAGTCCATGGTACATTCAGTACTCTTCTCCGGCACCACAGCTCAAAAGCATCCACTCTCCTTCTGTCCTTCCTAGTCATTGTCCAACTCTCTGAGGCATAACAAGCTATTGCAAATACCATGGCCTGTATCAGGTGCACCTTAGTCTCCAGAGAGTCACTTACAAAGGGGAAACAATTAGATTAAGTTCTGATTTCTCAGCAGAAACCATGCGAGCTAGAAGACAGCTGGATGGCATATGTGGAAAGTTGAAAGAAAGCAATTGCCAGACAAGGATCCTATACCCAGTAAAGCATTCATCAAAGAGAAATTAAATCCTTTGGAGAAAAGAAAGAACCTAAGGAATTTGTGAAAGCAAGACCAAAACTTTAAGAAGTTTTAAGGGAAGTCCTTCACAAAGAGACACCAAAGCAAAGTGTATAGTAACTGGAACCAAAAGAAAAAGAAACACAACAAAATGGCTATGGTAAAAACTGGCTTGACAACGAATAAGCAAAGCACTCCTTAAAAATAGAAAAACGGTAGGAGGCATCTCACTCCCTGACTTAAAATCCT
>NW_006399969.1:3066087-3067320 GCF_000299155.1 Elephantulus edwardii
TGAGTCGCAAACGACTCGACGGCACATGACAACAACATGACTGTTGCTTGTCTTTTTATTTATTTATTTTTTAAAAAAATCTGTACTACAGTGGCTATGTTTTTTCTTTTGGCTGTTTCCAACCAACATGAGCATTCTGACAGATGTTATAAGAATCTTTCTTTCCGGATGCACCAATCTAACTTGTACTATAGCATCTGTCTGCTTTTAGGTGCCCCAGCAGGAAAAGTTTTGAATGAGCTGCTACATGAAAAACTATTAAGCCTTGTGGATGCAGACATTCAAATTCACCAAGCTGTTTAAAAGGGATATATGATTAGGTATTATTGTCATGACAGGAGTCCAGAACGAAGGCTACATAGTAGAGTGGACTTGGGGGTAGGGATTGTATAACAATGAAAGAATTTTTCTTTTACTTTTCAAAGAGAAAAGTGAACTAGAGGGGAGGCGTGGGCAGGGAGAAAAGTGCAACAAAGAATGAATGGAAATCCAAAGTCTCTGTAAATGTTCATTAAAATTAATAATAATAATAATAATAATAAGAAGAAGAAAGTCACCAAGCTAAACAGAGGATTTTACAGCAGAAAGGCCAGGCTTATTCCCTCAGAGTACTGGCTTGATAGGGACAGGCGAATCAGAAATTGGCTATCTAAAAGTGGGATATTAGGGTATGAGGCATGAAGTAGATGGTTTATAGGAATTCACAAAGGAAATTATTAGTACGATGATTGGACAAGGGGGCAAAAATAATTCACAATGTGTATGAACAAAGTATAATGCAAAGGAAATGAATTCTATAAATAAAAAAATGGAAAAAACCTATTAAGCCAGGCTCTTGGGTTTGAAGACAATCTCAGATGTCCTAATTTAAAGCTCTCCAGAAGGGCGCTGCTTACTTATTTTTCATTGCTCCTTATGTCCTTGGCCAATTAACATAGTTAAATCACACCTCAATTGCCCTTAAAAGGGTTAAGGGCCAAGACCCATTGTGATAACCAGTTTACAGTTTTCAACTTGATGCATTGACTGCTTTGACCTGAGCCAATTTCATATACTTAGACAAAGTCACCTGTGTATCAGAGCCCATGTCAACAAGACCTCTCCTTATGAAGCAGGAAAGGAGGCTTCTTGCTTACAGCATGCTAGCTTGTGTTTGGGGAGTTCATCTTGATGCACAGTCTTTCCCATGTTGTACTCAATATTTTCTTTTCTTTTTTTAAAAAATATTTATTT
>NW_006399969.1:3070670-3105614 GCF_000299155.1 Elephantulus edwardii
CAGTCAAATGCCTTTGCACAGTCAATGAAACATAGATAGGAATTCCCCTAGTACTCTCTGCTTTCAGCCCAGATCCAACATTGGCAATGATGTATGTCTCTAATGCCATGCCTCTTCTTAACCCAGCTTGCATTTCTGTCGGTTCTCTGTTGATGTACTGTTTCCATTGCTTTTGGATAATCTTCAGTAGGATTTTACTTATGTGTAATATTAGTGATATTGTTCAATAATTTACACATTTTTTTTGGATGGGAATAAATATGGATCTCTTCAGTCAGTTGGCCAGGGGTTTGTCCTCCAGGTTTCTTGGCACAACCTGGTGCGCACTTACAGGGCTGCATCTGTTTGTTGGAATATGCAAATTGGCATCCCATCAATTCCTGGGGCCTTGTTTCTTGCCAATTCCTTCAAAGCAGCTTGAATTCCCTCCTTCATCACCATTGCCTCTTGAACATTAGTTGTTTCATGAAATATTTCTTTGTCAGCCAGTTGATTTTGGTAGTGACTCTTTTTTTTTAAAAAAAATTATTATTAATTCCAGTGAAAATGTACAGAGACTTTGGATTTCCATTCATTCATTGTTGCACTTTTCTACCCTCCCAACCCTCCCCACTAGTACACTACCCTCTTGGAAAAGTAAAATTCTTTCATTGTTTTACAATCCCTCCCCCCAGGTTCACTCCACTATGCAGCCTTCGTTCTAGACTCCTGTCATGACAAAAATACTTAATAACATACCCGTTTTAAACAGTTTTCTCCCTCATCTGTTTCAATGCAGTATACATTATTGAACTCATCTCTCTCAGTCTCCCCCAAGCCCCAATATCAGTCCTGTTTTACAACAGTGGCACCATGCAGTATTTGTCCTTTTGTGACTGAGATACTTCACTTGGCATAATGCCCTCCAGGGTCACCTGTTTTGAATAATATTGCATGAGTTCCTTATTTTTCAATGCAGCATAGTATTCCATTGTGTGACTATACCACAGCTTCTCTATCCATTCATTTGTTGATGGGCACTTGGTTGTTTCAAACTCCTTGCTATTATGGACAAAGCCACGATAAACATGTGTGTGCATATATCTGCTTGCATGAGGGTTATGGTCTCTTTGGGTTATATTCCCAATAGTAAAACTGCTGGGTCAAATGGTATCTATCGCTATTTGCAACTTCTTGAGAAAGTGCTATACCTCCTTCCACAGTAGTTGTACCATTTTACACTCCCACCAACAGTGAATAAGGGTTTCAGTTTCTCCACAACCTCACCAGAATTTATTGCTTGCTGTTCTGTTAAATTTTGCTATTTTGACTGGGCTGAGATGCTATCTCATAGTTGTTTTGAAGGTAGTGACTCTTTATTCTCCTTCTAGCTTAGTGGTTAAAGAATACGGTAAGTAACTAAGGAAAAAAAACCATAGTTACCTACAAAGGAAGATTAATAACATTGAATTATAATAGAATCTAAGATTAAATTTCTCATTATAAACCATGCAGTAAGGAGGCAATGGGATAATATAGTAAACACAGAAATAGAAATAAAAAAAACATCACTCAATAACAAACCCTGCTAATCAAAATTGTATAACTAACAAAATTGTTCCTCAAATATTATTGTGAAATGAAGATATGTCCAGATCAATAGAAATTAAGGGATATGTAATCATTAAATCAACCAAATGGAGTTCTTCAGACAGAGACACAACTATGACACACAAAAAGTAGAAATGAATATATATGGCAATATCATTCAGAAACTGACTCAGATATAGAAATACACAGTGTGAAATAAACTTACAGGACTAAACATTAGGAGACCAGAGATATTAGTCTAGAAAGAAAAACAATTAAAAAGCTAATAGGATAAATAGAGCACTTACAGAACTTCCAAATTGAGGATAACTCAAGGTGATATCAAGATATTTGTTTCAGACTTGACAGTAACGTACAGATAACCGCAAAGAAAAAAATTGTGAATAATTTTTTATTGTGATTTTAATAAAAGTATACAGAAAACTTAGATTCATTGTTGCCTATTTTCCTCCCTATCTGCCAACTCCAGTTCACTTTTCTCTTAAAAATATTTACTTATTGTGTACAATTTCCTCCCTCTCCCTGACCCCAGTTTACTTTGCTATGCACCTCTTACTGGGGACTGTTGTCATGCAAATACAAATAATGCCTAATCGTATATTCATTTTAAACAGTTCTTAGCATCATTTGTCCCAATGCAGTGTTCATTATTTATCCCCTTTTATTAGTTTCCCCCAACCCGCATGTCAGTCCTGTTTTATAACAATGGCGTTATGAAGTATTTGTCCTTTTGTGACGGAGATAATTTCAGTCATCATAAAGTCCTCCAAGGTCACCCATTTTGTATAATATTTTATGAGTTCCTTGATTTTCAATGCCGTGTAATATTCCATTATGTGAATAAATCACAGCTTCTCTATGCATTCATTTGTTGATAGGCACTTGGGTTGCTTCTATATCCTTGCTATTGTGAACAATGCAGCAATAAACATGGGTGTGCATATATCTGTTTTGATGGCAGCTCTGGTTTCTTCAGGGTATGTTCACAGTAATGAAATTTCTGGGTTAAATAGTATTTCTATTTCCGAGTTTTTGAGAACGCTCCACACAGCCTTCCATAATGGTTGCACCATTTTACATTCCTACCAATGATGAATAAGGGTTCCAATTTCTCCACAACCTTGTTAGCATTTGTTGTTTGCTGCTCTGTTGAACTTGCTTTTCTTACTGGGGTGAGATGGTATCTCATAGTTGTTTTGATTTGCATCTCTTTTAGAGCTAGGGAACATTTCTTTATGTATTGTATTGGTTCACCATCTGAATGTCTTCTTTGGTGAAGTATCTGCTCATATCCTGTGCCCATTTTGTGATTGAGTTATTTACCTTTATTTTGTTGAGGTGCTAACATATTCTATAAATTTTAGATAAAAGTGCTTTATCAGACATGTCATTATCAAATATTTTTTCCTAATCTCTGGCTTCCCTTTTCACCCTGTTGGAGAAGTTTTTTGAGGTGCATAGAGATTTGATTATTAGAAGGTCCCAGTAATCTATTTTATTCTCTCCTGGTTAGTAGGGATATGCAGGAATGGAGAAACACTAAGAATTAAGTAGATAATTGTTGTTACGTACTGTTGAGTCAGAAACAAACCAGAGCTGACCCTCCAGTGGATTTTCAGAGGCAGTTAATTACAAGCAAGGAAATTGCCCATCTTTCTCTTGTGGGGCAGCTGGTGGTTTCAAATTACATGTTTCAGGATTGCAAGGCAACTTCTTACCAGTAGGTCACCAGAGCTGTATAGTCACATATTAAGAAGAATGAAGGAAAAGGTAATGTACCAGAAGGGAGTGATCAGCACTGTAACACTAAAGAAAGACACACAGACCCACAAGAAAGAAAGTCAACAACAGAAATACAAGCAGACAGGCTATAGAGGTAAGTAAAAAGGGTTGTATTTATGACCATACATAGATTTGGCAGATGATATTTCTACATTCATGTTAGTATGTGCTGTAAGTACCTCCATTCTTATAGCAGAGCCAACAGAGGGCAGGGATTTGTAAACTTCTCAGTCAAAGACTCTGAGGGAATTAATTATTAGTTCTGGGGTTATGGGACAACAGTCTTAGAGAACATCAAGGTTAATTATTATAACATAATCCACACATAATATTCTAGCAACTGGGGCTGTAAATGTTTATAAGCAGCCATCTCAAGTGCAATTATTGGTCTCATCTTGTCCAGAATAAATAAGGGGGAAAGTTCAAGGAAACAATTTGTACAAAGGACTAATGGACCACTTGAATGGTGCAACATCTCCAGTCTTGATACCAAAAGAACTAGATGGTACCTGGTTTCCATTGCTAATGAAGGCGGTCACAATAAGAAATATTGCATAGAGTCATCTGGGTGAAGGGATCGCTCCCAAGAAACTTTGTTTTGAGACAAAAATCTCAAAACTCAAAACCAAAAGGCTTTATTGCTCAATAGAGCTTGATAGAATCCTGAGATGTTGGACATTAGATATCCTTGAAACTGTAACTAAACGCACATACATGGTTCTACTTTGAACCAAACGATAAATAGGTCTATAAAGTGACCCACCATTTGTCTGTCAGTTTGCTGCACTGCCGTGGTTTATGTGTTGCTGTGATGCTGGAAGCTATACCACTGATATTTCTAATAACATCCTGGAGTCATTTCAGGAATTAGAATGTTACCAAGATCTAATGATACTGAAGGAAGAAGTCTGAAATGCAATGAATGCATTAGTAAGAATAAGTACCTGGTATTGATGAAATATCAATTGAGCTGTTTCATCAAAAAGATGCAACCTTGGACACACTCACATTTTTGTGCCAAGAAAAGTGGAAGACAGGTAGATTGCTTTTGTTAGGATTGTCATTGTTACTGTGTTCAGTCTTCCTTTCCATGAACAGAGAATATTTATTCATTTAGTTAGGTCCCATTACTTTTTTCTATAGTGTTTTGTTGTTTTCCTTAGAAATGTCTTTTGTGTCTCTTGTTATTGTTCTGTGCAGTCGAATTGCCTGTGACTCATAACAACCCTGTGTATAACAGGTCTGAAGCCTGCCCTGTCCTAAGCCGTTCTCACTGACCCCAACAAACCTATCCCCACTACTCAATTACTGTATCAACCTATCTCATATGGGACTTTCTCTCTTGGGCTGTCACTCCATCCTTCCAAGCATGATGTCCTCCTCTAAGGAGTAGTCCCTTCTGGCCACATGCCCGAAGTGTGTGAGATCGAGCTTCAAAATCTTACCCCTCAAGAAGAAACTTGGTTTCAAGCTCTCCAAGACAGATCTATTTGGTTTTCTAGTGGTCCATGGTATGCTCAAAACGAATTTCTTATACTAGCACAACTCAAAGGCATTAGTTTTTCTTCTGTTATCCTTAGTACAGCTCTCTGATGGATAGAAAGTAATTATGAAAACCATGACCTGGATCAGGTGCACTTTAGTTTTTCGACTGACATTGTTGCTTTTCAGTACTCTGGAGAGGTCCCTGACAGCAGATTTTCCTAATGCAATTTGTCGTTTGATTTCTTGATTGCTGGTGCCAAGAGTGTTCATTGTGGAGCCAAGCAAGCTTTGTTTTTGTTTGTTTGTTTTGCTTATGAAAAAATAAGTTTATTCTCTTACAGTTTTGAAAAGCTAGATGCCTGGAACCAAAAAGGCAACTGGATGGGTTCCTTCTGGAGGGTCTGAGGAAGATTCTGTTCCACGTACCTTTTCCAGCTTCTAGTTATAGTTGCTGTTAAGTGTCATTGAGTTGCTTCTGGCTTGTAGCAACCCTGCTTGTTCTTCTGGAAGTCCATAGGATATTCAGCACTCTTCTCTAACACCACAACTCAAAGAAATTGATTCTTTTGTCATCCTTATTCTTTCAGCTGCAAAGCAAGTAATTGAAAAGATTAAGATTTGAATTTGGTGCAAGCTTTAATTGTTAACTATCAATCTCTTCTCCATTCATCATGGTGCTGTCAACTGATCCAGTGGTGAGAATCTTTGTTTTTTTTTTTATATTGAGCTTTAATTAATATTGCAAACTACAGTCCTTGACCTTCTGCTGCAAATTCTTCAGGCCCTCCTCAGTTTCAGCACGCAAGATGTGTCATCTGTATAACACAGATTGTTTATGAGTCTTCCTCCAATCCTGATGCCACATTCCTCCTCATAGAGTCCAGCATCCAGAATGATCTTTTCTGCAAATAGATTGAAAAGTTACGGAGACAGGGTGCATCCCTGATGCATTTTCTTTTTTCTTCCTGATTTTGAACCATGCAGTGTTTCCTGGTTCTGTCCTGAGGACTGCTTCCTGGTCCAAGTATAGGTTTCACATGCACAATCAAATGTTCTGGGATTCCCATTCTTCTCTAGATCAACCACAATTTGTGTTGTCTCTAGTTTGGTTTATTACCAAGTATTTCATCTTTTGGTTAGCTACTGTAAATGACATTGAATACTTCATTTTCTTTTTTGCTGTAGAGAAACTCCACTAAATTTTGCATGTTCATCTTATATTTTCCATTCTACCAGGTCTAAAAGGTTTGGGAGGTGTGGGGTTTTGTTTGTTTGTTTAGTCTATGGGGTTTTTTGTGTACACTATCAGAACATCTGAATATAATGCTGATTTTGCCACATCTTTGCCAATTTATAGTGATGATTTTGGCATGTCTTTGCCAATTTGAATGTATCTTATTATTTCTTTCTCTTCTTTTATTGCCATTGCAATACAATACAATACAATACAATACAATACAACACAACACAACACAATACTGAATAGAAGTGGTGATAGTTGGAATCCTTACATACTCCCTATCTAGTTCACAAGGGGAATACCTTCAGTTTTTCTCCATAGAGAATAATGTTGGCTTTTGGTCTTGTGTACTTGATTATGCTTATGCAAAACCTATACTTGGTGGCAAAACCTATACCAGGTGGCAGTCATCAGAATAAAGCAAGGAAACACTGCATTGTTTAAAATTGGGAAGGGTGTATGCCAGGGATGTGTTATTCTTTCTCATACCTTTTCCATCTATATGCAGAACAGATTATCTGGGCTTTATGAAGAGAAATGTGGCATCAGAGTTGGAGGAAGACTTATCAACAATCTGTGTTATACAGATGACACAACCCTGCTTGCTGAAACTGTGGAGGATCTGAAGTGCTTGCTGCAGAAGGTCAAGGACCACAGCCTTCAATATTGGATTGAAGCTCAATATCAAGAAAACAGAGACTCTCACCACTGGGTCAATTGGCAGCATCATGATGGATGGTGAAGAAATTGAGATTGTTAACAGGTTTAGTTTGGTTCATAGTCAACACTCTTGGCATCAGAAGTCAGGAAATCAAATGACGAACTGCAATAGGAAAATCTGCTGTCAGGGACTTTTCAGGTTACTGAGAAGAAATTATGTCAGTCTAGAAACTAAAGTGCACCTGATCCAGGCAACAGGTTTTGTAATTACTTGCTATTCATCAGAAAGTTAGACAATGACTATGGATGTTAGAATAAGAATTGATGCCTTGAGCTGTGGTACTAGAGAAGAGTATTGAATATACCATGGACTGCTAGGAGAACAAACATTCATCCTAAAGAGGGTGAGACCAGGCTGCTCCTTGGAGGCAAGGATTCTTAATCTTCATCTGACATATTTTAGACATATTGCAAGGAGAGACCAGTCCTTAGAGAGGGATGTCATGCTTGGGAGATTGGAGGGACAACACAAGAGAGGAAATCCCCAATGAGATGGATTAATTTGTTGACTGGGGTAATAGGGATAGGTGTGTCAGAGACAATAAGATTGGCATAGGATAGAGCAGGGTTTAGGGTTATTGTACATAGGTCGCTATGAGTCAGAGGCAACTTCATGGCACACACCAACAACAACTTTTTAATATATCAAGGAAATCCCCTTTTATTTCTATTTTCTTGAGTGTTTTGATCAGGAAGGGAGGTTGGATTTTACCAAAGACTTTTTCTTCATCAATTGATAGGATCATGTGGTTCTTGTTATTTGCTTTGTTAATGCGATGAATTACATCAATTGTTATGTTAAACAATCCTTGCATATTTATTATGAATCACACTTGGTTATGAAGAATTTTTTTTAAGTACTGTTGGATTCTACTGGTCAGAATTTTGTTAAACACTTTGCATCTATGTCATCTATATTTATGTGAGATATTGGTCTATAATTTCCTTTTTGGCAATGTCTTTGTCTGGTTTTGGTATTAGGGTTTTGCTTGCTTCATAGAATGATTCTAGGAGACTCTGAATTACTCTGGGAGTCATCTAAGGGTCTTCTTTCTTTTTCTAATTTATTTAAAATAATTTAAATAGAATTCATGATGATTTGTCTCCAAATGTTTGGTAGAATTCACCATTGAATTCAGGGCCAGGATTGTTTAATGCAATCTCAATACAAACACCAAATTCCTTTTTCAAAGTGCTAGAGAAGGCAATTGTTAGGTTTATTTGGAATGGAAAGGGACCCCAAATGAGCAAAACTCTTCTGAAAAATAAAGATCATGTGGAAGGCATAGTATACTTTGGTCTCAAAACCTACTAGTACACAGCCATAATAAACAAAACAGCATGGTATTGGTACCATGACAGACACACAGACCAATAGAATAGAAGAGAGGACAAGAAATTAACCCATCTACTTGCAGTCAATTGGTATTTCATAAGGAAACAAAACCTATTATATGGGGGATTGACAACTTCTTCAGCAAATGTTTCTGACAAAACTGGACTTCTACCTGCAGAAAGCTAAAGCAGGATTTACATCTCATATCATACTCAAAAGTAAATTGAAGGTGGATCTGGGGTAAAGCCCCAAACCATAAAGATCATGCATAAGAGACAATATGAGATGAATACAAGCCCAAGCCTATGGTAGAAATAGACTTGCCTATATAGCCAGAAATACTCAACCAGGAGAGGATAATATCGATGAATGGGATCTTTTAAAGATTAAGTCCCTGTATGTATAAAAAAAACCCCAACAACCTGCATTATGCACATTTACAACCTTGCTTGCTGAAACTGAGGAGGACATGAGGTATAAGCTGCAGAGGGTCAAGGACTATAATCTTCAGTATGGATTGAAGCTCAACATTAAGAAAACAAATGTTCTCATCACTGGACAAATTGGCAACTTCATGATAGACAGAAAAGAGTTTGAGAGTGTTAACAATTTCAATTTGTGTGGTTCCAAATTAACACTCTTGGTGCCAGCAGTTAGGATATCAAAAGATGAATTGCATTGGGAAAGTCTGCTATCAGGGACCGCACTAAAGTACAGAAGAGCAACAATATCAGTTTGGAGATAAGGTGTGCCTTATTCAGACCATAGTCTTCACAATACTTGCTATGCATCAGAACGCTGGACAATGAGTAAGAATGACAGAAGAATCAACATCTTTGAGTTTTGGTGCTGAAGAATGTTGAACATACCATGTAATGCCAGGAGAACAAAAAGGTCAGTCCTAGAGAGGGTGAAACCAAGCTGCTCACTAGAAGTAAGGATTTTGAAGCTCCATCTCACATACTTTGGACATGTGGCCAGGAGGGACAAGTTCTTGGAGAAGGACATCATGCTTGGATGGGTGTAGGGATAGCACAGGAGAGGAAGACCCTGGATAAGAGGAATTCACTTAGTGACTGGAGAAATGAGATTAGGTCTGTTTGAGATTATGAGATTGGCTTAGGATAAGGCAGGGTTCAGAGCTGTTATTATATATAGGGTTGCTATGAGTTGTAGGCAACTTAACAACACCTAACAACAATAACAAGATGCATAAAAACCTTTTTCTAATATTGAGTTATGTACTTATACAATATTGAGGAACAATGATGTTAGTTTGAGGACTAAGGCGCATCTGTTTCAGGCTATGGCCTTTCCAACCACTTGCTATGAATCTCAGATCTGGACCATTAATAAGGATGGCAAAAGAAGAATTTATACCTTTGTGGTATTTGAGAAGAGTGCTGAATATTCCATGGACAGCCAAAAAACCAACAGATATGTCATACAGAAGATGTAGCCAGGGTACTTTCAGAGACAAGGTTGAGGAAGCTTTTTCTCACACTCTTCGGACAAGTTGCTAGGAGAGATTGTTCTTTGGGGAAGGACGTCATGCTTGGATGGTTGGAGGGCCAGAGAAAGAAAAGAAGGTGGGTTGACATGGTGACTGCAACAATGAGCTTGAGTGTATCAGAAAGTATGAGGATGGCACAAGATAGACCATGTTCAGGTAGGTTGTTCATAGGCTCACTACAAGTTGTACTTGATTTGAGGGCACCTATCAACAGTAATGAAATGGCTTTTCATAGTGACTGCAGCAATGGACGCTAATGTGTCAGAGATGATGAGGATAGCATAGGACAGGACAGCATTCAGAATAATTGTTCATAGAGTCACTATGAATTGTATTCAACTCTATGGTACCTAACAACAACAACAACAACAACATAAAATGACCAGTAACATCAGGGAATCACTTAATCTGTAGAATAACTAACCATATAGTTCAAAAGGACAGCATTTGCCCAAGGATAAATACCTGATGGCAGAATGGGGTAGGATAGATGCATCAATGGAAATGAGAATTACAGGTTGGAAATGAGAAAAGTGTGATTTCCTTGAGTTACAATACCTTGTATTGCAATTTATTTTACAAAACAAAAATGTGTATTATCTAAATCACTTTACTGTGTAAACTCCCTCAAAACACAATCAAAAGCACTTAAGTATTTAGAAGAAAAGTATGAGAAAAAAAATGAAATAAATACATGCTGTACTTGTATACAGGGTAGATCTGGTGGCCTAGTGGTAAGAAACTGTGTTGCAACTCCAAAGGCACTTGGTTCGAATCCACCAGCTGCTCCACTGGAGAAAGATGGACAATCTCCTCCCATACGATTAACTGCCTCTGAAAACCTTTCTGGAAGCTCAGCTATGGGTCAATTCTGACTTGATGGTACACAACAACAATATACTTATATAAGGGAACTCTGGTGGCCTAGTGGCAAGAAGCTGCACTGAAATCCCAAAGGCATATGGTTCAAATCCACCAGCCGCTCCTTGGGAGAAGGATGAGCAATCTTCTCCTGTGAGGTTAATGGCCTTTCAAAACCCGATGTAGGGTCAGCTATGGGTTAATTCTGACTCAAGGGCAAAAAAACCAATGTACCTGTATGTGATGAGGATGCCACAGGATAGGACAGGGTTTAGTTCCATTGTTCAGAGGGCCACTACAGGTCCTGCTTGACCTGACAACAAAAACATACCTGTATATGGACTACCTGTAGATTGTTACTGATGTTAAATTGTGGAAGGAGCAGATAGCTTCTAGACACACGTGGCAGTGCTAGTTACTAGGCTATGGTTTCCTGTTTTGTCCCCCATTTCTCCAGTAGCTGGCAGAAATTTTCTGCAGGGAAATCTTATCCTGGGTATTGATAGAATTGCTTTTGCTGGGTTGGCCTATTTTGCTGCTGTGGATTGAGTGACCTGTCCTATCAACTTCATTGTGATTTCTCCTTTTGCAGCCCTCTGGGACCTGCACACCTTTTTGTAAAAACCAGCCTGCAAGATGTGGATTATAAAGAACCAGGTTTTTGTGAGACTCAGAATAACTTTGCTCCTGTTTGCTATTAGTTCATTTCCACTTGCTTGGTGATGTTAGAAGAGTGCTGAAAATATCCCATGGACTACCAAGAGAGCAAACAGTTTTATCATGGAGAAAATGAAACCCTTGTGCCCATTGGAGACAAGGATAGTGAACCTTTATCTCATGTAGTTTGGGCATGTTGTTAGAAGGGGCCAGTTACTGGAGAAGGACATCGTGCTTGGAAGGGTGGAGGTTCAGCATGAGAGAGGAAGGATCACAAGATAGACTGACACAATGACCATTTTAATTGTGCGTAAATGTATCAGGTTGGTACAGGATAGGGCAGGGCTTCATATCTGTTGTTTATAAGGTGTCTATGAGTTGTAGATAACTCTATGACAACAAGGGTTGCAAGTGATATAATACCCTCTGAGGTGCTCTTGGTGATCTGAGCCCTGGCTTCATGCACTCTGTGTTCACCAGAGATACAAAAGTCCGCATTTTCCCTCGAGGGGGCCATGAATTCTGGACCAGCCACTACCTAGGGTGTTGTCTCAGTAAATAACCCCTTAAAAAAGCCTCCTATATTACTATCATGTTTCACTCTCCTCTCTTAGTCTTTTGGCAACTTGGGGCAAATTTCATGTTATTGATCTAGGGTTTTCCTGAAACAGTATAGTTGCAAAAGGACCATTGTTTAGTCCTCTTCTTCTTGTCCCAGCATTGCCATACTTCAAAGGTACTCCATCTCTCATTCTGAAAGTGAGGACACCATGGTATAAATTCTGTGGTTTGCCCCTTTGCTCATCAGAATGAAGCTACTTCATGACCTCTAAGTCACTTTAGTAGATTCTTGGGGGGACTACTTTAACAAGTTTCTACACAGTGGGTGGAGCAACAGGAATTGATTCTTTTTTTTTTTTTTTAGGAATTGATTCTTGCACAGCTCAGGAGGTTAAATGTTCGACATCAAGGTGCTGATATGGCTATTGATAAAAATGGAATTTTGTTCTCAAAAAAAAGGTGTATTGAATTCTAATGTCTGTACCTATGAACATGGTATTATTTGGAATAGAATCTTCTAAGATACGGCACCATTATTTTTCTGTGAATTTGTTGTACTATTTGTGATGCTGAAAGCTACTCCATCGATATTTCAAATATCACCAGTGTGACCAAAAGTGAATAACTTCAAGATTAAGCCTGGGTTGGAGCAGGGGGTGGGGGGAGAGATCTGGCAATCTACTTTCAGAGGGAGCTCTGCTTGTGTAGTCTGTATGAAGTTACACTGCTAACCCCAAAACTATACCTCTCTGAAGTTTGAATCCAACAGGGTCTCAGGGAAAACAGATGGCCAGTTTCCTCTCATGCAATTTACAATCTTTAAGTCAATGTCAGGCCAGCTACCAGTCTGTTCTAACTCAATGGCAATGAAGATATATACAATTGAAGGACTTCCTCATTTCTCCCTGCCGCAATGTGTTTCTCCAGTTCTCTAGAAGAGTGCAAGACCTAAACTTCTTGGTTTCCATGAGCGCTTTTGTGTACAGCCTGCTAATTTGGCAGGTTCTTCGGTGAGCCTGCCAGTCCCCATGGAAATCTGGCAGGGTCTAGCTACAGCTGTATTGGGTTTTGCAAAAGTCTCATTATTTTTGTTGCTGAAGTAATTTTTAAAAATTATACATTATATAATCACATACAATGAATGCATGTAAAACTGGTGAAGACTGAACAAAATCTGTAGCCTATTCATCAGAATTGTATTAATGCCATTTTTTTTGTTTTGATATTATATTTAGGGTTGCCAGGTTATTTTTAAACTACCAATAAATGGATATTTATTTAAAATTGATTCAATAAATAGTTAAATATAGATGTAAGAAAACATTTGCCTTGTCAACATCCTTCACATGTATAATTTACTATGTGTTCACGCTGTGGTATAACTATGACTATGATCTATTTCTGTGTTTTTCCATCACTGTTATCAGAACTTCTTTCTTCCTCCCTCTCATCCACTCTGGATAACCATCAATAATTTTAATCCATATACCCTGACATAGTCTCAGTACTTAATACAAGTTAGTTTTCCTGTGACTGACTTGTTTCACTCAGTATGTGAAAGAAATTTTGGAGATTGATTAATGTAGAACACTTGATTATGCTTATGTGAAACCTATGTTTGGACCAGGAGACAGTCGTCAGAACAGAGCAAGGAAATATTGCATGTTTCAAAATTGAGAAAGATATATGCCAGGAATGTGTCTACCTCCACACCTTTTCAATCTATATGCGGAACAGATCATTCAGGAGGCTCAGCTCTATGAGGAGAAATCTGGCATCAGGATTGAAGGAAGACTCATAAATAATCTGTGTTATGCAGATGACACAACCCTGCTTGCTGAAACTGAGGAGGACCTGAAGCACTTGCTGCAGAAGGTCAAGTGTTGCATTCTTCAATATATATTGAAGCTCAATATCAAGAAGGCAAAGGTTATATTATGTGGTCTTTTCAAGATGTCTTTTGAAATTTTCTGTTCAGCTCTTTTACTTTATCATTTCTTGTGTTTCTTTTCGCTACTCTATGCTCTAGACTAAGTTTCAGAATCTCTTTTGACATTCATTTTGGTATTTTCTTTCTTTTTGTTTTAATGATTTTTTTTATTTTCTTCATGTATGATGTCCTTGATAGTATCCAACAATTCATCTGGTTTCCAGTCATTAAAATTTAAAGTGTCAAGGAAAAAAAAAGAAGCTAAAGATTATCACCACTGGGCTCATTGGTAGCATCATGATAGATGATGAAGAGATTGAGATTGTTAACAGCTTTAGTTTGCTTGGCTCCCCAATCAACACTCTTAGCACCAGCAGCCAAAAAATAAAAAGATAAATTTCACTGGAAAGTCTGCTGTCAGGGACCTCTCCAGAAGCCTGAAGAACAACCATGTCAGTTTGGTGACTAAGGTGCACCTGATTCAGGTCATAGTTTTCACAATTACGTTCTATTCCATCCAAAAGCTGGACAATAACTATGGATGATAGAAGGAAAATTGATGCTTTTGAGTTGTGGTGCTGGAGAAGAGTATTGAATATACCATGGACTGCTAAGAGAACAAACCGTTTCACATTTAACAAGGTGAAATCAGGCTGCTCCTTGGAGACAAAGATTCTGAAGCTCTGTATAACATATTTTGGACATGTTGTAAGGTGGGACCAGTCCTTGGAGAGGGACATCATGCTCGGGAGGGTGGAGGGATGGCACAGGAGGGGAAGACCCTTGATGAGATAGATTGACTCAGTGACTGGAATAATGTGGATAAGAGTGTCAGAGACCATGAGGTTGGCTTAGGATAGAGCAGGGTTCGGAGCTGCCATACATTGGGTCGTTATGAGTCACAGGTGACTTGCTGGCATATAACAACAACAACAATAGTTATAAACTTGGAACACTTACTAATTAAGCTTGAAGACTAAAACCTTCACTGTGTAATGCAACTCAACTTCTTTACAGAAAAATCTTCACAGCTGGACTAGTAAAAAGCAACATGTTAAGTGGAGAAAGGATTGAAGTTATTGAGTATTTAGTTTTCTTGGATCTCGAATCAACGTCTGTGGAAGCGGCAGTGCCACTGTTGTAAAGCAGGACTGACATCGGAGTTGGCGGGAAACTAAGAAGGGATAAATGATGTATACTGCACTGAAACAGATGAGGGAGAGAACTATTTAGGATGAATATATGATTAGGCATTATTGTCATGACAAAGGTCCAGAATGAAAGCTGCAGAGTGGAGTGGAATGGGAAGTGGGGAGGGAATGTATAACAATGAAAGAATTATTTAAATTTTTTTTTAACTTTTCAAAGAGAAAAGCAAACTGGGGGGGAGGGGTGGGCAGGGATGAAAGTGTTCAACAATGAATGAATGGAAGTCTAAAGTCTCTGTGAACTTTCACTGAAATAAAAAAAAAGAAATCAAATGAAGTATTATTACATATCAGAGCATGTCAGAGATGGTGTGGTTGTGCGGGATGAGGCAAGGTTAAGATCTGATCTTCACGGGGTCACTAGGAATTGTAGTTGATTGTATGTAATAGTGTATAACAACAATATTACCTTGGGAAAATATGCTTCCAAGGCCGTCTTTAAAGGGCTAAAGAGCAAGGATGTCAATTTAAACCCAAGGTGCTATGGTATTTTTAATTTCTTCATATGCATTTGAGAGTTGGACAGTGATTAAGACTAGAGAATAATGGATGCCTTTATACTGTGGTGTTGGCAAAAAATATTGAACATACTGTGGACAACCAAAAGAACAAATAAATTTTTCTTGGAAGAAAGAGTGCCTCTGAGAGGCAAAGATAGTGAGGACTTCATTCAATTTACTTTGACCATGTTGTCAGGAAGGGACAGATATCATACTTTGTAAAGTAAAACGTCATGGTCAAAGGAGAAGAACCTCACTAACTTAACACATGATGACTGCAACACAGCATTAGGCAGGATTTTGTTGTAGTACAGAGAGTACCTATGAAACAGAGCTGACACAATGACTCCCAACAACAGAAACACTGTCAGAACTTCATTTCACTCTCACTCACTTTTAAAAAGAAATATGTTCAGTATAGTGTTCAGTCATCACCATTAACTATTCTTGAATATTTTACATCACCCTTAACAGTATCTTAATGTGCCCTTAGCATTGAATCCTCCTTTATATGTTTCTCCTGCTCTTGATAATGACTAATGCATTTTACTCTCTATATTTTTGTGATGTGCCGATTGTTATTGTATGATAGGAGATTGCCCGTATTTCTCCCTTTGTTATCTATACTCTTGCTCTCTATGCACTTGTCTGTGTTGCTATTGTTAGGTGCCGTCAAGTCAAGTATGACTCATGAACCTTATGACTCTGAACCCTACCCTATTCCTGCACTATCTCTGAAATACAGAAGCTGACCTTTAATATCACTGTGTCAGTCCATCTTGTTTTGAGTCTTCCTCTCCTTCACTACCCTACACCTTTCTAAGCATGATGTCCTTTTCCCAGGACTAGCACCTCCTTCCACCACGCCCAAAGTATGTGAGATGAAGCTTTGTCATCTTTGCCTCTAACGAGCACTCTGGCTGTACCTTCTCCAAGGCATATCTATATTTTTGGCAGTCCATGTAATAGTCAACAGTCTTTGCCGCCAACACCACACTTGTTCTGTAATCCTTATTCATCATCTAGCTTTCAGCTGCATATCAAGTAATTGAAAAGATTATGGTTTGGAGCAGGAGCACCTTGCCTCTATCTAAGGATTTTACGTAAGTGAAACCATGCAAGATTTGTTCTTTAATGACTGACTTCTTCACTCAGCATGATGTTTACAGTTTCAATCATATTTATCAGGTATTGAGACTTTCCTGCTGTCTATGCTGAGTAGTAACCCTTTTTGTGTATGTAGTCTGTAGGAACTTGTGCTTCTAACACAAAGGTGGTACCTCTGGTGGTTAGAGCCCTCAAATTGCTCCTCAAGAGAAAGATGGATGATCTTCCATGGGATTCCCAGCCTCAAAAAATGTGAGGAAGATCAGTCATGAGTTAGTTCCTACTCAATGGCTGTGAGTCTGATTGGAGGCATTTTATCATTCATATGAGTGACAGATTAGTGAAGATACCAAATACCTCAGTAAATTTTTAATGTAAATAAACATCACACAATACAGAGATTCATTTAGACTAAAAAAATATTCAAATTTAACATGAAACGAAACTTTGTTTCTTATGTTTTAACTGGAATTTCTAAATTTTATAATTATTGCATGCAATATCATTATTTGTGGAGGATGAATGGAGAATATCTAACACTCCAAGCATTCTTACTTTTCTAACTTCCTATGACTTTATGACAATTTCAAAATGAAAAATTAAAGAATACAGGAATATAGGTATCTTTCAATTACATAAAGACATAATGAACTTTCTGCCTTGGTGATTTAAATTACTTGTGATTTCAGTGGATTTGAAGAGGAAAGATACTTTTCTCTCAACTGAGGGGGAAAACAAACAAGACATTGCCAAGGATAAATTGTGTGCGGCAAGATTCTTTTCTACGTCTATTAAAGTTTTGAATGCACATCATCTGTCAGAAGCTAATCATCAAGGATCATTTTCACTTTAATATATTTGGGAGTGAACTTTCTTTCTTGTTCTGCACTCTCAGTGACAAACTGCTTTGACTTCTGAATTGATTTGGTTGAACTTCATGGACAAAGATTAGACGTAACTGAAATTGGGAGTGGAAATTCTCTTTTGTCTCTTGGGGCAATTGCCCACAGGACTATTGTATATGTTAGAACATACAGAGGATGTAGTCTATAAGTTATTGAATGCTAACTCTAAGACTCTGCTACTCTGGGGATTAAAATCCACCAGGGAAGGATGGGCAATCACCTCTCACGTGTCTTTCAGCTATGAGCTGTTTCTGAACTTATTTTTTCTTTTTCTTTTTGTTGCTTTTTTTCTTTCCTCTACTTTATTCTATATTGATTTGCTTACAAAATTCATATACCTTGTGTATCATTCCTGAACATTGCATTTCACCATTCCTGCATTCACATTGTGTTTCAAATAATCATTCACGCACATTGTGTTTTATAAAATTAACCACTGTTGATCTATGCCTACTATTACCCCATTTTTCCAGGTTCCCATTGGACCTTTCCTGATTCTCTCATCTCCATCTTCCTCTTGAGGAGCAATTTGAGGGTTCTAACCACCAGAGGTGCCACCTTTGTGTTAGAAGCACAAGTTACTACAGACTACATACACAAAAAGGGTTACTACTCAGCATAGACAGCAGGAAAGTCTCAATACCTGATAAATATGATTGAAACTGTAAACATCATGCTGAGTGAAGAAGTCAGTCATTAAAGAACAAATCTTGCATGGTTTCACTTACGTAAAATCCTTAGATAGAGGCAAGGTGCTCCTGCTCCAAACCATAATCTTTTCAATTACTTGTCACTATGGTTACCACATTCTGTTATGATAGTGATTCCCACCTTTCTCTTCTTCTTGCCTCCTTTCTTTTTCCTCCATTCCCTTTTGGACTTTTATCCACATCTTACTATTTATCCTTCTATTTTTATGATAATAGTCTTATGCATTATTTGTCCTTATGAGTCCAAGTTAGCTCTCTTAGCATAATGCTCTCTAGATTCACCGACCTTATATAGTTCAGTTGTTCTTGTTATGTGCCGTTGAGTCACCTGCAACTCATAGGAGCCCTATATAAAACAACCCTAAACCCTTTTACTGCTGCCAATCTCATTGTCTCCGATGCAACTACCCATGTTACAACAGTCACTGAATCAAAATATCTCATTGAGAGTCTTCTTTTCCTGCACTGCCCTTCCATCCTCCCAAACATGATGTCCCTCTCCAAGAATTAGTCCCTCCTTGCAACATGTCCAAAGTATGTCAGATGAAGCTTCAGAATCTTTGCTTCCAAGGGGCAGCCTGGTTTCACACTCTCCAAAATGAGTCTATTTGTTCTCTTAGCAGTCCATGGTATATTCAATACTCTCCTCCAACACCAAAGCTCAAAGGCATCAATTCTCCTTTTATCAGTCATTGTCCAGCTCTCTGTGTATAGTGTTTTACAAAATCATTGCTTCTTAGTGCTGCATAGTATTCCATTGCATGAATGTGCTATAATATTGCAACTGTTTTATTTGTTGATGGACATTTGAGCTGTTTTCATTATTTTCTTACCACTGTGAATAATGCTGCTATGAATTCTAAGGACCCAGTTAAAAGGGGATAAGCCAAGGGATGTCAACTTTTTGCATGCTGATTTGGATTGAATTGTAACTCTCAAAGATATGCTGAAGCCCTAACTCTTGTGCCTATGAATGTGGCAGTCAGGAAATGAGGTTATTTTGTTTTTAGGCTAATGATACCTTTACAAAGTAGGATGATTCTTAAACTTTATACTTTCTGGTGTTGTAAGAAAGGTACAGTCACAGAGACGGACAAACCAGGGGAGATGCCATGTGAAGCAGTGGCAGGCACTTCTACAAGCCCAACTTGTCGGCAGCTATGCTGGCAGAGTGGTAAGGAGTTGTGCTACCAACCCAGACTCACACAGTTCCAATTCACTGCTTCACACAATCTCCTCTTGTGTGATTTACTGTCCCTGGAAACCCTCTGGAGGATCTGTTATAAGTCAGTTGCAGCTCAATGGTACATAAAAACAACAACAACTATGACCCAAGTTCAAACTTCTAGCCTCTAGAATGGTAATATCATAAATTTTATTATTTGAAGCCTCATACTTGTTGCCATGAGAAGCTCTGGTGCCCTAATGGTAAAGAGTTGCTCTAATAATACTAAGGCACACAGTTCAAATCCACAAGTTGTGCCATCTTTATCTGTTTGTTCTTTTGGCAGTCCATGCAACATTCAGTACTCTTCTCTAACACCACGATTCAAAGGCCTCAATTTCTCTTCTGTCATTCTTAGTCATTGCCCACCTCTCAGCAGCATAACAAATGGCTGAAAAGATCTGAATGATGCACACCTTAGTCCTTAAGCTAACATCATTGCTCCTCAGTGATTTGGAGAGTTCCTTGACTGAAGAATTTTCCAGTGCAATATGACTAATAATTATAGTTAATAGAGGAGTACAAATCATTTGTATTACCCAGGAATGTAGCACACCTCTTCTAATATATTTGTATGGCAGCTCTAGCAAACTAAGGTAACTAGCCAGGCCTTTATCCTTGCATCCTGTGTGCTACCTTAGGGCCAGGAAGTTCAATGCTTCCTTTTGGTTCTTCAATTTAATACCAAGAAAAAGTCCAGGATCTTGTATCATTTCTCATAAAACCATTTGCTACTTATCGCTTTTCAGGTGTTAGTACTCAAAACATAGGTGGATAAATGATTCAGATTTGAGAAGGAAAAAAAAAGACTAAATTTTTTACCCAAAGTTGTATAGTTTGGATTACTTTTCCTCCAGTTTTCTTTGCTTGTATTCAAAGATTCAAAGAAATCCATAAGCATTTATAATGGGTGTTCGTTTCACCCATAATACTTGCCCCTATATTTTAAATCTACATTCTCTACGACCATCTTTGTATTGAACAACATTCATAGTATTTTTCCAGAGAGAAGACAAAACTATAGGCAACGAGAAGTAGCTCCATAACAGTTATTTTCTGTGATATATGCAAAAATACCACTCATGACTGAGGGCTGATCTATTTTAAATAAACTAACTGTCTGAGGAAGGATTAGAGCTTTAAAACTCTACTATGGCACACCTATACCATTCCCTAAGTGTTATCTCACAAATTATGGCTAATCTGGAGGAGAATGGGAATCCCAGAACACCTGAGCGTGCCCATGCAAAACTTATACTGGAACCAGGAAGCAGTCTTCAAAACAGAGCAAGTAAAAACTATTATTCCTGTTATGTGCCATTGAGTCACTTGTGACTCTTAGAGACTCTATGTACAAGAGCCCTAAAGCCTACTCTATCCTGTGCCAACTTTATTGTCTCCGATGCACTCTTATTACCTCAGTGACTAAACCAATCTATCTCATCAAGAATTTTCTTCTCTTTCGCTGTCCCTCCAACCTCCCAAGCACGATGTTCCTCTTCAAGAACTGGTCCCTCCTTGCAACATGTCTAAAGTATGTCAGATGAAGCTTCAGAATCCTTGTCTCCAAGAAGCAGGCTGATTTCACCCTCTCTAGGATGAACCTGTTTGTTCTTCTTGCAGTCCATAGTATATTCAATACTCTTCTCCAGTACCACAGCCCGAAGGCATCAATTCTCCTATCATCCCTGGTAATTGTTGAGCTTTCTGACACATAGCAAGTAATTGTAAAGACGGTGGCCTGGATCAGGCGCACCTTAGTCTGCAGACTGACACCTTTAATCTTCAGTATTCTGGTGAAGTTCCTGAAAGCCAACTTTTCCAATGAAATTTGTCTTTTAATTTCCTGGCTGCTGGTACCAAGAGTGTTGATTATGGAGCCAAGAAAACGGAAGCTGTCAACAATCTCAATATCTCTTCATGATCTATCATGATGCTTCCTAATGACCCAGTGGTGACAATCTTTGCTTTCTTGATACTAAGCTTCAATCCATATTTAAGGCTGTAGTCCTTGACCTTCTTAAGCATGTGGTTCAGGTCCTCCTCAGTTTCAGTAAGCAGGGTTATGCCATCTGCATAACGCAGACTGTTGATGATTCTTCCTCCAATCCTAATGCCACATTCCTCCTCGTACAGCCCACCTTTCTCCTTATAGATCCCAGCCTCTCAGATAATCTTTTCTGCATATAGATTGAAATCATATGGAGATAGGACACATCCCTGGTATACACCCTTCCCAAATTTGAACCATGTGGTGCTTCCTTGCTACCTGGTCCAATATAGGCTTTACATTAGCACAATTAAGAATTCTGGTATTCCCATTCTTCTCAGAGTCAGCCTCAGTTGTTATGATCCACACAGTAAAATGCCTTTGCACTGAAATACCAGATAGACATTCCTCTGGTACTCTCTGCTTTCAGCCAAGATCCATCTAACATTAGCTATAATACCCCTAATGCCACGGCCTCTTTTAAACCCAGGCTGCACTTCTGGCAGTTCACTGTTGATGTGCTGTTCCAGTCATATTTTGATGATTTTCTGCAAAATCTTCATTGTATGTGATATTAATGATATTGTTCAATAATTTCCACAGTTTATCGAGTCACCTTTCTTTGAAGTGGGAATATGGATCTTATGCTTCAAAATAAGAAAGGAGTACATCAGGGATGCATCTTGTCTCCATACCATTTCGATCTGTATGCAGAACAGATCATTTGGGAGGCTTTATGCGGAGGAATGTGGCATTAGGATTGGAGGAAGACTCATCAACAATATGTGATATGCAGATGACACAACCTTGTATGCTGAAACTGAGGAGACACCAAAGCATTTGCTGCAGAAGGTAAAGGACTGCAGTCTTTAATATGGATTGAAGTTCAACATTGAGAAAAATTCTCACCACTTGGCCAATTGACAGCGCATTCATGGATGGAGAAAAGATTGAATGGGTAGGGGTGAAACCACAGGGTTGTACAGTTTGATGGGTAAAGGGAGAGAGGGAAGGAAATGAAAAAGATCAAGAAGAAAAGAAAAGATAATAAGCAAAGTCCAATGGTAATTACTTTTATAAAAGATAATGCATGAGAATGATTTTATGAAACACAATGTGAATAAATAATTGTATGAAACACAATATATATGGATTTTGTAAGTAAACTGATAATAAAAAAAGAAGAGATTGAAGTTAGTAACAATTTTGGCTTACTTGGGTCCATAATTAACTCTTTGGCAACAGCAGTAAGGAAAGCAAATGATGAATTGCACTGGGAAAATCTACTATCAAGGACCTTGCCAGCGTACTGAGAAGCACAAATTTTAGTCTAGAGATAAAAATGTGCCTGACCCAGAACATGGTCTTCACAATTACTTGTTATGAATCAGAGAGCTGAACTATGACTAAGGATAACAGGAGAAAAATCTATGCCTTTGAGTTGTGTTGCTGAATAAGACTATTGAATATATACCATGGACTACCAAGAAAACAAAGAGGTCTGTCTTGGAGAGGGTAAATCCAAGTTTGCCCTTCAAGACTAGGAGTTTGAAGCTCCATCTTACATACTCTGGGCACATGGCCAGGAGGGACCAGTCATTGGGAAGAACATTTTGCTCAGAGGGATGGAGGGACAGCTCAGGAGAGAAAGATCCCAGACGAGATGGATTGACACAGTAACTGGGATAATAGGGGTAAGTGTATCAGAGTCAGTGAGACAGGTCCATGATAGGGCAGGGTTCGGAGCTGTTGTACACAGGGTTGTTATGAATTACAGGTGACTCAATGGCCCATAACAACAACAACAACCACCACCGAGAAGCCTCTACAACTGAGTCCATCTTGAAGAACAAATTGTGTGTGCCTTTAATAATCATAACCCTACCTAGGCAGTCCATTTGTCAAAATTCCTCACCTTCTTTTGTGAATAAATATGGAACTCCTGTGCACCTCAATCTCTTTTTTCCATTATTTTTTTTTATCCAAACCAATAAATTTTATTCATTAAAAAAATAAGTTGTCAGGAATGAAATCAGAAGATTAATATTGCATCTTTTTTTAAAAAATCTTTTAATTTTTATTTCATTATTATTTTTGTGTGCGTACTATCAAATCGGATCTGACTGGTACAGGAGGAGATTGTCCCTCCTTCTCCAGCACAGTATCTGGTGGATTTGAACTGTATGCCTCTGGGAATGCAGTGCAGCTTCTTGCCACTTAGGCCACCAGAGCTCCCTCTCAAGAGATCTTTTAGAATGGCAGAATTGAGATCATTCAAGCTCTGTTCCTTAGTTTTCACAGATCACTATACTATCACTTACTACAGTTTCTCTAAATTCTTTTTTTTTTTAAATTGGTTGGCTTACAAAGTTAATATACATTATGTTTCACAATATACATAGTGTTTCATACAATCATTCACATGAATTATGTTTTATAAAATTAATCATAATTAGACCTTACCCATAACTACCCTTTCTTTCCACCCAGATCCTTTCTATTTGCTTCTCCTCCTCCATCCACCCACCAAACTGTGCAGCCCTTTGGTTTCACCTCTACCTATCCACACCTCTTCTCTCCCCTTTCCCTCCTTTAGTTCCTGTACATGTTTTACTAATTATCTTTCTATTTTTATAATAATGGTCTTATGTAGTATGTATGTGACTGCGTTAGTTTATTCAGCATAATGCTCTCCAGCCTCTCCCAAGTAATTGTTGTTGTTGTTGTTGTTGTTAAGTATCATCACACTGTAGACAACTCATAGCAACCCTGTGAATGAAAGACCTGAACACTTTATAACTTTCATCTGTATAACTTTCATCGTTTTTCCAAGTTCACAGAGTTTCTGGAGGCAAGCTATTTTTGGAAATGGAGGCCACACCTGCTTTCTAGCTTGTTGTAATTGGGGAGCTCCACCAAACTCTCTACCATGGGCAACCATTATCTCATTTGACACACAGTGTCACAGTGTTTAGCATCACAGCAACCATGAGTTACCTCTGTAAAGCAAAAGGACAGCCCAGTGCTATACCACTTAGAAGAATGTTTGACCGAAAACAATTAAAACTAGGCCTGAGGGCCACAAATTAAAATTAATTTTCAAAGAAACTAGGCTTTCATCCTGGGTTCTTATTGGTCAAAAAAGTGGCTTCCAGCCAACAAATCACTCCAGAGTCAGCCCCTAGCCAGCAAAGAGGGACAAAGCCTATGATTCACCCTCTGAGGTCACATGAGTTTCCTTTCCCAAGTTATGCAGTATTTTTCAAAACTGATGCTTCTAAGTGCTGCATAGTATTCCATTGTGTGAATGCACCACAATTTCTCAATCTATTTGGTAGTGATTGGACATTTGAACTGTTTCCATGTTCTTGCAATGGTGAATAATGCAACTTCTTACCATTAGGCCACCAGAGCTCCCTTCAGAAGGGATGTTAATGCTGTTGTGTACCTTCAAGTAGGAACCAAGCTATAGCTAACTCTCCAGTGGGTTTTCAGAGGCAATTAATCACATGAGAGGAGATTGCCTGTCCTTTTCACACAGATCTCCTAGTGGAATTGAACCTCTTACCTTTGGGATTCTAGCAGTTTCTTAGCTCTAGGCCAACAGAGCTTTGTCTACAATTTTCTCTTTTTAAAAAATATTGTCTTTGCTTGGGTCTGATATCAATATTATGCTGTTTTATTGAATGAATGCTGTACTAGTCCATCTTTTTCTATACTTTGGAAGAGTTTGAATAAAATTGGTGTAAGGACTTGTCTGAATATTTAGAATTCTCTAACAGAGCCAGCTGGGTCAGTCCCTTTTTGGTTGGGAGTTGCTTTGTTGTTTTCTTTTGAAATTACTCATTCAATTTCTTCTTTTTTGTGATGGGTCAACTAAAAATTTCTACCTCTGTCTGTGTTTAGATAAGCAATGTGTTTCTAAAAGTTTGTCTATTTCCTCTAATATTTAAGGGTTTTTTAGTATAATTTTTCACAGTATCATTATCCTTTTTTACTCCAGTTGTGCTGTTTTAATAACTGCTTTCTTGGTGATTACTTGCTGTCATCCTACAACTTTCCTAGTCTAAGTTTTCAATACAACACATCTATCCTTGAAGTGGTCTCTAAATTTTGTAGAAAACACTCAAGGCCATATTTTAGCTTTCGTGGATTTACTCTATTTCCAGTAGCAAGATGAACTTCCATATAAACAATTGATAGGTCCCACAGTCTTCACCTAGCCTTATTCTAACTGATGATATTGAGCTTCTCTGTTGTTGCTTTCTGTCAAAGTAATAGATTTGATTACCGTGTGTTCCATCCTGACAGGTATGCTACTTCCTTAGAGCAGGACATCCATAATGGGCCAGAGATCAAACATCTACGAAGAGACTGCATAGTTAGATATATGTGGGAACAATAGACCTGCTCAGTTTTTTACCTTCCTAAATATTGCAGCTACTGGGAGAAATTCTGGCTGCCAGACACAATGTTTCTAAGAAATAAAGGACAAATCCCTTAGGAGCTGACTTTTGAGTTTCTGGCTTTGCTTGTTTCATGGTTTTGCTGAGGGTAAACCATGCTTTGACCTTTGTTATTGCTATGTCTTACACCAAGTTTAGAAGATGAGTAGGGAAATTAAGAACATCTTAAATTGCTCTGAGATTACTTCCCCCTTTACTCATAGTTTTCTAACTCACAGACAAACAGTGCTGTTATTAGGTGCTATCAAATCAAGTTTCAGCTCACACAGCCCAGGTGACAGAGGAGAATTGTCCCATAGTGCTTTCTAGTGTGTAATCTCTGCAGAAGCAGATTACCACTTTTTTTGCGTGTGGAGCTGCCGAATGGGTTTGAAAGGCAAGCCTTCTGTTAGCAGCTGACTGCTTAATCACTGTGCCTTCAGGATGCCTTATTAGTCATAAATGAGTTAGAAAATTTTCTACAGTCTGTGTAGTGCAATATTTTACAAAACCTTGTCTGTTTCCACAATTACATTGAGAAGGCTTATTCAAGAAGATTTTCTGTATGGAGACTATTTGTAAAATATCTAATATCTTCCAGCTCTCTAGCTCTTCATGTTGTCATTCCTTCAAGCTGTCAGTGTTCTGGATAGCTCACATCTTCTGGAGGCAGGCTACTCCAACTGGGCCTCTAACTATGCTTGTTTCTATATTAATCTGAAATAAACGAAATTAACTTATTCCAGACAGCACCCCCCCTTTTTTGGCTGCTTAAATAATGTAGCATCCAATGACCGACAATTGGCAATTTAATGATTTTGCTCAAAAGCTCATGAAATCACCTAGCACATGATTTTGTTAGGGCATTCACTTGACTAATGTCTTCTGGTGACTGGTTTATAGAGCTTAGTCACTTTCTTGCTAAACAGGCCTCTCTGGGAAACCAACACTCATTTCTGTTATGAGTTTTCTCTTTTTTATTTCATAGTAATTCTCATGAAAGGCGCAAGTAGTTCAATAAATCACTTTGGTTCTATATTACTTATAAAATATGAGAAAGTAATAATTGACATGGGCAATATTCTCCTGTGCAATTACTGACTCTGAAAACCCCTCGGAGGGTTATCTTTGGGTCAATTCCAACTCAGTGGCACACAACAACAGCAACAACAATCATTGACGTTGTTCTGCTTATTTAGTTACAGTATACTCCCAAATGTGGTGACATTTATGTACTTTGTATGTGAAGGGCTTGGGAAGTTCTCCTCATGAATCCCAATGATTTGACGTATAACTTGTCCCATGAGCCATTTCTTCAAAGAACTCTGAGCTTTATTTTAACATTTTTTTTATATGAGAAATAAAGTGGTAAGGGAAATACCTAAGCCAATAAAAAGATTGTAGCATGTCAATAATCAAATGGCATTTTAATGAAATGAAAGAAATGTCCTGGAGCTCTGGTGGCCTAGTGGTAAGAAGTTACACTGCCAACCCTGAGACATGAAGTTCTAATCCACAGCTACCCCACAGGGGAAAGATGGCCAGTCTCCTCCTATGCAATTTAAAACTTCTGAAAACTCTCCGAAGGGTTAGCTGTGAGTTGATTCCAACAGCACATAACAACAACAACAGCTAAGAGATGTCATATGGATTAGAACTTATGGGAAGCAAGTCTCTTCTATGCTTGTCACCAATGTGTGCCTCAACTCAGTTGATGAAAATCCTTGGGATGACTTGTTATTGTTGTTAGGTGCTGTCTAATAAACTACAGCTCATAGTGACCCTATGAGCAGCAGATCTGAGCCTTGCCCTATCATCTTCTATCATCACAATCTCCGCTATCTGTGCACAACCTTAGCAGAATGAAGACTTTAACTTTTGTAATTTTTAAAAATTAGTGTATCGATACTACTTTGTATGTTGTTGAGTACCATAAAGTTGGAACTGACCTGTAGCTGACTCTCCGACTGGTTTTCAGAGGCAGTTAATTGTACGGGAGGAGATTGCCCATCCTTCTTTTGCAGAGTGGCTAGTGGATTCAAACTGTGTGACTTCGGGATTACAGTGCAGCTTCTTGCCACTATCTTACCTTTTATTTGACTACTTTTGAGCTGGAGTATAAGGCATTTAACTTGTTTGATAATATAGTATTGTAATCCCTATGTGGCTCAAATGGCTAAGTGCTCAGCCACTATCTGATAGGTTACTGGTTTGAACCAACTCAGAGGCACTTTGAAAGATAGATAGGACAAATTGCTTGTGAAAAAGTAGAGTCTTCTAAGTCTTGTAGAGCAGTTCTATTTGTATGAATGCAATTATCATGAGACTAAATTAACTCAGTGATAACTAACAACAAAGAATTTTAAAAGGAAGCAGCAATATGGACAACTTTCTAAAGGCATGGTTTAGAAGCAAAAAGGCTGCCTTCAAAGAGGCTGCCAAATAAGTATCATATGTGTTGTTATGTGCTGTCAAGTTGTCTGTGACTCATAGCAACCCTGTCTATGTACGATAGCTCTGAACTCTGCCCTAGCCTGAACCAATATCATTGTCTCCGACACACCTATCCCTACTATCCCATTTATTGTGTCAATTCATCTCATCCAGGGTCTTCCTCTCTTGCATTGTTCCTCTACCCTCCCAAGTGTGATGTCCTTATTCAAGAACTGGTCCCTCTTGGTCATATGCCCAAAATATGTCAGATAGAGCTTCAAAATCCTTGCCTCCGTTGGGAGCAAACTAAAAACCGAATCCATGATCAAGCTGGAAGTCAAATGCCCCAAACTTGGCCACTGAATAGATGCTCCATTTGAGTTACAGCCTCACTGCCTGAAGACTTACATTCAAGACACAGTAGTCAAATGAGAACCAAGGTATGAGTGGTCATAGCTATGTTAGAGGATGAAGCTTAAGCTGACAGCTTAAGTGGGTGTCACTTACATTTTCTTAAGTCAGAATAGGAACTTTGGGGTCCTACTGCCTTCAGAAGGTTTCTGTGTTGGAGGAAGCCACCACATGATCAGGAGTCACAAGCAGTAGTCAGGTGTGCTTGCAGGCCATACCACACAAAAGCTGACAGCAGGTTACAACCTCATTAATGAACAGCTTAATTGGAAAGAGATGCTCAAAGAAGAGAAAGGGAGGAATAGCCACACCTGGTGTAACTGACCCGCTGAAATGGGCAGAAGACATTGGAAGAGGCCAGAGTGCCCTTTAACGTGCTATGATAGCATCCATTAGAGAAAGAGCCCCTGTAAATCACTTGGACTCTTGACCACTTAAATTAGCAATCTTTTCTTGTAAGTGTGTTTGGGGGTTGGGAGGAGGGTAAAGCCAAGGAGGGAGAAAATATCCTTATAATAAGTATTCCTATGTTTCCTTGTCTGTGAAGCAAAGATTGAGTTATTTATAAAGTTCGTCACTACTTTAGAATTCTATATCCAAAACTTCTACAAACAGGGAAATGGTATAAAAATTCTCTCTTACTGTTTAGCAAAAGATTATTTTCCCCAAATTCAACTGATTAAAAGGTTCAAGCTGACAAATGTGATCCCAAATTATCTTATAAATCTTACCCTAATGAGTTCCAAAATGGCATACTTCACACAGATTTTGAGATGCTGACATATTGAAATATTTGCAATTCAAATCTCAAGATATGGCTTTAAAATATGTTTCACAGAAGTGTGAGCCCCTGTCCTCTGGGGTCCTTATTTGAAGAATAGGAAACAAAACAAAACAATCCCTTTAACTATCACTTTCCTACACAGGTTTGCAAATGATCAAATCAATCAGGATTACACTTAGAAGCATAAAAAATAAGCAGAAAGTTAAATAAGCCAAAACTATATGGTTTGTGTGTTGTTATTGTGTACCATAGAGTTGGAACCTACACATCACTGACCCTCTGCTGGGTTTTTAGAGGCAGTTAATTGCTTGGGAGGAGATTACACATCTTTCTCCTGCAGAGCAGCTGGTGGCCTCGAAACATACTAAAAATAAATCATGACAACAAAGAAAAGACAGAGCCAGGTGAGAATAGACTCTGCAACTAGCTTTTGAATATAGAGAAGTTAAAGTGAATCAAAGAAGTGATGACACATGAGAGCTGATCAGAAGTTTTCAAAGGGTAGCTCAAGAACACAAAACAAAGTTGTATCAACAACAACAACAAAAAAAACCAGCAACAACAACAACAAAAAAACCAAAATGCAAAACCTTTAGAAATCCTAAAGAGAGGGATTCACTGGGCATTTCTCCAGTTGAAAGAACAGATTCAAGCCTGATTACAATACTGATGGCAAAATACTGAATGACATAGGAATCATCAAAACAAAACTGAGAGTTAAACAAGGTTATTGTACTAAAAATAACTGGTTGGCACCATGCCGCTTCAGGAAGTAGCATATGATCATGAACCAATAATACTGAAGACATTGGTCAGAATGGCTCCCAAAATTGACAGAAAAATCATACTAATATTTTAACAAATGTATATCTCATAGGTTATTTTTGATAAACTTATGTAAAAAATTTTGGAAGACAGCTACCTGGTTAAATTTGAAAGAGATTTGTATTTATGCCCATTAAAAAAAAACAAAGAAAACCAAAACAAACCCAAAACCATAATTGAATGGAATGTGGGAATTACTGAACAATATAATACATAATTTAGAAGCAGGAGTGACATCTACATCCTAAACAACTTGCCTCCAGAAACTGTGAACTTTGACAAAAGTCCATAGTTGTAGAGGGGCTTCAGGCCTTTTGTTCATGGGGTCACTGTGAGTTGTGCTCCACTTGAAGGCAATCAGCAACATTATACATAATATGCATATAATTTAAAAATGTCTAAAGCCTGAAGCATGATACACATCTCACTTCACAGACAAAAATCAACATAAGGTGGATTAGAAATCTAGGAAAAAGCCCAGAACCATAAAAATTATAATAAATAAAATGAAACCAAATTTAGAATGCCTAGCCTACAATATAAATAGAGTGGCAAATACAGTTAAAATGTACAACCAGATGAGGCTAACACTGATGAAAAGGACCTTCTAAAGATTAAATCTTTGTGCTCATCAAAACCTTTTTCCAATAGAGTGAAAAGAAAGCATACACACTGGGGAAAGCATTTGGAAATTACATCTCAGGCAAAGGTCTCATAACAAAAGTTTATAGAATACTACTGTGCCTCTGCAAGAAAAAAATCTGGTAACCCAATTACAAAAGACATGGAAAGACTTTTCTCAAAGAAAAGTCATATGGTCAACAGACACATGAGGACATGCTTAAAATCACTGGCAATCAGAGACATGTAAATAAAAACTACAGTGAGATAAAAAATCTCACCATAGTAGCAGTGGCAAAGTTCAACAGTACACCAAGCAATAAATGTTGGAGAGGATATGGAGAGATTGAATTCTCATACACTATTAGTAAGATTGTAAAGTGGTATAACTCTTCTGGAAGACAGTTTGGCATTTGCTAGTGCCAAGTGTTGATTGTGGAACCAAGCATGCTGAAGTTATCAACAATATCAATCTTTTCTTCACCCATTATGAAGCTGCTAGCAGCAGTCAATAAATCAAAAGATGCATTTTCCTGGACACAAGTGCTGTCAGGAACCTCTTTAAAGTGTTAAAGAGCCAGGATGTCATGTTAAAGGCTAAGGTTTGTCTAAGCCAAGGAATTTGCTGTAGAGAGCTAAAGACTGTAGTCTTCAATACAGATTGAAGTTAAACATAAAAAAAACCCAAAAACACACAACAAAGATTCTCAGCACTAAGCCAATTGGCAGTATCATGAAAGATGAAGAAGATATTGAGATTATTAACAATTTCAATTTGCTTGGGTCCATAATCAACACTCTTGAGACCAACAGTCAGGAAATCAAAAGACAAATTACATTGGGAAAATCTGCTGTCAGGGACCTTTCCAGGGTGCTAAGGAACAAAAATTTCAGTCTGGAGACTAAGTTGCACCTAATCCAAGCCATGATCATTGCAATTACTTGCTATGTATGCATCAGAGAACTAGACAATGACTAAGATGACAGAAGAAGAAATGATGCATTTGAGTTGTGTTGCTGGAGAAGAGCAGTGAACATACCATGGACTGTCAAGAAACAAACAATTCTGTCCTTGAGAGGGCAAAGTCATATTGCTCCTTAGAGACAAGGATTTTTATTTTTTTGAGGCAAGAATTTTGAAGCTCCATCTCACATACCTTGGGGCTGGTCCTGAGAGAAAGACATTTTAAGAACAGCAAAAAAGAGGGAGACCCTTAACTAGATAGATTGATGTATTTGCTGCAACAGTGGAATTAAGAACTGGATGTTGTCCAATTACTACTCATTACTAGTTTACAAGAATTCAGAGTAGAAAGTTGTGGACCAAGTGGGAGGAAAATATGAACCAAAACTCCAAATCATAAAAATGTCCGTTTTGCTCATCTAATGTAGAGACCCCTGGTATTCCCTGCTTTCAGCTAAGATCCATCTAACATTAACTAAAATATCCCTAGTACCACGATTCCTTCTAAACCCAGCCTGCACCTTTGGCAGTTCTCTGCTGATGTGCTGTTCCTATTGTTTTTGGATAACTTGGTGAGCATGTCCAGGGCAGCATCTGTTAGCTGAAATATGTCAACTGGTATACCATCTTTTCCTGGGGCCTTATTTTTGCTATTTCCTTCAAAGCAGTCTGAACTTCTTCCTTCATCACGATAGGCTCTTGCTTATATGTTGTTTCATGAAATTCTTCTGTGTCTGCCAATTCCTTTTGATACAGTGACTCAATATATATTCTTTCCCTCTTCTTTTAATACTTCCTGGATCATTTAATATTCTGCCCAAAGCATCCTTGATTATATCAACTCAAGGTTTGAATTTGTTCTTCAGTTCCTTGAGCTTAAGAAATGCTGCGCAAGTTTGGCCCTTTTGATTTTCTGACTCCAGCTCCTTGCACATTTCATTGTAATATTTTACTTTGTCATCCCGTGTTGCTTTTTGAATTATTCGTTTTGCTTCGGCTTCCCTGTGCTACATACAGTGCAACATTCAGAGTTTCTTCTGATATCCATTTTGGTCTTTTCTTCCTCCTCTATCTTTATAAGGACCTTTTACACTCTTCCTGGATGATACTCTTGATATCCTTTGACAACTCATCTGATCTTTGCTCGTTAATAGTCAGGGCCTAAACCTGTTCCTCTGGAATAGACCTATCTGTGTTTCATTGATTATACAAAGGCATTTTACTGTGTGGATCATAACAAACTGTGGCTGACTCTGAGAAGAATGGGAATCCAAAATACTTGATCATGCTAATGGGAAACCTATATTTGGACTAGGAGGCAGTCCTCAGAACAGAGCAAGGAAATACTACATGGTTCATAATTGGGAAGGGTGTACACCAGGGATGTGTCCTATCTCCATACTTTTTCAACCTATATACAGAACAGATTATCCAGGAGGCTGGACTGTATGAGGAGAAATGTGACATCAGGTTTGGTGGAAGATCCATAAAAAATCTGCATTACACAGATTACACAGCCCTGCTTGCTGAAACCGCGGAGGTCCTGAAGTGCTTGCTGCAGAGTGTCAAGGATTGCAGCCTTCAATATGGATTAAGGCTCAATATCAAGAAGACAAAGATTCTCACCACTGGGCCAATTGACAGCATCAGGATGGATGGTGAAGAGATTGAGCTTGTTCACAGCTTTAGTTTGCTTGGTTCCACAGTCAACACTCTTGGCATCAGCAGCCAGGAAATTTAAAGACATATTTTGATAGGAAAGTCTGCTGTTAGGGACCTCTCTGAAGTACTGAAGAACAATGGTATCACTCTGGAAACTAAGGTGTGCCTGATACAGGCCATAGTCTTTGCAATCACTTGCTATGCATCAGAGAGCTGGGCAATGACTAGGGCGGATAGAAGGATAATTGATGCCTTTGAGCTGTGGTGTTGGAGAAGAGTGTTCAATGTACCATGGACTACTAAGAAAATGAACAGGTTCATCCTGGAGAGGGTTAAACTGGGCTGTTCCTTGGAGGCAAGGAGTTTGAGGCTTCATCTGACATACTTTGGTCATATTGCAAGGAGGAACTAGTCCTTGGAGAGGGACGTCATGCTTGGGTGGGTGCAGGGACAGTGCAGAAGAGGAAGGCCCTCTATGAGGTGGATTAATTCAGTGACTGGGGTAATCAGAGTGGGTGTATCAGAGACAGTGAGATTGGCATAGGACAGAGCCGGGTTTGGGGCTGTTGTACACAGGGTCGCTATGAGTCACAAGCGACTCAACAGCACATAACAATGGCAATTCAGAGACCTATGATGCCCAAAAGACTATGACCCTTATCACCTTTTGAGTCTGGAATTAAACTCACCCCTATGACTTAGCCTTTTTCCAAACAATAGACAAGTCTTACAAAATAAGCAATAATACTAGGAAGGTATTCTCTCTTCAGAAAAACCAGTCATACAGTATTGAAAAGGCTCAAGGGGAAAGAACAGAAAGCAAGAAGGGATAGAAGGTTGCATAGAAATGAGACTTGTAGGGTGGAAGTGAAGAGTCCTTTTGAAATGTGGGGACTAAATGTGAAGAAACAACGGCTGGAGGGTAAGTGGGGTTTTTTTTGTTGTTGCTTTTTTTTTTTTATTACTTGAAAGCTGGTGTAAACCTGGCATTTCTGATTGTGTTAGCAATCAAGTATAAGCTGATTAACTGTCACTGATTTTGTTTACAATCAGCTGTGGGTGTGAAACTGATTAATTATATCTGATCTTGGTTACATCTGTGGGTGGGAAGACTTTTGTGCAGGCAAACAGGATCTGGTCTGAGGGCCTTTGTATTTAAAATTTATATGGGCCCAAGTGCCATAGGCTTAATGGCTTGGCATGTTTGGAGAGAACATTGTTCAAAGGGGTGCAGCAACTTGTCTGTCTGTTTGCTATGCTAAGATTACTTGAGGATGCTGTCATACTGAAATCTGTGCCACTGGTGTGTCAAATGCCAAAAGGGTTTCCCATTATGGACAGATTTTGGTGGAGCTCCCTGATTAAGGCAGACTAGGATGCAGGGCTACTGATTCTTCTTCACTATTCCCAACTTTTGCATTCCAGTCACCCATTATTATCAATGCATCTTGACTGCATGTTCGATCTATCTCCAACTGT
>NW_006399969.1:3113069-3114132 GCF_000299155.1 Elephantulus edwardii
ATTGCCAGATGTAACCAAGCCTTTCACCCTTTTCGTAGATGAAAGAAAAGGGGTAGCCAGGAGGGTGTTAACTCAGCCCACGGGACCATGGAAGAGGCCTGTGGCCTATCTATCAAAGAAATTGGACCCTGTTGCTAGAGGATGGCCCTCTTGTTTAAAAGCAATTGCAGCTGTAGCCGTGCTAGTAAAGGATGCAGATAAGCTGACATTGGGGCAAAAATTGACTGTGATCGCCCCCCATGCCTTACAGAGGCATAATCCAACAACCACCAGATCGATGGTTATCAAATGCCCAAATGACTCATTACCAAAGCTTGTTACTCAACTGAGAGCGAGTTTAGTTCGGACCCCCTGCCGTCCTAAACCCTGCCACCCTGCTGCCCGAACTAGGAGTTGAAGTCCTGCACACCTGCCAGGACATATTGGCAGAGGAAACTGGAACGCGGCAGGACTTAAAGGACCAACCTCTACAGGGGAACCCCCTGTTAACCTGGTACACGGATGGCAGAAGCTACATCATAGAAGGCAAGCAGGTGGCAGGAGCTGCAGTAGTGGATGATGTCTCCACTATTTGGGCCAGTAGCCTCCCAGAAGGGACTTCTGCCCAATGGGCCGAACTGATTGCCCTCACTCAAGCACTGAGGTTAGCAGAAGGTAAGAGACTCAATCTTTATACTGACAGTCGTTACGCGATTGCCACAGCCCATATTCATGGAGCCATATATCAGCAACATGGACTGTTGACATCTGCAGGGAGGGAAATAAAAAAATAAGCTTGAGATTCTAGACCTGCTGGCTGCTGTTCACCTCCCTACAGAGATTGCAATCATACATTGTGCAGGGCACCAGAGATGGACCTCCCTGGTTGCTAAAGGAAATCAAAGAGCTGATGAAGCCGCAAAGAAGGCAGCCCTTGGAGTTTGCACTCTAACCGCACAAGTCCACCTCACAAAGGAAACAGAGCCAGCTGTTCTCAGGTACACCCCAGAGGAGGCAACACGCATGGCTTCGTTGGGGTTCGTAAAAACCTCTCCCACTACCTGGGAGACAGAAGAGGGAAAGA
>NW_006399969.1:3115297-3130752 GCF_000299155.1 Elephantulus edwardii
CCCCCTAAACCCCCACGCTCCTTACAATCTTACTTGGCAGGTGCTCTCCCAGACCAGAAAAGTGGTGTGGTCAGTCTCGAATAAGACAACATTATGGACATGGTGGCCAACCCTGTACCCTGATATCTGTAAACTGGCGATGGGGGTGCCGACATACAGTGGCTATCATGGATGGGACATTGAGGACTGGACCAACGACACCCACGCACCAAACCACTCGGGAGTTGGTGAACTCCCCGGACTGGACACCTGGGGATGTTGCGGTACTCCGGAACACCGTAGTCAATTAAGAGCCCTCACCTTCTACGTATGCCCTGGATAGCCCCAGTGGCAGAGTGTCCCGTAAATGTGGGTCCCACACTGAACTATTTTGCAAAAAATGGGGGTGCAAAACCACCGGTAACACTTATTGGAAAACTACCTCTTCTTGGGACTACATTACCATCACAGCTAATTATTCTCTAAACCCCACTCCTTCACGGTATGTCTCTGACTGCCTAAACTGGTGCCACCCCTTGAAAGTCTCCTTTACTGACCATGGTAAGAAAGTCCGTCATGGGTGGCTCTCCGGATTTTCTTGGGGAGTTAGGCTGTACAAAGAAAGGTACAATGATGGGCTCCTTTTAAAGATTCTGTTATTAATTACAACCCCCCAGCCTACTGCGATAGGACCAAATCCTGTTTTGTCCCCAAATACTGTTTTGCCCCAAATCCTGTTTTGCCCCCAAATCCTGTTTTGCCCCCAAATCCTGTTTTGGCCCCCAAGATTGTACCTGTCTCATCTAAAGGAACTCCTCCTAGTTTATCGTCAGCCATTAAGACCACAGTAAAGCTTCTCACTGATACCTCGCGTGAAAGTGCCAAGCTCATAACAACGGTTCAGGAGGCCTACAGGGTCCTAAATGCAACTAGTCCCCTAGAGGCACAACAATGCTGGTTGTGCTATGAAGTTGCTCCTCCTTATTATGAGGGTGTAGCAATTCATGGTAACTTCATTAATTCCACAAGCTCAGATAATTGTAGATGGTATTCTACAACTCATAAGTTAACCTTATCCTCAGTTGTAGGAGCTGGCCTGTGTATAGGATCTGTTCCCTCTGACCTCTCCCATTTGTGTAACCAGACTATCTCAGACCTAGGAACCTCGGGATATCTCATCCCTGAGTCGGGGCGCTGGTGGGCCTGTAAAACTGGCATAACCCCTTGTGTTAATCTAGACTCCATGTCATCTGACTACTGTGTGCTAACTGTCATTCTCCCACGCTTAAAGTTTCATAAAATGGAAGAGTTCATAGATGAATGGGAAGGGCGCGGTCGAACCAAGAGAGAACTGGTAAGCCTAACCTTGGCAGCACTATTAGGTCTAGGGGTAGCAGCCAGTATAGGAACCAGAGGAGCCGCTTTAGGCCTACAGTCGAAATATTTCGCCAACCTACAAAATACCATAGATATTGACATAAGGGCCATAGAAGGTTCCATAAGCAAGCTTCAGGAGTCCGTCTCGTCCCTGTCTGAGGTAGTCCTTCAGAACCATAGAGGATTAGACCTCTTATTTTTACAGCAAGGTGGGCTATGTGCGGCCCTTAAAGAAGAGTGTTGTTTTTATATAGATCATTCAGGGGAAGTACGGGACTCAATGGCCAAGCTTAGAGAAAGGTTAGACAAGCGCCAGAAAGAAAGGGAGTTATGCATGAGCTGGTTCGAAGGATGGTACTCCCAATCCCCCTGGTTCACTACTCTTGTGTCAACTTTAATAGGACCTTTTGTAATTCTTCTCTTGTTGTTAACCTTTGGGTCTTGCATCCTAAACCGATTAGTCACCTTTATTAGAGAAAGAATAAGTGCAGTACTAGTCTTGATGCTAAGACAATAGTATCAGGCTCTTCATCTGCAAGATCATGATGAAATCACAGATTGTTCCCGGCTCTAGGATTAGAACTGTACCCAAAAGAAAAGGGGGGAATGAAGGACTATGAGAAAGTTAACTTTTAACCCTTCTCAGGTAGAAGCCATAAAACCTCACAGGACTTTTGCCCTCTTTTTAGAAAAACAGGACCATAAACCGCTCAGAAAAACAAGGTCATAAAATGGCTCACCCACATCTGGGAGTACAGATAAGAAGAGACACTCCAGGAGTTGTTTTTCTGAACTTTACTCCCCCACTCCCTGCCTTGCACCGACCCCACTTGCCGTGTGTGCCAACTCGCTTTTAAATGTACCAATCAGATAGTTTTCCTCGCTTACCCGTGTGCGCCAGGTTATTACCAATCAGAACTGCCTACCTCAGTGTTAACCCATGTTTGCGTGGGTTATTGCCTTTATAAGCTGTATGTACGCTTAGCTCAGGGCTCAACTACTCTGCCTCTGCGTAGGTTATGAGTTGTGCCCCAGCGTGCTGGAAGGAATAAACACCTCATGCTGTTTGCATCAAGGACCATCTCTCGTGAGTGATTGGTGCTGGCGTCCGATCTCATTGGGATCCGGCTCTGCGGATCCAACAAAGTGTACTCGGGGTGGGGGGTGGGGGGAAGGGACGTGGGAATTGTATACTAATGAAGGAATTTTTTTCTTTTTTTTTTTAAATCATTTAACAATTGTACATGGAATGTACATAGCTTGAAAGTTGGAAAACTGGAAATTGTTTAAAATGAAATGGAACACATGAAAATTGACATACTAGGCATTAGTGAGATGCGATGGACCAGCTTTGGGTACTGTGAATCAGAAAATCAGATACTATGCCAGGAATGAAACCAGGAAGAATGTTGCTGCATTCATAGTAAAAAAGTCAATTTCAAACTATCTTTCCTATGTTTCCATTATTTTTTAAATTCTGTAGATAAGGAATTCTACTTTTATATGTTATGAAGAAAATCTTCACATTTTTAGAATCCTTATCTTAAAATTTTCTCTCCCTGAATAAAAAAAGGTTAATTTCACGTTCTATCCTGAAATACAATGTTGTGGTAGGATATTATCCATATGCATACAAGGAAGACTTGTTAACATGACTATTATTCAGATATATGCTCCTACATCTAGAGCCAGAAAAGAAGAAATTGACAATTTTTACCAAATTTTGCAGTCTGAAACTGACTGAACGTGCAATCAGGATGCATTAACAATAATTGGTGACTGGAATGCAAAAGTAGGAAACAGTGAAAAAGAAACAGTGGTTGGGAAATATGGGCTTGATTATAGAAATGAAGCTGGAAATAGAATGATAGAATTTTGTATTTACAATGATTTATTCATTGCAAATACTTTTTCTAAAAGACACAAAAGATGACTCTATGTGGATTTCACCTGATGGGCTGCATATGAATCAGAATGATTACGTTTGTGGAAGAAATCACTGGACAAGCTCAATATCAGCAGCCAAAACTAGGCCAGGGGTACACTGTGGGTCAGATCATCAATTATTCATATGCAAGTTCAAATTGAGGCTGAAGAAAATGAAAATAAGTCTGCAGGAACCAGTATATTATCCTGAAGCAATTCGACCTGAATTTCATGATCATCTTAAGAACAGATTTGAGGCAATGAACACCAATGATTGAAGATCAAACGAGTTGTGGGATGATAGCAATGATATCATCCATGAAGAAAGCAAAAGGTCATTAGAAAGAGTAGAAATGGGTGTCAGAAGAGACTCTAAAGATTGTACTGGAGTGTTAAGAAGTCAAATCTAAAGGAAAACATGTTAAAGAAAAGAAAGAAAGAGCTGAACAGACAATTTCAAAGGGCAGCCGGGGAGGACAAAGCAAAGTATTATAATGGAATGTGTAGAGAGTTGGAACTGAAGAATAAAAATGGAAAAACTCGCTCTGCATTTCTCAAGCTGAAAGAACTGAAAAACAAATTTAAACCTTGTGTTGCAATGTTGAAAGTTGCTATGGGCAATATATTGAATAACTCAAAAAGCATCAAAAGAAGATGGAGAGAATATACCACTGTACCAGAAAGCATTGATTAACCCAGAAAAATTTCAGGAAGTACCATATGAACAGGAACCAATGGTAATGGAGGAGGAAATAGAAGCTGCATTGAAGGCATTGGCAAAAAAATATGGCATCAGAAATGGATAGGATACCAATTGACTTGTTTCAGTTAACAGATACAGCCTTGTGTGCACTCACTAGTCTATGCTGGGAAATTGGATGCACTCACCAGTCTACGCCAGGAAATTTGGAAGACTGCTGTCTGGCCGACGGATTGGAAGAGGTCCATATTTGTTCCCATTCGCAAAAAAGGTGATCCAACTGAATGTCAAAATTATCAAATGATACCATTGATATCACATGCAATCAAAATACTGCTGAAGATCATTCCAAAATGGAATTTCAAAATCTCTGTAGATGTTCATTGAAATGAAAAATAAACAACCTAAATTAAAAAAAAAACAAACAAAAAACCCAAAACTGTGTTTCCAGCCTAGAAAACTGGTCAACTGTCTAATTAACATTTGTTTGGTCCTGAGACCCTGTTTCAACACCTATATAGTCATGCACAGTATTTTAAACTGTTTCCAAGAGGAGAAATGCATCGTTCATTGAGTTAGCATTTGTCTTTTCTCAGTCATTTGTAAACTAGACCTCAGGTTGTGTGTTAACTAGAAACTATATGTAGAATCCTAAAGTTCTATTTTTCTCAGTCATATATGAACTGCATCTTAAACTGTTTTTTATCAGGAGGGAAAATGCATCTTTCCTCAATTAGTATTTACCTCTTTGAAACAGTATTTTCTTGGTCACATGTAAACTATATCACAAGTTGTCTGTGTACTAGTAACTGTGTGTGAACTGTTCTCTTTGACTGTAAAAATTCTGTATATTTGAACTGGCAATAGTATTTTGTTAAGTAGATTCACACCTAACTCAAGTATAAAAACCAATGTCCACCCTTAAAAAAAATGGCTAGAACAGTACATAGTTAGGGAACTGCCAGAGGTTTAAGCAGGATTTAGAAGTGGCTGTGGTACCAGAGATATCATTGCTGATGTCAGATGGATCCTGCTTGAATGTAAGGCATACCAGAAGAATGTCTATTTGTGTTTTATTGACTATGCAAAGGCATTTGACTGTGTGGATCATTACAAGTTGTGGCTGACACTGAGAAGAACAGGAATCCCAGAGCATTTGATTATGCTCATGTAGAACTTATACCTGGATCAGGAGGCTCTTGAATGGAGCAGGGGAGCACTTCATGGTTTGTAATTGGGAAGGAAGTGTGCCAGGGTTGTATTCTCTCTCCAGGCCTGTTCAATCTGTATGCTGAGCAAATTATCATAGAAGCTGGACTATATGAGGAGAAGTGGGCATTAGTATTGGAGGGAGACTCATCAATAACCTGTGTTATGCAGATGACACAACATTGCTTGCTGAAAGTAAGGAGGACTTGATGCACTTGTTTCAGAAGATCAAGGTATGCAGCATTTGGTCTGGATTGCATCTCAATGTCAGAAAAATAAAGATTCTTACCACTGGAATGATAAGCAGAATCATGATGGATGGGGAAGAAAATGAAACTGTCAACAGCTTCATCTTACTTGGATCCACAATTAACACCCTTGGTACAAGCAATCAGGAAATAAGGAGATGCATTGCACTGGAAAAATCTGCAGTTAGCTGCCTTTCCAAATTATTGAGGAGTAGTGACGCCACTTAGTTTGAGGACTAAGGTGCGTGTGATTCGGGCCATAGTCTTTCAGATTACTAACTATGCATGTGGGCCCTGGACAATGAATAACAATGACAGAAAAAGAATTGACACCTTTGAGCTATGGTGTAGGAAAAGAGCACAGAACATTCCATGGACGGCCAAGAGAATAAACAGATATGTCTTGGAGAAGGTGCAGCTGGAGTGCTCTTTGGAGGCAAAAGTGATGAGGCTTTGCCTCACATACTTTGGAAATGCTGCTATGAGGTATTATTCCTTGGAGAGGGACATGATGCTGGAAAAGGTGGAGGGTCAGTGGAGGAAAGGAAGACCCTCAACCAGGTGGATTGATATGGTGACTGCTGCAATGGGCTCTTGTGTGTCAGCTTGTGTGAGGATGGCGCAGGATAGAACAAAGTTCAAATCTTTTGTTCATAGGGTCACTATGAGTCATGCTCGACTCGTTGGCACCTAACAACAACAGTAATCTATAGTTTTGAAAAATATTTTTTATACAGGGCTATGTTGACTTGATATAATAGATTATAAAATATTTCTTTTAATTTTTGGAAGAGATTATATATTTTTCCTTAATTCACTCAAAATTCAAACTTATTGCCATCAAGTCAGAACAAGCTGATAGGATTTTGACCCAGGACATGTTCTTCCTTGGGGAATATTCCATGTAAATTTGAAAGGAACATGTATTCTGCTCTTGAATGGTCAATTTAAACTAGATCAAGCTGGTTGATATTGCTCTTCAGATCCATTATATTCTTAATGCCTTTGAGTCACTTTGTTATATGAATTGTGCAGAGAAGTAATTGGAATCTCTAATTATAATTATGTGCTTGCCTATTTCTTTAAATTTTATCTGTTCTATTGCTATTATCCATATTGCTTTTATATATGGTGTGTATGCATCAGAGAGTTGGACAATGACCAAGGAGGATAGAAGGAGAATTGATGCCTTTGAGCTATGGTGCTGGAAAAGAGTATTGAGGGTACCATGGACTGCTAGGAAAACAAACAGATTCATCCTGGAAAGGGTTAAACTGGGTGGCTCCTTGGAGGCAAGGATTATGAGGCTCTGTCTAACATACTTTGGACATGTTGTAAGGAGGGACCAGTCCTTGGAGAGGGACATCATGTTTGGGAGGGTGGAGGGACAGCGCAGGAGGGGAAGGCCCTCTATGAGGTGGACTGATTCAGTGACTGGGGCAATTGGGATGGGAGTGTTAGAGACAGTGCGATTGGCACAGGACAGAGCGGAGTTTAGGGCTGTTGTACATAGGGTCGCTATGAGTCGCAAGTGACTTGACAGCACATAACAACAACAACAACAACATATGGTGTGTAAAAACCATTGTGACCATATTCACTTTAGATAGACACTTTTATTTTGGAGCAATTTGTCACATTTAAATTTGGATTTGATTGTTTTGTCTTACTTTATTAAATTATGACAATCTTCATTTCTTCATATAAATATAAATAGAAGTTTCATGGGTACACCGTGATCATATAGTTTCTGTTTAAGGACTGTTTTTGAAAGTGTGTGTATATAGCTCAGGGCAATGAATTTTCTGTTTTAAATGTGTCTGAGAAAAAGATTTCTTTCTCATTTAAATACCTTTGAATGCTTTGCCTAATTGAAAGAAACAAAAGGAGTTCTGATAGTGTAGTCCCTTGCGAGTTATACTGCTAGCCCAAAGGTCATGCTTCTCCTGTGGTTCAAATCCACCAGCCACTCCACAAGAGAAAGAAGTAGATACTTTCTGTGCAGTTTCTGGCCTTGGCAGGCTGCTGGAGGGTCAGCTAAATGTTGGCTCCAATTTAATGGCGATAAAATGAGTGAGAGGTTAAGCAGTAAGAAAGTAAGATGCATAGACCTTTTCTCTGTATTCTTGAAATTTTTGTGTGAATCACACTTGTACATATCAGAACCCTATTTTCCTACTGTTGTTGCTATTGTTATTTGCTGACAAGTCATAGATCCTATGAACAATAGATCTAAACCCTGCTCTATCCTGAGCCAATCTCACTTTCTCTGACATATCTGCCCCCATTGCCTCAGTCACTGTGTCAATTCACCTCATCTTGGGTCATCTTCTCCTGCGCTAACCTTCCAACCCTTTCAAGCATGATGTTCAAGGATTAATTCCTCCTGATAACATGCCCAAAGTATGTGACAAAGTTGTACTATCTGTGCCTCCAAGGAGTAACCTGGTTTCACCCTCTGCAAGACAGGTCTGTTTGTTCACTTGTCAGCCCATGGTATGTTCAACACAATTTCTCAGCACCACAGTTCAAAGGCATTGATTCTTCTGTCATCCTTAGCAATTATGCAGCTCTCTGATGTAAGCAATTGCATACACCGTAGCTTGGATCAGGTGCACCTTGGTCTCCAGACTGGAATTGTTGCTCCTTAGCACTCTGGAGAGGTTCTTGACAGCAGACTTTCCCAAAGCAACTCACCTTTTGATTTCCTGCCAAGAGTGTTGATGGTGGAACCAAGCAAGCTGAACTTGTTGGTAACATCAATCTCTTCACTAGGATTATATTTCTGTTAGAAATAATTCTCAAAAGAATGAGCTTTAAACTCACATAGAAATAAAATTAAGATCGAATCTAGACAGAGTTGATCTACATTATAGCATTTGTTGGTAGCATTCCATATCAGAGAAGTATAGGATTATTCTCTGGAAATTTTAGCCTTAGAAGGGACCTATTATGATATTTTATTATTGTGATAAAGAATAGGCACAGAAAAACATACTCCATTTGAATGCTTCTACACATGCAATTCAGTGTTATTTACTGCATTCTTTGAGTCATGTGATTATGATTACTGTCCTTTTTTTGAGTTGTTCCTCCCCTCCTTTACACAAACTTACTGCCTCTTAATGTTTCTATCTATCTAACCTTGAAAGTTTTCAGCTTAATCTCATACAGATATATCCTAAAGATTGTAATGCTCAAAGTAAACCTTTTACTAGTTAAGCTAGATTATATTACCCTTTGGATTTAAAAAGACATCAGGATCTAGAAGGGACTTTTGACACCCAATCCATACCACTCTATGCCAACTTTGTCTAAATAACTACAGTATATTTTTAAAAATCATAATTCAAAGGGTCACAGAAATCTAGATTTAAAAACCAATTAACTGTGCCAACCAAATATTTGTAAGCAGAAAAAACTTACTCATAACAAAACTTTGGAAAATCAAGTAGTAAGCTCTAAGCAAATTTTTTAAAATTTCCTACTAGTTTATTTACACAATTTGAATACAATGAATTAATGGAAATCCAAAATATCTGTAAAGGCTCATTAAAATTATGAAAAGAAATAAAACAACAACAACAACAAAAAATACAATGATGAATAAGACATATATAGTTTTTACCATCATTCAGCTTGTAGTCTAGTAGGAACCCAGACAAATAAAAATGTGACTTCCAAAAAAAAACAACACATTTTAATACATTGTTTTCAAGAATAAATTCTTTCAGTTTTTTTAATCCTCCCAGCCATCAAATTGCACATCGCCCCTGTCCCCTATACATCCACATCCCTCTGCTTCCAAACTCTTCCATCCCTCTTAGATCCTTATACTCATTGTATAATAATGGTTTTATAAAATATTTATCTTGTGGGACTAATTTAGTTCACTCAGCATAATGCTTTCCTGTCCCTCCCAAGTTGGGTAATAATTTAAAAATCATTGTCCAGAGTACTGCATAGTATTCCATTGTGTGACTGTACCACAATTTCTCAATCCATTTGTTTGTGGCTGGACATTTGGGTTGTTTCCATGTTCTTGCGATGGGGAATAACGCTATGAACATTGGTGTACAAGTTTCCATTTGTGCTTCAATTCTTATTTTCTCAGAGTATGTTCCAAGGAGTGGAATAGCTGGGTCATATGGAATTTCTACGTTCAACTTTTTGAGGAAGCGTCAAACTGCCTTCCAGAATGGTTGTACCATTTCACAATCTCACCAACAATGTTTAAAAGTTATTTTATCACCACATCCTATTTAAGCTATATTAACTCTGATCACTTTCACTGGCACAGACACTGACAACATACTTATTATTTATTTCAATCTCGGATGCCTGACAGAAAATGCAGTCTTTTCCGTTTGTAATTGCAACTATTTTTATATCTCTTGTCTTCTTCGTGAGTACTGATACTCTTTTACTTTTGAAAACAGTTTTCTCTACATGCAGAATTCTGGGTTGATAGATCTTTATCATTTGTTTTGCTTTTGCTTTTTTTTTTTTTTTTTTAAGTCACTGCATTGTTTCCTGGTTTGCATGGCTTGGAACAAGTTTGTTGTAATTCTTATCTTTGTTCTTAACCGTTCAATGTGGCTTCCCACCACTGTCTGCATAAAAATTTCCTTCGGTTTTTAGCGTTTTAAAGATGGCATATATGTATCCTTTTCTCTTAAACATGTATTTATCTTCTTAGTGTTCTCTGAGATTCTTGGATCTCAGACTGGAAGTAGGTTATTGCTTTTAGTTTGTCTGTAGTTACAATTGAATTCTTCCTATCAGAATTCAGCTGAATAAATCCCAGCTAAGCAGATGTTCATGACCTCTTCCTGGAGGCACCTGACTCTATAGTTCAAGCTAGTTAGTTACCGCTTTTTTTATTTTTATTTTAAAGACTTTTAAAAATTATTATTTGAGTGAACGTTTACAAAACATATCGGTTTTTCATTAGATAATCAATACATTTCCCCCGTTCATTCATTATTGCATTTTTCTGCCTACCTACCACCCCCCCACCCCAATTCACTCTTCTCTTTGAAAAGTAAAAGAAAAATTCTTTCCTTGTTATAAATTCGTCCCCTCCAAGCGCACTCCACTATGCAGCCTTCATTCCGGACTCCCGTAATGATAATAATACCTAATCGTATATAGCTTTTAAACAGTTATGTCCCTCATTTGTTTCAATGCAGTATACATAATTTGTCCCCTCTTTCTGAGTATTCCCTCAACCCTGCTGTTAGTCCCTTTTTACAACAGTGGCTCTACGCAGTATTTGTCATTTTGTGAGTGAAATATTTCACTCTGCATAACGTCCTCCAGGCTCATCCACTTTGAATAATATTTCATGAGTTCTTTGTTCTTCACTGCAGCATAGTATTCCATTGTGTGAATATACCAGAGCTACTCTATCCATTCGTTTGTTGATAGGCACTTAGGTTGTTTCCAACTCCTTGGTATTGTGAACAAAGCTGTGATAAACATGGGTGTACAGTTATGGTCTCTTTGGGGTATATTCCCAGTAGAGGAATTGCTGGTTCAAATGGTATCTTTATTTGCAACTTTTTGAGAAAGCACCAAACGACCTTCCACAGTGGTTGCACCATTTTACATTCCCACCAACAGTGAATAAGGGTTCCAGGTTCTCCACAACCTCGCCAGCATTTGTTGCTTGTTGTTTCATTAAATTTTGCTATTCTTACTGGGATGAGACAATATCCCAGAGTTGTTTTGATTTGCAACTCTCTTAGAGCTAGGAATTTTGAACATTTCTTCATGTGCTTGTTGGCCATCTGAATGTCTTCTTTGGTGAAGTGTCTATTCATATCCTGTGCCCATTTTTCAATTGGATTATTTACCTTTATCTTTTTGTGAAGCTTGAGTATTTTACAAATTCTAGATATAAGTCCCTTATCTGACATGTCATTACCAAATATTTTTCCCAGTCTGTGGCTTCCCTTTTTGCCCTCTTGGAGAAATTTTTGGATGTGCAATAGGGGTTTGATTCTTAGAAGGCCCCATTCATCTATTTTATCCTCTCCTGGTTATAGATTTTTCAGGATGCTTGGAAGACTGTTTATGTTGTAGATTAAGGCTTCTAGAGTTCTTCTAAGCTTTTCTTTAATGAAGCTTATAATCCCTGGTTTTAATCCCAGGTCCATGATCCACTTTGAGTTTGTTTTTGTATATGAAGTGAGGTGTGGATCTTGCTTAGGTTTTCTACAGATAGTTTTCTAGTTTTGCCAACACCATTTGTTTAAAAGGCTGTCATTTCCCCACCATCACATGGCCGGCTGTCTGTTCCCAGATGTTAAGCTGCCAAGTTACCCTTCCTCAGCACACCAGATTGTCTGCATTGCTCTCCTGCACCTGGTTACTACTTTGAAATCTCAGAATCCTGATGGATTTAAGAAATGTCATAAATGTAAATTTGCCAGAAGTTTGGTTTTGTTTCTATTATAAGGATGAGGATGATATTCTCTCCATCTCTCTACATCCCAAACAACACTCAGAGGTCCTCCAATAGTGGGCCTAATTTTGCAGAGAATGAGATAAGACAATGGACTTAAAGTATACAGATTTCATGAATATTGCAATGTTCTCTCTCTCTGTAAGCAAATAGCCTTAGGGACAGAATGATTTGTTGAAAACTTAATATATGGTGTTCAAAAGAATCTTTTTAGCTTAAGGAATTTTTTCCAGGTTTTAGGATACTCCGTTTCAATGGTCAATTAAATATGTGATTTCTTTCATGGCAAAGTCCAGTGTGCTCTAGCTAACAAGGGAAAATGACAATGAAACCTCATACTACTGTCTCTAGTGATAAACTAGCAAAGCTTTCGTCTTTTCCCCCCTTGCTCTTCTGAGTTCTGTTGATACAAAGATCTTATTTCTTAAAGGATAAGTGTCTGTTAGTCCCTATAGCCTGTTAGAATAATTATGTCAAGTACAATGATGAAGATTGTTAGTTGGTCCTATAGCGCCCTGCATAGTGAAAGTGATCGTTGTTGCTGTTGGTATGTGCCATCTTGTTGTCTGTAACTCGTAACGACCCTATGTACAACAGCTCTGAAGCCTGCCTTATGCTGAGCCAGTCTCAGCATACTGATTCTGACACACTTACTCCCATTACCTCAGTTACTGGCCAATCCATCTCATTTGGGGTCTTCCTCTATTGTTCTGTCCCACCACCATTCCAGGCTTGATGTCCTTCTCCAAGCACGGGTCCCTCCTCGCCATATGTGCAAATTATGTGAGACAGAGCTTCACAATCCTTGCCTCCAAGGAACAACCTGGTTTTACCCTGTCTAGGACAGACCTGTTTGTTCTCTTGGCAGTCCATGGTATGTGTAACACTCTTCTCCACGACCATAACTCAAAAGGAGTCCTATATTTATAATAATACATCTTTGTTATCAAAGGAAAAGGAAATCATTACCACACATTAGCAGTAGGGAAGAAAACAGGAAATTTTGTATTGCCAGGTTCATTGGATAGGTTCATTGACATCTGCAGTAACCTAGAGGTAGAATAATTTCAAACTCAGACATTTTTCATTAATGTCTATCAGAGCAATAAGCTTTATAGATTTTTTTATTATTTATATTTTATTCTGAATTTTTCACTTACTTTATCCAGGACCCTCTAATTTTTCTATTCTCGTGATGTGGAGGTGAGCAATGTGTGGTCCACTATTATTAGGAGTTGTCCTTTTCCAGGTTTCCTCCTGGCAACACGCCCAAAGTGTGTCAGACAGAACTTCAACATCCTTGCCTCCAAGAAGCAACTTGTTTCACCCTCTCCAAAAAAGACTTGCTTGTTCACTTAGAAACCCACTACTTCTCTCCAATATCACAACTTAAAGGCATTGATTGTTCTTCTGTCATCTTTAGTCATTGCTTAGATCTCATCTCTGATGGATAGCAAGTAACTGTGAAGACCATGTCTTGGATCAAGCACACCCTGGTCTCTAGACTGTTGTCATTCCTCTTCAGCACTCTGAAAAGGTGTGCATAAAGGATGTATCCTTTCTCCATACCTCTTCTATCTCTATGCTGAGCAAATTTCAAGAGGAATGAATTTATGAAGATGAATGTGGTGTTAGGATTGGAGGGGGACTTCCCAACAACCAGCATTATGCAAATCGAACAACCTTGCTTATGGAAAGCAAGGAGGACTTGTGGTACTTGCTACAGAAGATCAAGGGCTGTAGCCTTCAATATGGATTACACCTCGACATCAAGAAAACAAAAATCCTCACCACTGAACTACTAGGCAATTTCATGACAGGTGAAGAGAAAATTGAAATTGTCAATTATTTTATCTTGCTTGGATCCACAAATATCGCCCTTGGTACCAGTAGTCAGGAAATCAAGAGACATAAAACTTTAGGAATATCTGCTATCATGAAACTCTCCAAAGTTCTGAAGAGTAATGTTGTTAGTCCAAAGACTAATGTATGCCTGATTTAAACCACAGTGTTTCAAATCACCTGCTATGCACCTGAGAGCTGGACAATTATTAAAAGTGCCAGAAGAGGAATCAATGCCTTGAAGTTGTAGTGTTGGAGAAGAGAACTGGATATCACAGGGACTGACAACAAACAGACAGATAAATCTTGGAAAAAGTGCAACCAGAATGCTCCTTTGGAGGCAAAGATGGTGAAGCTTAATCTCACATACTTTGGGCATGTTGATAGGAGAGGGATATCATGCTTGGAAAGGTGAAGGGTCAGCAAAAGAGAAGACCCTAAATCAGATAGATTGTCACAGTAAGTGTGGGCTTTAGTGCACCACAGATGATGGGATGGCACAGGAGAGGACAGAGTTCAAGTCTGTTGTTGATATGGTCCCTGTGAACCAAACTTGAGTTGAAAGCATTTAACGACATTGTTGTTGTTGTTGTTGTTATGTGCCATCGAGTTGCTTGTGACTCATAGCAACCCTATGTACAAGAGCCTTAAATGCTGTTCTATCCTGTGCCAACCTCGCCATCTCAAACACACTCGTTCCCACCACTCCACTCACAGAATCAATTCATCTCATCGAGGGTCTTACTTTTTTAAAAAACAAATTTATTTTATACTAGTTTATTTACAATGTTCATATTCATTGTTTTTCCACACTGGATTGTTCCAATTATCTGCACATCCCTGCCCCTCAACCCATTAAATTGTGTGAACCTTTGTTTACCCCCAAACCCTGACCATTACCCCTCTGCTCCTTGCCCCTTGGATCCTGATACTCATTCTATAATGGTCTTATAGAGTATTTGTCCTTATGGGACTGAGTTAGTTTACTTAGCATAATGCTCTCCAGTCCTTACCAAGTCAGGTAGTGATTTACAAAATCATTGCTCCTGTGTGCTGCCTAGTATTCCGTGGTGTGAATGTACCATAATTTCCCAATCCATTCAATTATGGTCCAACATTTGAGCTGTTTCCATATTCTTGTGATAGTGAATAACAGTACTATAAACATTGGTGTACAAGTCTCCATTTGTGCCTCAGTTCTCATTCTCTTCAGGTGTATTCCAAACAGTAGAATAGTCAGGTCATATGGAATTTCTATGTTCAGCTTTTTGAGGAAGAGACAAACTGCCTTCCAGAGTGGCTGTATCATTTCAGAATCAAACCAACAATGTGTAAGAGTTCCTATGTCTCCACATCCTCTCCAACATTTATTACTTGTTGTCCTGTTAAGCTTTGCCACTGCTACTGGAGTGAGATGGTATCTCATCGTGGTCTTGATTTGCATCTCTCTTATTGCCAGTGAATTTGAGCATTTCTTCATGTGTCTGTTGGCCATGTGAATATCTTCCTCTGTGTAGGTTCCTTCCATGTCTTTTTCTGATTTTATAATTGTCTTTTTCTTGTGGGGGCCCAATAGGATTCTGTAAACTTTTGATATAAGACCTTTGTCTGAAATGGTATTGCCAAATGTTTTTCCCAGTCAGTAGGTTTTCTTTTCACACTATTGGAAAAAGGTTTTTGTGTGCACAGAAGTCTTAGCAATAGC
>NW_006399969.1:3132763-3136233 GCF_000299155.1 Elephantulus edwardii
AAATGAAAAATAAAGAAATTTAAAAAAAAAAAGAAGGTCCCATTTATCAATTTTATCCTTTTCAGATTGTTCATTTCTGGCTGTATTTGATAGTCTCTTTATACTAAGAATTAGGTGGTCTAAGCTTGATCCCAGTTTGTCTCTGATTAGCTTTATGGTTTTTGGAGTTATGCCCAGGTCTCTGATCCACCTTGAGTTGATTTTGGTCTACTGTGTGAGATGTATATCCTTTTTTGGCCTCCTACAGTTAGCAGTTCAGTTTTGCCAGCACCATTTGTTGAAAAGGTTGTGGTTTCCCCACTTGATAGGTTTTATTTTCTTGTTGAATATCAGCTGAACATACATACCTGGGTCTATTTATGGGTTCTAAATTTTGCTCCATTGGTCTGTGTGCTGTCATTGTATCAGTACCATGTTGTTTTGGTTACAACTGCCGTGAAGTTGGTATTTAGGTCAGGAGTGCTATGCCTCACACTTAATTTTTTCTTTTTCAGTAGTGCTTTCGTTGAGGTCTCTTTCCTCTCCAACTAAACTTGATAATCTCCCTTTCGATCTCCTTGAAAAACGAAATTTGCTGTCTCTATTGGGACTGCATTGTACATGTAGATTGCTTTGGTAAAATTGTCATTATCCCAATATTGAGTTTTCCTATCCATGAACAGAGCACAGTTTTCCATTTCTTTAGGTCTTTCACTGCATCTTGCAGAAATATTTTGCAGTTGTGTTTGTCGAGGTCTTTTATATTTAGTTATGTTCACTCCTAAATCTCTCAGTTTGTCGTAGACTATTGTAAATGGTTTTATTACTTTCTTGGTTTCCTTGTCTGAGTTCTCTTTGTTACTGTAGAGGAATCCCACTGAGTTTTAGATATTGACCTTATATCCTGTCATTCTACTCAACTATTGTACTAGCTCTATCAGTATTTTTGTTGAATGCTTGAGGTTTTCTGTGTACACTATCATATCATGTGCATACTGCAATAGTTTAACCATCTCTTCTCCAATCGAGATGCCTTTTATTTCTTTCTCTTGTTGTGTTGCCCTAGCAAGCACTTCCGATACAATATTGAACAAAAGTGGTGACAGTGAACATTCTTGCTTGGTTGCTGTTTGTAAGGAAAGTGTTTTTAAACTTTCTCCATTGAGAATGGTATTGACTCTTGGTTTTGCATATGCACTTTTCCCTATCTTAAGGAAATGTGCTTCTATTCCGATTTTGCTGAGTCCCTTTATCAGGAAGGGTGCTGGGTGTTGTCAAATTACTTTTCTGCATCAATTACTAAGATCATCTTGTCCTTGTTATTTGCTTTGTTAATATAATGAATTACATTGATTGTTTTTCTTATGTTGAACCATCATTGCATATCTGTTATTAACTCCACGTGGTAATGATGAATTATTTTTTAAATGTGCTTCTGGGTTCTATTGGCTAAGACTTCATTAAGAATCTTTACATCTATATTCATGAGAGATATTGGTCTGTAGTTTTCTTTCTTGGTAGTATCTTTGCCTGGTTTGGGTATTAGGGTTATGCTTGCTTCATAGAATAACTCTAGAAATATTCCTTCTTTTCCTATTTTTAAATATAACTAGAATAGGTGATAGATCCTTTCTGAATGGTTGGTGGAATTTAACAGTGCAGGGCTTTTCTTATGAGGAAGCCTTTTAATGACCTTTTAAATGTCTTCTTTTGTGATGGGCGTATTCAAGTGTTCTGTATCTGTCCCTGTCAATCTGCATAGGGCATGATTTTCAAGGAATTTGTCCATTTCTTTTACATTTTTTAATTTATCAGAGTATAACTTTTCATAAAATTCCAGTATTATCAATTTACTTTCATCTGTTTTTGTTGTGATGTCCTGTCTATCATTTCCTTATTATCTGTGTCTTCTTTTTTCTTTTTCACTAAATTTCCCCCTGGCTTGTCAATTTTATTGACCCTTTTGAAAAAACCAGCTCCTACTCTTATTGATGGTTTCAACTGTTTTTCTGTTTTCTATCAAATTAATTTCAGCTCTTGTCCTCATAATTTCTTTTCTTCTAAAAGCTATAGGATTATTGGGTTTTTTGTTCTGTTTTATAAAGGTGTTGAGTTAGGTCATTGATGTTTATTTTTCTTCTTTATTTATGTGTGTGCCTATTGCTATTTACTGTCCTCTGAAACAGCCAAAGTTGCATCCCAGAGGTCTTGGTATGTTGTATTTTCATTTTAATTTATTTCAAGGAGCTTTTATATTTCATTCTTTATTTCTTTTTATAACCCAATTGTATTCTAGCAGAGAGTTATCTAGTTTTCACAAATTACAACAAATTGAAAAATAACAGCAAGAAAACCTTACACCCTTTTAAAAAACTGAAATTATAAAAATTAGAGCAAAAATAAATGGAATAGAAAACAGAATAACAATTGAAACCATCAACAAAACTAGGAGTTAGTTCTTTGAAAATGTTAATAAAATTGAGACACCACTAGCAAAACTAATAAAGGAAAAGACACAAAGAATCTGAATAAGAGATGAACCGGGCAATGTCACAACAGAACCAACTAAAATAAAAGGCTAACATTGGAATATTAGAAAAAACTGTACTCAAAAAAATATTAAAACCTAGAGGAAATGGACAAAAACATAGACATTCACAACCTACCTAAACTGACACCAACTAAAACCGAACACTTGAATAGACCCATTACAAAAGAAGAAATTCTAGCCAAAAAAATACCTTGACCAGATGATTTTACAAGTGAATTTTATCAAACATTAAGAGAAGATCTATCACCAATTCTACGTAAACTATTCCAGAAAATAGAAAAAGATGGAATTCTCCCAGACTCGTTCTATGAAGTAAACATATCCTTAATATCAAAACTAGGTAAAGACATCACAAAGAGAAAACTATAGGCCAATATCTTTCTCGAACATAGTTGCAAAAATCCTGAGTAAGATTGTGGCCAACAGAATCCAACAATACATCAAAAAGTTAATTAACCATGACCAAGTGGGATTAATAAACAGTATGCAAGGATGATTCATCATAAGAAAACCAATCAATGTAATTCAGCACATTAACAAAACAAAGATCAAGAACCACATGATCCTATCAATTGATGCAGAAAATGCCTTTGACAAAATCCAACACCCTTTCCTGATTAAAACATTCGACAAAATATGAATAGAGAGGCATTTCTTCAACATAGTAAAAGGTATATACATAAACCCAAGAGCCAACTTTGTTCTCAAAGAAAAGAGATTGGGCTCTCTGCTCCTCGTCGATCCAGATTGCCCTCTCTTCTTGTACAGCCTCAGCCGCATCCCTGAGACATGATGGTGAAGGTCAGAGTAAACGGATTTGGCCTTATTGGGCACCTGGTCACCAGGGCTGCTTTTCACTCTAACAAAGTGGATATTGTCGCCATCAATGATCTCTTCATTGACCTCAACTACATGGTCTATATGTTCCAATATGATTCCA
>NW_006399969.1:3137063-3138637 GCF_000299155.1 Elephantulus edwardii
TGGACCACCAGTCCCAGCAATAGCACTAGAAGAGAGAGACCCTCAGCTGCTGGGGAGTCCTTGCCCCAACTTGATCCTCCCACACACTGAGAATCACACATCCTTGACACAAGTTTCCATCAAATCCCCCTGAGAAAGGGGAGGGGCTTGGCAAGCCCATCTTGTCATGTACCATCAATAAAGTACACTGTACTCAGCCAACAAAAAAAAAAAGAAAAAAAAAAGAAGAGAGATTGAAGGCGTTCCCTTTGAGAACAGGCACTAGGCAAAGATGCCCACTATAACCTTTCCTATTCAATATTGTATTGGAAGTCTTAGCAATAGCAATAAGATAGGAGAAGAAAACAAGAGGTATCCAAATTGGCAAAGAAAAGGTGAAATTATTGCTTATGCAGATGATATGTTAGTATTCTTAGAAAACCCTAAACACTCAGCAAGAAAACTACTGGGTGTAGTTGATCAATTCATCAAAGTTGCAGGAATAAGATCAACATACAAAAACTAATTTGATTTCTCTACAATGATAAAGAAAATACAGAGCTGGAGCTAAGAAAAACAATACCCTTCACAATAGCTAATCACAAGTTTAAATACTTGAGAATAAATTGAACAAGAATCACAAAGGATTTATTCAAAGAAAATTACAAAACATTATTACAAGAAACAAAAAGAGACCTGGAGAAATGGAAGAATATACCTTGCTCATGGATAGGAAGACTCAATATTGTGAAAATGAAAATGCTACCAAAGGCAGTTTACAGGTTCTATGCAATCCCAATAAAAATACAAATTCTATTCTTTAAAGAGATAGAAAAGGCCATTAACAATTTCATTTGGAATGAAAAGAGGCCCTGAATAAGTAAAGCACTCCTTAAAAAGAGAAACAAGGTAAGAGAAATCTTACTCCCTGATTTCAAATCCTACTACACTGCTATGGTGGTCTAGACAGTGTGGTACTGCTACAAAGACAGAAACATTTATCTATGGAAAATAATTGAGAACCCAGATATCAGCCCATATACCTGTGGTCAATATTTTTTGATATTTTTATATTTTTGACCAGGCGATGAAATCAGTTAAGTGGAGAAATGACAGCCTTTTAAAAAAAATGGTGTTCACAAAATAGGAAAAGTATCTGCAAAAGACTCAAGCAAGATCCACACCTCATCCCATATACAAAAACCAACTCAAAGTGGATTATGGACCTAGGACTAAAACCAAGGACTATAAGCTTCTTTAAAGAAAAGCTTGGAAGAACTCGAGTAGTCCCAATCCAAAACATAAATAGTCTTCCAAGTATCCTGAAAAACCCACAACCAGGAGAAGATAAAATACATGAATGGGGCCTTCTAAGAATCAAATCTCTATTGCACATCCAAAAATTTCTCCAACAGGGTAAATAGGGAAGCCACGGGTTGGGGAAAAATATTTGGCAATGACATATTAGATAAGGGACTTATATCTAGAATTTATAAAATACTTGAGCACCACAACAATATAAAGGTAAATAATCCAATTGAAAAATGGACACAGGATATGAGCAGACACTTCACCAAAGAAGGCATTCAGATGGC
>NW_006399969.1:3148837-3168168 GCF_000299155.1 Elephantulus edwardii
GGATTGATTCGGTGACTGGGGTAATCGGGATAGGTGTGTCTGGGGCAGTGGGGTTGGCGCAGGATAGAGCAGGGTTTAGGGCTTTTGTGCATAGGGTCGCTATGAGTCGCAAAGGACTTGTAGGCACATTACAACAACGACAACATTTCAATAAGAAAAGCAAACTGGGTGGGATGATTTGGCAGGGAGGAAAGTGTGCAACTATGAATGAATGGAAATCCAAAGTCTAGGTAAACATTCATTAAAATAAATTCAATACAAAGAAAAAATCTCTAATGTTTTCTTCTACTACTTTTTCCACAAATTTCTCTGTGATTTTCCTGTCACTCCCCTGTTCTTGAATTCCAATCATACATAGGTTGAGGTCATCCCACAGGATTCTAATGTTTTCTTTATTTTCTTTATGTTTCACCTCAGATTTTTTTTTCTAGTATGTTTCCAGTTTCCAGTGAGGCTTCTTGTCTTCCAGTTCACTGACTCTGTTCCATCTCTTCAGTTCTACTTTTTAGTCCTACCAGCATGTTGGACACTTTTGCCATTTTGGTCTTAATATTCTTAATTGCATTTTCATGCTTTTTTTTTTTTTATTTCCAGTACTTTGTTGGTTTTACCTCTCTCTCTTGTGGTTTCTTCATGGGTCTTTTATTCTTCATCTGTAATATCAATTCTTTCTTCCATCTTTTGCATTTTCTTCTGTAGTTGTTCAAGTTTCTCGTCTTCAGTAGATTTCTTCTGGATTGTTGTCTCTAGGGTATTTGTTCTCTCAATTGCTTCCTTTGTTTCTTCTATCATTTGCATCTTCTTCTGTAGGTGTTCATATAACTCCACATCAACAGATTTCTTCTGGTTCTCTCTATCTGGGGTATTCATTTGGTTTGGGTTGATTTTTTGTTCGTTTGTTTGTTTTTAGGAGAAGGGTTATTTTGTTGGTTTTGGTTTTCTCATGATGACTGAGGCAGATTGCTGCTTTCTTGACATTTTATGAGTCTTTTCTTAGTAGATGTTAGATCCTTGAAACTATATAGTGGCACAGAGTATGACAATATTTTGTGAAGGACATATATATTTGTGCTCCCATATTGCAGGCCTCTGGCCTGACACCTGTGTTTTTCGCAAAGTACTTGAAAGGGAAACCAGGAAGCCTGCTGTTCCCTTCAGAAATGGAGTCACTGCCTGCCTTGAGCTCTCCTTTTCCCTTTTGTTTGAGCCTAAGGGGTCCTGTGTGGTGTAGCTAGCCAGCAGGGTTTCCCCCAAAGTACTGTGGGTGCTGCATGTTCTCTGACCAAGCTGTATGTTTACCAACATTACTTTTTAACTTTCCAAAGGATGGTTTTGCTATTCCTTGGAGAAGTAGGCAGTACTGGAGATAGGAGTTTGAGTGTCTGATAAGACCATCATTTATCTCCATTAACGTTAGCTAGGTGAAAACCTATCAGAAGAACTTTGGAAAACCCCTAGATCTGGCTTCTTTGGCCAATTTGACTAGAAACGTTTCTCTGTATAGCTCCCGCAGGTCTGGTCCTCATTCACTGATCCATGGCCTGGCTCCATTAATCACAGTAGAGAATTCTTTTTTTTTTGACTGTTGACGTCACTGGGAACAACAGTAAAAAATGGCAAGCAAAGACATATAGGTACATTCTAAACAAAATAGGAAAGACAGCTAAATAAGTTATACCACCTATGGAGAACTGAGGATTGTCTTTCCAGTTAAGAAGGTCTGATGAAAATATCCTCATTATATTGTAAGTGTACCATCTCTCACAAGTAAATGGCAATTTAATTCAGGACTCATGGGCAAAGACACACTGAAAAATAACCAGATGGGCCTCTAATGTAACAATTTTGTGTATTTTAGCTAAGTGAGGGTAGAACTTCCAAGGAAGTCTCATTATTTGAAGGGAGAGTCTATTTGACTTACTATGGCAGGCTCTTCCCGTTGCATGTAATCAGATGTTCCTTAATCTTAGGGCAAATTCCTTAGATCATACTGCTTCCAGGCATTTTTAAATGTCCCTGAAGCCTTCATATAAGCCAGATATATTCCTAAGTAGGTGAACATTTGTGAGTGAGATTCTGTGGTCCTGGGTTAATGTCTTTTCTCTGCTCTCAGTCATATCATAATAATCAAGAATGATCTTCAGTTTTGGCAAAGAGGCAGGTAAAATGGGCTTTAATAGCTGTTCTCATTATCTGGAGAACTGAGCCCTGTCAAAAACACAGGCACACTGCTCCCACATTGCCTTTCCCAGACAGAGCATACCTCTTCATCAAGTTTCCACATCCTGGTTGTGTGGAATTCTTTTCACGGGCAGAAATTAAAGACCTTACTGTAATAGAGAAAGCCCAAAGCCTAGCATTAAAATCATGCCATTTCCCACTGAGTTTTATCTAGCAGGCTTAAACTAAAGAAAATAAACTTTGATGTTGTTTGTCTAATGCTGTTAAGTGCCTTCAAGTTGAGTATAACTTTTAGCAGCCCTATGAACAACAGATCTGAGCTTTATCCTATCATGCACCATCTTTATTATCCTTGACATATTTTAGTTCATTGCCACCAATACTGTATGAATCCAGCTTGTTGAGGGTCTTCTCTTTCATTGACCTTTCCAACATGATGTCCTTTTCTAAGAAATAGCCTCTCCTAACATGTCCAGAATATATGAGATGAAGCTTCCCCATCTTTATCTCCAACAAGCACTCTGGCTGCACTTTCTGTAAAAGAAATCTGTTTTTTTGGAAGTCCATGGGATATTCAGTGCTCATCTCTAACACCACAACTCAAATGCATTCATTCTTTTCCTGTCATCCTTATTTATTGTCCAGCTCTTAGATGCATAACAAGTGATTGGATGTACTACAGATTAAATCAAGTACACCTCCTTAGTCTTTAAACTGACATCATTCCTCTTTAGGACTTTGGCAAGGTCCCTGACACCATGCTTTCCCAATGCTATATGTCTCCTGATTTCCTGACATTTCATACCAAGGGTATTGGTTGGATCCAAGCAAGATTAAATAATTGACAGTTTCAATCTTTTCTCCATCTATCATGATGTTGTCTCATGGCTTAGTGGTGAGGATATTTTTTTCTTGATGTTGACCTCTAAAATAGACCCTTTGGTATAAACAAATTAAAAAGACCTTTTTAAAAAAAACCCAAAACAACAACAATAAAAACTCCCACCCAACAACCGGACAAAGACATGAGATTTGGAATCAGAAAGGAATGGTTTGTATTCTGGAAATATGTTGGTTATGTGGCCTCAAATAACTAATTTAATATCCTGAGTTTCTTTTTACTCATAAATTAAAACAAAACTCCTTTCTCTCTCAAAGTTGTTAAGACTGAATCAACTCACAGCTGATCCTCCAGTGGGTTTCAGAGGCTGTAAATCACAGAATAAATTGTTTATCTTTCTCCCATGGATCCACCATCTACCAGAGAGGTTTCACCTCTGGATTAGCAGCATGGATTATGCCACCAGAGCTCAAAACCAGAGGCTCTCATTCACTCATTCATTCATTGTCATTGAGTCAGAATGAATTAATAATTGCCCCTCCAGCAAAGTTTTTGAAGCTAAAAATTGCATGGAAGAAGATTATCTTTCTGTCTCAGAGTTGCTAGTGGAATCAAACCATCTGCCTTTGAATTGACCACACAATTTTACTCACTAGGCCACCAGAGCTCTTTAAAACAGGAACATAAACTATAATAATTACTGCAAATGGGATAATACAGCATATTACCTTTATAGTAATTAATTGCAAGGAGTATTTTTAAAATACCCGATATGTCTGGCCTCACAGAAGAAGTCAGTTTCTTCCCCTTTTTCCTAATTTTGCAGACTCCCATGAGTGGAACAAAGGTTGCACTGAATAGCTAAAAGGTTGGTGATTCAAACCCATGCAGAGACCTTGGAGGACAGACCTGGAGATGTGCTTTTGATAGATCATAGCTTTGAAAACCCTAGGGAAGAGTCCTACTCTGTTTATGTGAGGTTGTCACGCATTGCAACTTGATTGCAACAACAAAAAATTATCTCTTTGCCCATTGCCTTCCTTTGTCATGTGAGCCTAGTTTGAGATGTCTGATCTCCCAGAAGACATCATTTACAAGTGCTGCTTAGTGGGAAGGAGCTGTGCTGACAAACTGAAGGCACATTATTTGAATCCACCAGCTGCTCTGCTGGAAAAAGATGAACCATCTCCTTCTGTGGGATTTCCTGTCCCTGAAAACCCACTGGAGGGTCAACTCTGAGCCAGTTCTAACTTGAAGACACAGAGGAACAACAACAGTAGAATTCTAAAGAATAAACAATACACAGGTAGTTCCCAACTTATGATGGGTTCCATTCTGACAAAGTCATTGCAAATTGGTCTCATTCTTGTAGTTTGATTATTATTGAATTTTGTTGTCATTATCAATGCAACCTTTTATTATTTTTGAAGGTTGGAAACATTAGACATTAACTTAAAAATACACTTTAACACATACATAACCCTATGAAGGCAAGTGCCATAATAAGTTAATTAAATGGGATGTGTTATGAAAACATCAAGTTAATCTCCAAACCATAAAACCAAATCCCATGAAGTGGAGTTGTTTGGGTTTATTTTTTAAAATTTTGTATTGGTTTGCATATAAAATTTATATACATTGTGTTTCATTCATGGACATTGTTTTTTTGCACATTCCTTCATTCACATTAGTTTTCATTTGATCATTCCCATATTTTATAAGATTAATCACCATTGACCAATGGTTACTATTACCCTGCCTTTTTAGGTCCTCACTGGGTCTTTCCTAATTCATTCACTCCTCTCTGCCCACCAAACTCTGTCATCCTAGTTATGTTCCTCCCTTCCCAAATATCACTCCTCTCCCCTTCCCCTTTAGGACTTTTAGATACATCTTACTAGTTACCCTTCTATTTTCACAGTAAAAGTTTTATGCGGTATTTGTCCTTACAAGACTGAGTTAGTTCACTCATAAAGTGTTTTGATGTATATTAGAAGGATCAGTAGCTTGGCTTGTTTTGATATTGAAAATATATCACATATTTATGCTAATCTACTTTTTAACAGGTGTACATTTACTGATTGCAATTATATTAATCAGCTGTGCAGCATCCTCCTAATGAATGTGATCTTTTTGGTTCCTGTAAATGGAAACTCAGTGCTCCTTAACAGTAGCCACCCCCACCCTCCTTACCCATCACTCACACCACTGGTAATTACCAATTGACATAAAATCCTCCATTTACACTTGTCTCAACCTGTGGGCAGGTAACACGTATTCATTATTATTATTAATATAGAGCTACATATTTATATTGTATTGCTCTGTAGATGTGGAAACAAAAACTTAGGCTAAGTCACTCGATTTCACTATGACTTCAGAATTTATTGTATAAGCTCTCGACTATTATATTTTGTTACATTCTTTTGCTGTTATTATGTGCCATCGTCAATTATAACTCACAGTGAGCCTATGAACAACGACTCTGAACCTTTTCATACCCTGCCCCAATTGCCACAGTCACTGTGACAATTCATCTCATCTAGGATCTTCTTCTCCCCTAGTTGGCCCTCAATCTTTCCAAGCATGATGTCCTTGTCCAAGGACTTGTCCCTCCTGGGAACATATCAAAAGTAGGTTAGATGAAGCCTCAAAATCCTTGCCTCCCAGTTCGGCATTTCTTCAAAAAGCTAAACAAAGAAATTCAATATGACCCAGCTATTCCACTGTTTGAATATACCCCAAGAGAATGAGAACTGAGGCACAAATGGAGACTTGTACACCAATGTTCATAGCAGTTAAGTTATTCACCATCATCAGAACATGGAAACAACCCGAATGTCCAACCACAATTGAATGGACTGAGAAGTCCATCACATGATGGGATATGATGCACCATGCAGGAACAATGGTTTTGTTAAACTACTATCTAACTTGGGAGAGATTGGAGAGCATTATCCTAAGTGATCTAACTTAGTCTCATAAGGACAAATACTATATAAGACCTTTATTGTAGAATGTGTGTGAGGAACCGAGAGCAAGTGGTGAGAGTGGGTGGTGGTGGTGTTGCTGGTTAATCATAGAGTTGCACAATTTGATGAATGGAGGGAGGTGTAGGAAAAGGAAATGGGGAAAATCCGGTGTGAAAAACAATGTATACGAACTTTGTAAGTAACCAATATAGAAGAAAAACTTTATAATAAAAAAAATCTTTGCCTCCAAGGAGCTTTGTTGTTCCACCCTCTGTAGGATAGACTCATTTGTTCTTTTTGCAGTCCATATGTTCAGTTTTCTTCTCCAACACCACAACTCAAAGGCATCAATTATTTTCCAGTTACCTTTAGTCATTGTCCAGCTCTAAGATGCATAGCAAGCAATTGAGAAGACTATAAACTGGATCAGATACACGTTAGTCTATTGACTGACATTATTGCTCTTTAGCACTCTGGAGAGATCCCTGACAACAGATTTTTTCAATGCAACTTGTCTTTTGATTTTATGACTGCTGAGAGTGGTTTTTTTTATTAATGTACAAAGATATTCATTGTAATAATTTTTAACAATTTTGACATGTCAGAAAAAAAACCCAACACTGACCTTAAAAAATAAGGAGCAAACAGAGTATCTGAGTAAATTCCAACATCCTCATTTGGTAGAACATGATCTTTCTGCATTATTATGCATCAAGAAAGTGATTACTTGAAGAAAATAGGATTAATGTGCAAAAAGCATAGAAATTTATGTTACAGGAAAGATTAGGATAGTAATTTTTGGTAGGCACTGTTGAGTCTGTTTCCACTTAATGAAAGCGCCTGCTCCAAGCTGTCTTTCCTGTGTTTGAACCCACTGTTGTAACCACTGTTATCAGTCCTGAGGGCCTTCCTTTCTTTAAATTCACCCTATACCTTATCAAACATGATGTCCTTCTCTAAGGACTAGTCCATAGTGATAACAGGTCACATTATGTTAGAAGAAGTCTTGTCACCTTTCCTTCTAAGGATCATCATGGTGACTGTTCTTTTTTCCCAACAGATCGGCTTGTTCTTCTGTCAGGCCATATGGTATATTTATATATACCATATTTCATAGGCATCACTTCTTCAATCTTTCTTTATCCTGGTTTTGCATGCATACGAAGCAACTGAAAATTGTGTGGCTTGGGTCAAGTACATCTTAGACCTCAAAGTGACAGCGTTATCTTTTTTAACATTGCATATTTATTTTATTGTAGCTTGAATGAAAGTTTACAGGGCAAATTGATCTTCTATTCAGAAATTCATGCATATTTTGCTCCATAATTTAGTTGCACCTTGCATTTCCTTCAGTGTAAAAGTGCACTAATTTACTATGTAACAACTTTACTCCCTTTTCCTTCCTGGGTTCCACATTTTTATTTCCCTCTCTTTTTTTGGACTGGTAGGAGAACAAACAGGTTTGTCCTGGAGAAGGTGAAGCTGGAATGCTCATTAGAGTCAAGGATTCTGAAGCTTCGTCTGACACACTTTGAGCATGTTGCAAGGAGGGACTGGTCCTTGGAGAGGGACATCATGTTTGGCAGAGTGGAGGGGCGGTGAAGAAGAGGAAGACCTTTGATGAGATGGATAGATTCTGTCACTGGAGAGGTGGGAATAAGTGTGTTTGGGATGGCTAGGTTGGCACAGGATAGAATGGCTTTTAGAGCTCTTGTACATAGTGTCATTATGAGTTGCAAGCGACTCGATGGCACATAACAACAACAACAACTTACCTGTAATGTCCTTTTAAACATTTTCTTTTCTTTTTTTTACTTAGTATGGTTTTTTCTTTTTATACTGGTTTATTTACAAAATTGGTATACGTTGTTTTCCACCCTGGACCTTTCCCATTCCTTTCACACCGCCCTTCACCCATCAAATTCTGGGACCCTATGATTAACCTCCCCCATCCTCACCCCACTGCTTCCCCACTCATCCTTACATGGATGCTCATACTCATTCTACAATAATGGTCTTATACAGTATTTGTCCTTATGGGGTTGAGTTAGTTCACATAGTATAATGCTCTCCAGTCCATCCCAAGTTCAGTAATAATTTGCATGTTGCATAGTGTTCCATTGTGTAACCATACCAACAGTTTCTCAGTTCATTACATAATAGTTGGACATTTGGACTGTTTCCATGTTTTTGCAATGGTGAATAAAACTGCTGTGAATATTGGTGTACAAGTCTCCATTTGTGCCTCAGTTCTCATATTCTCAGGGTATATTCAAGCAGTGAAATAGCTGTATCATATGGAATGTTCAGCTTTTTGAGGAAACATCAAACTGTCTGTCAGAGTGGTTTTACCATTTTACAATCCCACCAACAATGTATAAGAATTCCTATCTTGTTACTTCCATTTCAACATTAATTACTTACTGTCCTGTTAAATTTTGCCACTTGCTGTACAGAGGTAACTTGTGGTTGCTGTCAAGCTGAACACTGTGACACTGATGTATCAAATGCAGTAATGGTTACTCATGGTGGACAGTGTTTGGTGGATTTCCTGATTAAAACTAGCTAGGAAGCAGAAGTGGCATCCACTTCCATAACAGCTTGCCTCGGGAAACCCTATGAACCTGGAGAAAGGACGAAAGTTATACAAGGGTCCAGGTCTTTTGTTCATAGGGTCACTATGAGTTGCCAGCACCTAACAACAACAACAACAACACTGAAGTGAGATGGTATCTCATTATGGTTTTGGTTTGCTTTCTCTTATACAGTGAATTTGAACATTTCTTCCTGTGTCTGTTGGCCATCTGAATATATTCCTCTGTGAAAATTCTTGTCATGTCTTTTGCCAATTTTGTAATTGTGTTATCAGTCTTTTTCTTGTGATAGGATTCTATAAATTTTTTATATGAGACCCTTGTACAAAATGATATTGCCAAATGGGTTTTATTTCCCAGTCAGAAATTTTTCTTTTCACTCTGTTAAAAAGTTTTTGATGCATACAAGGATTTAATATTTAGATGGTCCCACTTATTAATTTTATTCTTTCCAGATTGTACATTTCTGGCTGTATTTGGCAGTCTCTTTATACCATAGACTAGGTTGTCTAAACTTGATACCAGTTTGTCTCTGATGATCTTTATGGTTTTTGGCATTACTCCCCAGTCTCTGATTCACCTTGAGTTGATTTTTTTGTGTGTGGTGTGAGATGTGAATCCTGCTTCAGCTTTCTGCAGGTGGCAGTCCAGTTTTGCCAGCACCATTTTTTGAGGAAGCTGTCATTTCCCCATTTGACAGGTTTTATTTCCTTGTTGAATAGCAGTTGACCATAGATAGCTAGACCTATTTCTGGATTCTCGATTCCACTGGTCTATGTGCCTGACATTGTACCAGTACCATGCTGTTTTGGTTACAACCACTGTGTAGTAGGTATTGAGATCAGAGAGTGCTATTCCATTCCTCCAATTTCATTTTTATTTATCAGAATGCTTTACTGATTTGTGGTCTCTTTTCTCACCACATAAACGTGACAATTTCCCTTTCAGTCTACTTGAAAAATGAATTTTCTATTGGTATGGGGATTGCATTGAATTTTTTTTGATGTACTTCTGAATTCTATTGGCTAAGATTTTGTTAAGGATTTTTGCATCTATGTTCATGAGGGTTATTGGTCTGTATTTAATTTTTGGTAATATCTTTGCCAGGTTTCAGTATTAGGATTATGCTTGCTTCCTAGAATGACTCTGGGAGTGTTCCTTTACCCCCTAGATTTTATAATAATTTAAGTAGAATTGGTGAGAGATCCTCTCCGAATATTTGGTAGAATTTAACTGTGAAGCCATCTTGTCCAGGACTTTCCATATGGGGAAGTTTTTTTATGACTTGTTTAATTTCTTCTTCTGTGATGGGTATGTTCAAGTGTTCAGTATCTGTCCTTGTAAATCTGGTAGGGAATGAGTTTTAAGAAATTTGTGCATTTCCTCTGTTTTGTTTTGTTTTTTAAATTTGTCAGAGTATAGCTTTTCATAGTATTCTGATATTGTCGATTAAATTTTATCTGATTCTGTTATGATGTCTTCATCAATTTATCTGTGTATTCTCTTCCCCCCCCCCCCGCCTTTTGTTAAATTTGGTAGTGGTTTGTCTGTTTTACTGACCCTTTCAAAAAAACCAGCTCCTGGTCTTATTAATAGATTCAATTGTTTTTCTCTTTTGTATCTTGTTGATTTTAGCTCTTAGCCTTATAATTTCTTTTCTTCTAGAGACTGTAGGTTCATATTTTTGTTCTTTTTCTATTTATTGTAGGTGTTTAGTTAGATCATTTATTTTTCTTCATTTTTCCTTTTTATATATGTGCTTGTTACTATAAACTGCCTCCTCAGGACTGCCTTAGCTGCACCCCAGAGTTTTAGGTACGTTGTAATTTCATTTGTTCCAAGGAAATATTTTATTTCATTATTTATTTCTTTTATAACCCAATCATGTTCTAAAAGATAGTTATTTCATTTCCACATGAGTGATTTTGCTAACTTTACCCTCATATGGTTAATTTCTAGGTTTATGCCATTGTGATGTGAGAACATACTTTATATTATTTATATAATTATATAATGTTTCTGTATTTGTTGAGGCTTGCGTTGTGTCCTGATTGATTCTGGAGAATATACCATGTTGAGAGGAAAGTGAATAGGGTTTTAGTTGGGTGCAGTACCCTGGACACATCCTCAAGGTCGAGTTGACTGATTGTATAGTTAAATCTTCTGCATCTTTGTCGGGTTTCTTTTGGTTTGACCTATTCTTTGGTGATTGAAATTTGTTGAAATCTATCACTATAGTGATTCTGTCTACTTCTTTCTTCAATTCTATTAGCCATAGTGTCGTGTATTTTTTTGCAGGTCTATCATTTGGTGTGTAAATGTTGACCAAGGTTATGTCTTCTTGGTCTATTGTGCCTTTAATCATTATGTAATACCCTTCTTTATCTTTAATATAGATTTTTATTCTGAAATCTATTTTATCAGAGATTAATATTGCCACTCCTGCTTTTTGAGGTTGACATTTACTTGAAACATATTTTTTTTTCCTAGCCTTTGATTTTGAGTCTCCTCTTCTTTTTCTAGATGTTTCTCTTGTAGGAAACATATTAATGGGCTTTGTTTTTTTATCTATTCTGCTACTCTTTTTCTCTTAATTGGTGCATTTAGTCCATTCACATTAAGTGTGATTATTCTCATGCCAGGTTTTACTTTTGCCATTTTGCCATGCTTCTTTTTCTATTGCTTCTGGTTAACTGTGGTCCATCCACTTTCCTTTGGCATCTCTGTGTGAAGGACTTAACCGAAAATTTCTTGTATTTTTGATCTTGTTTTCACAAATACCTTAAGTTCCTTCTTTTCTGCAAAGGATCTAATTTCTCCTTCATATTTGATGGCAAGCTTTGTCATGTATTGGATCCTTGGCAGACATGGTTTTCAATGAGAAATCAGAACTTTGTTTCCCCTTTGTAGGTGACTCTCTGTTTTTCTTGTGCTGCTTTTAGAATTCTATTCTTATCTTTTATTTTTGAGAATTTGATTATGATATGTCTTGAAGTTTTTCTTTTTGTGTGTAGCTTATTTGATGTTCACTGTCTTTCTTGAATATGGCTTTCCCCATTCTTTAAAATCCCTGGGATGTTTTCTTTCAATATATCTTCCCCAATTTTCTCAGTGATTTCCCTGACACTCCCCTGTAATGGAATTCCAGTCAAACATGTTATTCCTTTTGATATCATCCCAGATGTTTCTAATATTTTCTTCATCTTCTTTACATTTCATCTCTGACTTTTCTTCCAATATATTTCCATTTAAGTTCTTGTCTTCTAGCTCACTGATCCTTTGTTCTATGTCTTCATGTAGGACACTCCTGCCATTTTGACCTTAATATTCTGGATTAAATTTTCATACTTTTCTGTTATTTCTAGTACTGTTTTAGCTGTACCTTCCCTATCCTGTGATTTTTTTTAACATTTTTGCACCTCTTTATATTATCAAGTCTTTCTCCCATATTTTGTGGTGGGTTTTGTTTGGGTTTTTTTTTTCCGTAGCTCTTTAATATATTTCTTCTAGATTGTTGTCTTTGGGTTATTTGATTTCCTAATGGTTTCTCTCATCATTTGCATCTTTTTCTGTAGCAGTTCCAATAACTCTACATCAACATATATTTTTCTGGTTCTATCTGGGGTATTCATTGAGTTTGCTTTTTTAGGAAAAGGGTTATTTTGTTTTTTCATAATGAGTGAGACAGAGTGCTGTTTTCTTGACATTATGTGAGTCTTTTCTTAGTAGATATTAGGTCATTGTAACTATAAAGAGACCCAGAGTATAGCAGTGTTTCGTTAAGTACCTGTATATTTGTGCTGCTGCCTTGGCCCGACAACAGTGTTTTCACCAAAGTACCTGAATGGTAAAATAGGAAGTCTGTTGTTCCCTTCCAGAAATGGTGTATCTGCTTTACGTTTGCAGTCCTGGTCCCTTTCACTTGAGTTTAATGGGTCCCTCATGGTTTTGCTAGACAGTAGTGTTGCCCCCCAAAGTACACTGTGTTCTTTTCTACACATCTTCTGCCCATGCCCCGTGTCTTCCCACCACGATGCAGTCCATACGGAAAGCTTTAGTTCTTGACTTTCTGCAGCAAACACTGTAAGTTCTCAGTTTTGGTGAGCAAAGCTTTGTCATCTGCATAACACAGGTTCTTCTTCATAAAGTCCAACTTTCAGTATAATCTGCTAATATATGTGTGTGTGTGTGTGTGTGTGTGTGTGTGTGTGTTATGCAGGAAGCATACATTCTTGATACACTCCTTTCCTGATTTTAAACAAGGTTTTCTTCAGGCAACAGTCTCTCCTGGTCTACTATGTACAGGTTTGACATGAGCACAATCAGTGTTCTAGGATTCCCATTTTAGGCACAATTTGTTATGATCCACACAGTCAAATGCCTTTACATAGTCAATAAAATATGAGTAGACATCTTTCTGGTGCTCTCTGTTTTCAGCCAATATCCATCTACATTGAGGATGGTATCTCTAGTGCCATATCCTCTTCTAAACCCAGCTTGTATTTCTGGCAGTTCTCTGTTAATGTACTGATCTAGTCTTTTTTATACTCTTCAGCAAGATTTTAATTGTGTGTGTGGTATTAGTGACATTGTTTGATAATTTCCACATTGTGTCAAATCACCTTTTTTGGGAATGGTCTCTTCCAGTCAGCTAACCAGTTAGCTCTCCTAAATATTTCTTGGCACAACCTAGTGAGCTCATGCAGGATTACATCTGTTTGTTTTAATACATTGGATGGTGTTCCATCAATTCCTGGGGCCTTATTTTTTGCCAATTCTTTCAGAGAAGCTTGAACTTTCTCCTTTATCACCATTGCTTCTTGATCATATGCTGATTCCTGAAATAGCTTTGTGAGCCAATTCTTTTTGGTACAATGCTGCATTCCTTCCATCTTCTCTTGATGATTTTTGGGTCATTTATTATTTTGTTCATAGCAATTTTAAATATTGTAACTTGAGACTTGAATTTATTCTTCAATTCTCTCAGCTTGAGAAATGCTGAGCAAGTTCTTGCCTTTTAATTTTCTGATTTGCACCTTCGTTTACCACTCTTTAGATTCCTCTCTCTACTGTAGGGTCTTATAAAACTTTGGACTCAATATTTTAGGCAAAGTAGGGAAATATTTGTTGAATTAAATTCTGAAATGGTTATTCTTGTGGAAAGTGTTCATGTATGTACACATTCAAACACATATACACATCATTCATATATATATATATATATATATATATATATATATACACACACACACATTTATATAAATCACGCAAAAAGAGATTGCCCGTCCATCTTGGCCATCTTTCTCCCACTGGGTTGATAAAGGATTCAAACCATCAGAAACATGTGGTCTTTGGTTCGCAGTGTGACACCTAGTGGATTGTACCATCAGAGCTTCCATTATACCTTTTTGAAGATTGTATGAGATCAAATTGACAAGAACATCTCCAGAGGAATCTTAACGATAGTGAGTTCATACAATGGAAGGAACAACTCAGAAAAGGAGAATGATAATGGTTGCACAATTCAAAGAGTGTAAGCCATGGCAGTGTAGAAACTGCCAAATTGGTGTATGTTTTGTCAAGAATATTGTCAACAACAAAAAGAAAGAGAAAATTTAGAAAAATGTTACGATGTGCTTGAGATGAATTCGTATGATAGTTTCTAAATCTCCTAATGTTTCACATTCATTTAATAATTATGAGAATGGTATTAAGCTAAAATTTTGTCAAGATTTATCTCATTTCATTCTTGAAACAATTGTAATGGGTAAATTCTATTATTGTCATTCTTTACTTAAGGCACAGAAGACATTCAGTAGATAATTTGTCCAAGATTACACAGTTTGAATTGGATGTAGAAGATTTCCATTTTTTTCCTTGTTCCACTGTTTCCCCTTTAATAATCTACCCCTATTTTCAAGGATAAACAAGCTTCTCCAACGCAATTAACTGACTCTGAAAACCCACTTGAGGGTCAGCAATGAGTTCTGACTGATGGCACACAACACCACACACACATAGCCTCTTCTTTCATCATCTGCCCTATTATCATTCAAATAAGTTTTGAAGCACTAACCGCAATTATAAAAATAATTGAGTTTGACCCATCTCTAAATAGCTTATTTATTTGTGTATGCCCCTTTTTATTGCCTCTTTTTATCTTCTAGAATTTTGTACATCCACCCACAATAACCTGAAGTAGCCAATATTAATAATGTGTTCCTGCAGTAACAACAGCCATTTATTTCTTTTCAGCTCTGTTGGCATGCTGCTTTCCTCCTTTAGACACCATTAAGTTAGCACTCTTTACCATATAATTGTCTCAAATTGACCTGGCCATTCAGATAAACCTGGCAGTTCTTTAAATTATGTGTACTTAGAAAACAGGTGGGGGGAAATCCTGACCATCCCATAGGGAGTGAAAAGCTGTTTTCATTTTCTCTCTCAAAGCCTAGTGTAGGCATTCACACCAACAATAAGCCAGGCAGAGAGGCCTGAGGCTTGGTAACAATTTCATGATATCTGAATATGGAGAAAGGAAATTGTTTCTTAGAGAGAAAAGCATTTGTCCTTGTCAACAGAGTTTCCGTTTAGACTCAACTTCAAAGGACCTCTGAGATATTTTGACCCCTTTTCCCTCAGGGTGCCTCGGTGATTCATTTAATTATTTTTCTCATCCCTGGAAATGTGCTCAATTTCATTGAAATCTTTCTAGGCATTGTTTATCTCTCTGTTTCTGAAGATCTCTTTACTCTAACTTTTGAGAACTTATTTTCAGAGAAAGTTGCCCCCTTGAATTTGCCATGGCTTCAGTAAGCAGCTGACAGTTTATCTGTACTGTCCTCAAGTCCTATGACATGATTGCACAATCTGAATATGTGAGAACCACACCATCTCGTGAACATTGTCATATTTGTTAACCCTCTGGTTTCTCAAATAGCTTTCTTTGGAGAGAGTGTGTCAGAATCACCCTGGTCACCTGTGAAAAGTGTATATCACATCCTAGGTCCACAGAATTAGACTCTTTGGTTTGGCCTAAGAATCTATATTGTCAGTAAATTCTTTCCAGGTGAGCTAAAGAGCTAACCACAGACCCCTCCACTTTCATTCCTCTAGAATTCCTTCCCATATCTTTTAAGACACAGGGATCACCTCTACTTTCCCCACCCTATCCTTTTCTTTTCTCACACTGTCACTTCACTCCTTACTCCTCTTAGACACTGTGACTTGACAATATAAATTATTAACATTTATTCTCTGTTCTGTGTTGGAGAAGAATATAGAACATAACACGGATTGCTAGGAGAACAAACAGATCTGCCCTACAGAGAGTGGAACCAGTTTGCTCCTTGGAGGCAAGGATTTTGAAGCTCTATCTTTCATCTTTTGAGCATGTTTTTAGCAAGGACTAATCCAAAGAACATCATACTTTGAAGGGTAGAAGGACAGCGCAGGAGAGGAAGACCTTGGAGAAGATGGATTGATAAAGTGACTGTTGCAATTGTGTCAGGTGTGTCAGAGACAGTGAGGTTGGCTCAGGATATGGCAGGGTTCAGAGGTATTGTTCATAGGATTGTTATGAGTTGTAGTCAACTCAATGGCACATAACAACAATACTCTTTGCTGAAAGATTACAAAGACTTTGGATTTCCATTCATTCATTGTGGCACTATTCTCTCTAACCACCCATTCACCCATTTCCCCTAGCTCACCCTTCTCTTTGAAAAGTAAAAGAAAAATTCTTTTGTTGTTATATAATCCCTCCCCTCAAGCCCACTCCACTATGCAGCCTACATTCTGGACTCCTGTCATGACAATAATACCTAATTATATATTCCTTTTAAATAGTTCTTTCCCTCATCTGTTTCAATGCAGTATACATAATTTATCGCATCTTTCTCAGTCTCCCCCCAACGCCGATGTCAGTCCTGTTTTAAAACAATGGCACTATGCAGTATTTGCCCTTTTGTGACTGAGATATTTCACCCAGTGTAATGTCCTCCAGGGTCACCCATTTTGTGCAATATTTCATGAGTTCCTTGTTTTTCAAAGCACTTTGAATTGTTGTTTGTGTATGGAGTGAGGTATGGATCTTGCTGGAGTTTTCTGCAGATAGTTTTCCAACTTTGCCAACACCATTTTTTAAAATGGCTGTCATTTCTCCACTTGACTGATTTAATCTCCTTGTCAAAAATCAGCTGACCATAGGTAGATGGGCTGATTTCTGAATTTTCAATTCTATTCCATTGATCTATGTGTCTGCCATTGTATCAGTACCATGCTGTCTTGACCACCATGGCAGTGTAGTAGGATTTGAAATCAAGGAGTGAGATGCCACCTACCTTGTTTATCTTTTTAAGGAGTGCTTTTCTTATTTGGGGACTTTTTCAATTCTAGATGAAATTGGAAATTGCCTTTTCCATCTCGTTGAAGAATGGAATTGTTATTTGTATTGGGATTGCATTAAATGTGTAAATTGCCTTTGATAGTATTGTAATTTTCACAAAATTAAGTCTTCCTATCAAGAGCAAGGAATATTCCTCCATTTCTCCAGGTCTCTTTTTGTTTCTTGTAGTAACATTTTGTAATTTTCTTTGAACAGATCTTTGTGCTCCTGGTTAGCTTTACTCCAAATTATTTAATCTTGTGATTAGCTATTGTGAAGGGTATTGTTTTTCTTAGCTTCAGTTCTGTATTCTCTTTGTCACTGTAGAGAAATCCAACTGATTGTTTTGTTGTTGTTGTTGTTGTTGTTGTTTTAATGTTGATCTTGTATCCTGCCACTTCACTGAAGTGGTCAACTATGTCCAGTAGTTTTCTTGCTGGGTCTTTAGGGTTTTCTAAGTATACTATCATATCATCTTGTCTTATTGTTATCACTAAGACTTCCAATACAATATTCAATAAGAGAGGTCACAGTGGCCATTCTTGCCTAGTTTCTGTTTTTAAAGAGAATGCCTTTAACCTCTCTCCATTGAAACAATGTTGGCTGTCAGGTTTGTGTATGTACTATTTACTATGATGAAGAAATTCCTCTCTGATCATGTTTTTTTGAGTGTTTTAATCAGGAAAGGGTGTTGGATTTTGTCAAAGACCTTTTCTGCATCAATTGATATGATCATGTGGTTCTTGTTCTTTGCTTCATTTATATGATGACTTACATTAATTGTTTTTCTGATATTGAACCATCCTTGCATAACTGTTATGAATCCCACTTGGTTATGGTGAATTATTTTTTTGATGTATTGTTGGATTCTGTTGGCCAGGATTTTATTCAGGATGTTTGCATCTATGTTCATGAGAGATATTTGCCTATAGTTTTCTAGTATGCTGATGTCCTTTCTTCTACCCTTCCACTTTCCACCTAATTTTCTTAGAAACATTAATATTCTGGCTTTGTCTAACCATTTCCATATCCTGTTCTCATACATAAATATTTATGAAGGAAAAAACAAAAAGTCAACAAGTTGATGATCACATTATCATCTATTGTCGTAAATATTATATTGATGCTCAATGCTGCCAGAAAACCTTACCATCCTTCCCATCTATTTCACACTTTTTTAGCCTGTGCTTAGATTTCTAAGTCTCTCTCCTCAACTGAAAAGAGAAGCTTACCTATGTAACGTGTTTCTTCTTTTCCCCTAAGATTCTAGCCACTTATCTGCATCTATACTCTCATGTTTTTCACACTAACTGAACTGAAAATGCACTGTTTCTGTTTAAAGTCCCAGATAATTTCCTTAGTATAGAGAATAAATAGTTATAGTGAAATGATACAGCCTGATGCATACCCTTCTTGATTTTTAAGCCATGCAGTGTTCCCTTGTTGCATTTGAAAGATGGCTTTAGTTTATGTACACACTTTGAATGAGCACAATGAACTGTCCTAATGTTATGATCCACACTTGGTCAGCCAGAATGAACTTTGACTTGGAACCAATTCATAGCTGATCCTCCAGGAGGTTTTCAGATGCAGTAAATAAAACTGAAGGAGATTGTCTATCTTTGTTCTTTCTTTCTAAAAATTTATTTGCATACAATAATCTGCATATATTGTGTTTCATTCATGTACATTGTGTTTTATATTATCTTTCATTTACATTGGTTTCATGCAGTCATGCCTATTATTATGCTCACTTTTGAGTCCCCATTGAATCTTTTCTTATGCAGACCAGCTGGTGGATTTGAACAATCTACCTTCGAGTTGGCAGTGTAACTTTTTATCGCTAAGGCATCAGAGAACCACAAGAAGAAATGGCAAATTCAAAGGAGGAAACGCAGATTTTCTGATTATCTGGAATGATAGGGTATCTATTATTGCCAGAGTCTGAAAACCCTCTGGGGGGATCAGCTATGGGTCAGTTCTGACTCCATGAAAATGAATGAGTGAGACTTTCCGCTGTGGGAGACATGTTTTGATTGGAGCCATACTGTGGGAAGCACTATTAAATAAGCACTTCCTTTTAAAGTACTTTGAAGCTTTCCTTTCAGGTCAGTTGTTATGGTGAATAATGCTGCTATAGCATTAGTGTACAAATCTCCAGTTGTTCCCCAGTTCTAATTTCTTTGGGTACACAGTGTTTGTATGTTCAACTTTTTGAGGAAACACCAAACTGCCTTCCACAGTAGTTGTACAATTTTATAATCCTATCAACAGTGCATGAGAGTTCCCACCTCTCCACATCCTCTCCAACATTTATTGATTGCTGTCCTGCTAAACTTTGCCACTGCTACTGGGTG
>NW_006399969.1:3168368-3175497 GCF_000299155.1 Elephantulus edwardii
AGTTTGTAGGTTTTCTTTTCAACCCCGTTGGAAAACATTTTTGATGAGCACAGAAATTTAATCTTTAGAAAGTCCCATTTGTCAATTTTATACTCTCCTGATTGTGCATTTCTGACTGTATTTGTCAGCCTCTTTATGTCATAGACTATGCCATCTAAGCTTGATACCAGTTTATCTGTGAACTTTATGATTTTGGGCTTTCCATCTGGGTCTCTGATCCACCTTGAGTTGCATGAATGTGGAGACAGCCCAAATGTCCAAACACAACTGAATGAATAGAGAAATTGTGGTACATTCACACAATGGAATACTATACAGCACTTAGGAGAAACACCTTTGAAAAACACTACATAACTTCACAGAGACTAGTAAGCATTATGCTGAGTGAACTAACACAGTCTCATAAGGACAAATACTGCATAGAACCAATATTGTTAAAAATAGGATGATAACTAGTAAAACATGTTATGGGGACCCAAGGAGGGAATTGTTGGTGGCAGGGGGCTGAGGATGGGTGGGGTGAAAACCCAGGTTTGCACAATTTTCTTGGTGGAGGGAGGAGGTGAAGAAATGGGAAGGATCCAGCAGGAACCTGAAAAGACGGGATAATGATGGGCAAGGTCCAATGGTGGTTGATTTTATAAGACAAAATGCATAGAAATGATTGTGTGAAACACAGTATGAATGAAGAAAAATGTGAAACACTATGTATGCAAACTTAGTAAGCAAACCAATATAACACTTGAAAAAAGAAAAATCTTTTAAAAAATAAATGTAAAGATTTATTTATGGACTCTCAAAAAATGGTCACTTGCATGATATCTCTACAGATTCCACTCATCTTCAAGGAGATCGTTTTAGGTCTTAAGTGACTGACAAACAGAAAAGAAACAATCACTGACTGACTCCTCTAAGCTGTGAATTTTAATGTGCTTGTTAGAAATATTGAAATAGTTGACTAAAATTGAGGTTTGATATTTTCCATTATAAATTACTAAAGATATGAACTTACCATTGGCTTATTAGTCTAAACTTATATTTATCTTGATGCAGTCTGTGCAGTTATATAGAGAACTTTTGGCAAAATAATTGGTCACATTTGAGCAAGATGTATGAAGTATTTAGTATGCACTCTATAAATTACAAAAAATGCATGACCATGTGCACAAATGGAGCAGCATCTGTGAAGACAAAGCAAGGAGAGAAACATCTCACTCTATGGCAGCTATATACCCAGGAGAAGGCAGCATACACCATGTTCCTCATAAAGTTGACCACTTTCTCCATGGGTCCCGTAGGGATGGTAATAGACTTAAAATTATATCTTGAAAAAACTACTTAAATGTATCAGGTTTTAAAACAAATATTTCAGGACACACAGTGCTGTCGCATGGGAGACAAGGGAAGCTGCTTTGTTTCCGGCAGCGTGGAGGACTGGTCTCAAGTTATCTATGATGTGCTTCACAGTCTGATTTAATGCTTATTAAAGAATAAAAAAACTTGAGGATTTCAAGATGGCAGCGGCAGCAGAAATAACGTGGCGAGCTACGGGAGCAGTGGACCACATGGAGGAGGGCAACCATGATTATTGATAATTGAACAGTTAAACGGTTGATGACCGGTCTTCGGTGTGGATCGAGGTTCGATATCAGGAGATCAAGGATTTCCAGGGAGGAACGGGTGAGTCCTGCGGCTCCCAGTCCCCTGCTGCGGAGCCCGTGCAGCTGTCGCAGCTCCATGACGTTCCCACCGCTGGACCCCAGGGATCCCCTCACCCGAGATGGACGGTAGGCACCGGGGCCCCTGAGGCTGATGCAGGGGAATTGCCACACCACTGCAGAGTGGACTTGTTCTGGTTAGAATTCTTGGAGCCAAGATGGCTCCAAGAGAGAGACAGAGTGGCAGGATGGGGTTTCCCTGGACAGGCCAGAGAGGAAGATTACCAGTACAATGGGTTGATGGGAGTCTCTGTGAGCTGTCTATGACTCAATGACATTTAACTGGGGCAGCATGTTAGAGACGGCAGATATCATCAATGCACAGCATCTTTTGATCTGATGTCTGCCTTTGCCAAGAACTGTTTAGACCTGGGGGCAGGGGAGGGGTGTCTCTTCACTACTCTCAGGTCCCTTTCTCCACTTATAAAGGGGGAGAGCAGTGACACTTACTTCAAATTACAGTTGACCGCTTATTGGGGGGTGGGGGTGTGGAATGGTGGTGGTACCGGAATTGGGGATGCTATCTCTGGCCACATGGTCTTCAGTGAGGCATGGGGTCCAGACTTGGGGGTGGGGTGGGGAATTTGGTGGTGGGGTGTGCTAGCCAGCCCCGGGGTGTGTCACCTGGTCCATGAGGGTTGCCATCCAGCCCTCGGGTGGGAGGTTCGTTCAGCCCCCAGCAGGGTAAGCTGGCCTTCAGGGTGAGCTCCTCAGTCCTCGGAGTGTACCATCTGACCCCTGGGTAGAAAAAACTGCCTCGGGTATACAGAGAATTTTATTGAGGCTACTTTCCTCCACTCTCTCCTCCAGTACACCTGTAAGTAACACCCCTAAAGCCCTTTTATTTGTAATCCACAGGTTTGTTCTCTCTAGATTTGCTCCCTTTTCTAAAGGTAACCTTAACACTGAGTTTTACTCCAGACCTGACCCTGAACCCAGTTCCAGAGACAGAAAGGAAATACAACAGCCAGTCAAGGAAGCAAAGGGGGATGGAGCCTCAGAGTTCAGTCAGCCATCCCCACTGGACCCACCTGGGAAAGCACTTTGAAGTCCAGAGGGGAGTAAATGTCAGGAAAATATCTTCTGACAGAACAAGAAGGCAAGCAGCTTCAACCCAAGACCATCAGCAAGGTGATAAAGTGTCCTCCCTTTCCCCCTTCACATCAACACCCCTGTTCAGCATGAAGAAGCCCAAAAGTCAGTGCTCAGTTCCCAAATGAGAAACCCACAAGTGAAAAAGGCATTTTGTTTAATCACCATTGGACTATACTTACCATTGTCCTGAATCATCTGGTCCCCACTGGATCCTTTTCATTTCCTTCCCCTGCTCCCCCCACAAACCAAATTGTGCACCCTTGCAACTGCATCCCTGCAATTTTCTTCCCTGCCCATCCTCACCCTTCTGCTCCCAACCCTCACCTCTGTGTATCCCCAACATGTTTTTCCCCATAAAATTTAAAAACAATAATCAACAACCAAATATTTCAGAAAACCAGAAATGTTATTAAAGCACAGTTGTAAACTGGCTTAACTCAGGGAGAAATGTTTACTCAGAATTTATTTTTTCCTCTAAGTGGACCTCAGAACACCAATTTGATAATTCATCAGTTTCATGTCTTATCATCACCTTTAATTTACAATGACATATTCAATATTTTTTAGATTATTATTTTAAAATATTTTTAAATAATGTAATAAACTCTCATGAATTTACCACCTAATCCAGGAACTAGAACATTAATGATAATGTATGGTACTCTGGTAGCCTAATGATATGAAGCTGCACAATTCCAAAGGCAGGTAGTTCAAATTAATCAGCTACTCTCCCATGAGATTTACTGTGAAAACTGCTTTACACAACAACAACAACAGTGATAACAAATAAATGCCTCTTTATCCCATCTTCTACATACCAAATTTTAGGTTTATTATTTATCTTCTTCTTTCTCTCTCTGTGTATATATATGTTGTACACATAACTAACAAGTCTACTTCCGTCCTATTGCTTTCCTTCAGCCCTGTTTTTGTTGTAGTTAAGAATTGAGTATTTACCAACCCATACTAACCTGGTGTATAACGAAATAAAACAAAATTTTTCAATCCTTCACTCTCCTCACAGTTGTTATTTGTTGAAACAAGAGTGTCAGTTCATTTCATTGTGGATCTTCTTTTTCACTGATTTCTGCCAAGTATGATGTCCTTCTCCAAGGAATGATCTTCATGATAGTATTGCACAAGAGACAAATCTTGTCGTCTTCACTTTTAAGGAGTTTTCTGGATGTTCTACCTCTAAGACATATTTATTCTATTGGAACTCTATGATTTTTGTTGCTGTTGTTGTTGTTATTACGTGTTGTCAATTTGCTTACCACTCATAGTAACCTTATGTACAACAGCCCTAAACCCTGCTGTATCCCTTGCCAATCCTATTGTCTCCAACACACCTATCCTCATTACCCCAGTGATGGAATCAATCCATCTCATTGAGCGTCTTCCTCTCCTGAGCTGTCCCACCATCCTCCCAAGCACGAAGTCCCTCTCCAAGGATTCCACCTTGCAAAATGTCCAAACTATGTCAGATGGAGCTTCAGAATCCCTGCCTCCAAGGAGCAGCCTGGCTTCATCCTCTCACACGAACTTGTTTGTAGTAGTCCATGGTATGTTCAATACTCTTCTCCAGCACCACAGCTCAAAGGCATCAACTTTCTTTCTATCATCCCTAGTCATTGTCCAGCTCTTTGATGCATAGCAAGTAATTGTAAAGACCATGGCATGTATCAGGCGCATCTTAGTCTCCAGACTGACATCGTTGTTCTTCAGTACCTTAGAGAAGTCTCTGATATCAAACTTTCCCAATGCAATTTGTCTTTTAATTTCTTGGGTGCTGGTACCAAGAGTGTTGATTGTAGAGCCAAGCATACTGAAGCTGTGAACAATCTCAATCTCTTCATCATCCACCGTGATGCTGATAATTGACCCAGTGTTGAGAATCTTTGTTTTCTTGATGTTGAGCTTCAATCCATATTGAAGGTTGCAGTCTTGACCCTCCACAGCAAGCACTTCAGGTCCTCCTCAGTTTCAGCAAGCAGGGTTGTGTCATCTGCATAATGCAGATTGTTGATGAGTCTGCCTCCAATCCTGATGCCACACTTCTCCTCATAGAGCCCAGCCTCCCAGGTAAACTGTTCACATATAGATTGAAAAGATATGGAGATAGAACACATCCTTGATGCACATCATTTCCAATTTTGAATCATGCAGTGTTTCCTTGCTCTGCTCTGATGACTGCCTCCTGGTCCAAGTATAAGTTTCACATTAGCATAATCAAGTGTTCTGGGATTCCCATTCTTCTCAGTCAGCCACAGTTTGTGTGACTCACACAGTCAAATGTCTTTGCATAGTGAATGAAACACAGACATTTCTCTGGTTCTCTCTGCTTTAAGCCAAGAACCATTTGACATTAGCTAGAATATCCCTAGTGCCTTGGCCTCTTCTAAATCCATCCTGAACTTCTATCAGTTCTCTGTTGATGTGCTCTTCCTGTCATTTTTGGATAATCTCCAGCAGAATCTTGCTTGCATGTGATATCAATGATATTGTTTGATAATTACCATACTCTGTTGGATCACCTTTCTTTGGAATGGGAATAAATATAGGTAAATTCCAGTCAGTAGGCCAGGTGATTGTCCTCCAGATTTCTTCGCACAGCTTGGTGAGCATATCCAGGGCAACATATGTTTGTTGAAAGATGTCAATTGTTATGACATCAATTTTGGGGGCATGTTTTTTGATAATTCTTTCAGAGCAGCTTGAACTTCCTCCTTCATCACCACAGGCTTTTGCTCATACGCTCTTTCATGAAATTCTTTTGTCTACTAATTCTTTTTGGTACAATGACTCTGTATACTCTTTCCATCTTTTACTGCTTCCTGGATCATTTAATACTCTGCCCAAAACATCTTTAAGTATTGCAACTTGAGGTTTGAATTTGTTCTTCAGTTCCTTCAGCTTTAGAAATGCTGAGAGAGTTCATCCCCTTTGATCTTCTCACTCAAGATCCTTGAACATTTCATTGTAATACTTTACTTTGTCTTCCCACGCTTCCCTCTGGAATCTTCTGCTCAAGTCCTTAATATTTTTTATTTATTCACTTTGCTTTGGCTTCTTGGAGCTCCACTGCAATATTTTTAGTTTCTTCTGACATCCATTTTGGTCTTTTCTTCCTCCTCTGCCTTTGTAATGACCTTTTGCAGTCTTCTGGATGATAGTCTTGTTATTCTTCCACAGCTCATCCAAGTCTTTGCTCATTAATATCCAAGGCCTCAAACCTGTTCCTGAAATGGTTTTGAAATTCAATATTTTTTTGCCAACCTTCACCCTGGGAACTATTATTCTCCATCTCTGATTTTTATAATTTCAAAAAGTGTTATGTTTATTTCACTCAGCATCATGTAATTCAGACTCAAACGTGTAGTGTTTTATAGGCTTATTGTTTTGCATTGCTGCATGATAGTCCATTGTGTGAATGTACCACCGTTTTTCTATCCATTCATTTGTTGATGGGTCTGCTTCCATCTCTTCGCTATTGTGAATAATGCAGCAATAATCATGAGTGTGCATACATCTGTTTGAGTAGCAGCTCTTGTTTCTTTAGGGTATATTTCCAGTAGTGTAATTGCTGTATCAAGTGGTATTTACCTTTCCAACTTTCTAAGAAAGTGCTAGACTGCCTTCCATAGTGGTTATATAGTTTTATATTTTCACCAGTAGTGAATAAGATCTCAGCCTCAAAAGAACAAATACTCTACAACACTGCTGTTATAAAATAGAATTGCCACAGGGAGTGGAGGGGAGAACAGGAAGAGAGTATAGAGATAATGAACACTGTACTGGAACAGAAGAAGGAAAGAATTATCTGAAATGAATGCACAATGAGGCATTGCATGTATGACAATTAACAATCTGGAACAAAAATTGCATCACCAAGTAAATTGGAGTAGGGGAGAAGAAAATGTGCAATAATGAATGAATGGAAAACACAACCTTCTCTGTAAACTTTTGTTAAAATAGCAATACAATTATAAAAAATTAAAAAAGATAAAGCATCAGAACCAAAATGAAGAAATGGCCACACTAAAATGCTGAAATAACATAACTTACACATAAGCAGAAATGTCCTTTAAAAATTAAAGCCAAATAAAAATATTTTTGTTGTTGTTATTGTTGTGTGCCATCGAGTAGGAACTGACCCATAGCTGAGCCTCCAGAGTGTTTTCAGAGGCAGTTAATTGCTCCGGAGGAGGTTGCCCAAGCTTCTTCTGTGGAACAGGTGGTGGCTTTGAACTGTGTGCTTTTGGGATTACAGTGCAGCTTCTTGCCACTAGACCAACAGAGCTCCCTAAAACATTTTT
>NW_006399969.1:3175637-3184801 GCF_000299155.1 Elephantulus edwardii
ATTCATCTATTATGTATCATTTGAGATTAGATTTTAATTTTCAACTCACTGAAGTTTCTGGAGTTTCATCCATGGTTTTGTATGTATCAATGTATTACAGTCTTTATAATATTCTCAAGTAATAGTATACAGTGTACACTTACTATAGCTTGTTTAGTCATTTGTCAATTAAAAGATGTCTGGGTTATTTATGTATTTCACTATTATTAGTGGAACTGCCATAAAAATTAGTGAACAGGTTTTGTGTAGACAAAAGTTTTTGTTTCTCTATGATAAATGCCCAGGAGTACAATTGCTTTCTCATGTGGTAATTATTCAACATTGTATAAGAAACTATTATACTGTTCAATGATCCAGCTCTTGGCATCATTGCCAATAATATATCATGTTGTTATTATAAGTGGTACTACTTGATTTATGATGATGTTCTACTTTGATGACTCTGTCCTAAAGTCAACTCAGTTTAAAGTCAAATACCTTTCTTTTTTGTTCATGATGTTCATTATTTTAAATCTTTATAAATCTAAACATTATTTGCCATTTGGGATGGAAACATTACATATAAACTTATTGTTGTTGTGTACTGTCAAGTTGGAATCAAGTCTAGCTGACCCTCCAGTGGATTTTCAGAGGCCGTACATTCCACATAGCAAATTGCCTGTCATTGTCCCTCAGAGCAGCTGGTGGATTTGAACTGTATACCTTTGGATTGGCAGCATAGTTCTGTACTAATAAACCCCTAAGACTCCTAATAAACTTGTAGATATATTTTATTGCATGTGTAAAATGAATAAATGATTGCACTTCAAACCAAAAGCAAGGGGTACAACTTTACCAACTGCTTGATAGGAGAGAGATAGATAATCTTTCATGTGATTTATAGCCTCTAAAAACCCACTGGAGGGTAATTTATAAGTCAGTTTCTTTTGGTGATTTTCATGATCCAGGTTTAACAATAAAGTCTTCGATTAACCTTGAATTAGTTTTAGAATGGTGTATATCTACAAAGTATTAGAATGAAATGTGCAAAGACCTGGGGGGGGGGTGTCAGAAAATCAAAACAGCTGAACTCACTTAGCTGTTAGTAAACTGTAGGAACTGAAGAACAAATTCAAGCCTCAAATTGCAATACTTAAAATGCTATGGGAAGAATATTGAATGATCCAGAAAACATTAAAATAAGATGGAAGAAGTACACAGAGTCATTGTACCAAAAACAATTAGCTAACACCAAAGAATTTCTTGAAACAACATATGATCAAAAGGAATTGGTAATGAAGAAGGAAGTTTAAGCTTCTCTGAAGGAAATGGCAAAAACCAGGGCTGTAGGAATTGGAACCATATGAACTGACATATTTTAACAAACAGATGATGCCCTGGATGTGGTTGCCAGGTTGTGCCAAGAAATCTGAAGGACAAGTACCTGGCAAACTGACTGGAAGATATCGATATTTATTCCTATTTTTAAAAAAGTGACTTGATAATAGAGTGTTAAAATTATTTAATAATATCACATACAAGCAAAATCCTGCTGAAGTTTATACAAAACAACTGGAATAGTATATTAACAGAGAACTACCAGAGACAAAAGCTGGATTTAGAAGAAGCCTTGTAAAATGAGAATCCCAGAATACTTGGTTGTTCTTATGTGAAATCTATCCTTGGACGAGGAAGCAGTCTTCAGAACAGAGCAAGAAAACACTGCATGGTTCAAAATCAGGAAAGGAGTGCATCAGGGATGTGTCCTCTCTCCATATCTTTTCAATCTATACGGAGAACAGGTCATTCAGGAAGCTGAGCTTTATGAGGAGGTTTGTGGCATGAGGATTCGAGGAAGACTAACCAACAAGCTGCATTATACAGATGACACAAACTTGCTTGCTAAAACGGGGGAAGACCTGAAGTGCTTGCTGCAGAACATCAAGGACTGCAAGTCTTCAATATGGATTGAGGTTCAATATCAAGAAGACAGAGATTTCTCACCGCTGGGCCAATTTAGATGGAGAAGAGATTGAGATTGTTAACACAGCTTGCTTGGCTCCACAATCAACACTCTTTGCACCAGCAGTCAGGAAATTAAAAGATGAATTGCACTGGGAAAATCTGCAGTCAGGGACCTCTCCAGAGTACTGAGAAGCAATGATGTCAGTTTAAAGAATAAAATGCATCTGATCCAGGCCATAGTCTTCGTAATTACTTAGTATGCATCAGAGAGCTTGACAATCACTAAAGATGACAGAAAAGATTTGATGCCTTTGAATTGTGGTGCTGGAAAAGAGTTTTGAGTATACCATAGACTGACAAACAAACAAACAAGCATGTTTGTCTTGGAGAGGGAGAAACTAGATTTCTCCTTGGAGGCAATGATTTTGAGTTGTATCTCACATACTTTGGCATATGGCCAGGAAGCACCAGTTCTTTGAGAAGGTCATTCATGCTTGTAAGGGTGGAGGAACAGCATAGGAGAGGAAAAGCCTGGATGAGATGTGATGACATAGTAACTGGGATAATGGAGGTAACAGGAAGTTTCTTTAGTAAAACTCCTTTTTTGCTACATAATACATAATTTGTTGCTTTTAAGTAAGAAGAAAGGGTACAACACTAACACACATATTTACTGATTTTAAACCACACAGTTTCTTATTCTGTTAGAATGTGAGCAATTTGGCTTAAGTTCAAATTCCACATAAGCACAATTACATATTCTGGATTTCTTTTTCTTCCTTTAATGAATTATGATCCACAATATTTAATAATTTGTGTTGCCTTGTCTTTTTCAGCAGATACACTTGACTTCATTCCTGTGTGTTATCTGGCAAGGTCCATGGACATAGTTTGGCATTTTTTAAAAAGAAAAGTTGTTTTCAAGGAATAAATGATTTTGTTATTAGGTATCAACAAGTAGAATCTAACTCTTTTTTTTTGTAATGTAAGAAAAATAATCAGTTTAATAATTACAAGAATGTAGCATAAACATTGTAGTAGTCAATAGCAGGACATTATCTGCGACATTTAAATTAAAAGTTTCTCCACAGTTGTTGTAAATGGATACGCTACATTTTCTAAAGAAATGATTGGCATTAAGAAAGTTTATACAAACAAAGGCAGTTCTTTATGTCCGGGACATCATAGTGCGTGAGAGACAAGCACACACACCATCAAGTACAACGAAAAGAATTTCAGATGCTACATTTCAAGATCGTTTAGAACTGAAAGTGCTTCACATCTATAGGATAAGAAATGGCTTCATCTCCTCATCCATTACAGATGAGAGCAAAGAAGTAATCCTTTAAAAAGTTAAATAGAAAGAGCCCCTTTTTAATATCTCTATCAAAGTCCCAACCTCTTAGAAGGTCACACTGTGAAATGTGTAGTCTATATATAATAGGGCAAGTTTTTAAAAGAACTGCTTTAAGATGCATTTTCTTTGCTCCCTACAAAGCCTAATAAAATACTGAATTCACAGAAAGAAAAGGCAATGCTTGGCAGCCATATGAAGAACAGATTTGAAACTTGTCATATCCTGCACCAGCTTAATCATCTCGGATAAACTTGAGCCCATTGTTGTAGTCACTATTTTGCTCCATCTTTCTGAGTGCCTTCTCTTTCTCTGACCCTCCACCTTTCCCAGCATGATTTCTTCTCCAAGGCTTGGTCCTTCCTGACAATATGCCCAAAGTATGTGAGATTAAGCGTTGCCATCTTTGCCTTTAAGGAGGATCCTGGCTGCACATCCACCAAGAGGAACTTATTTGTTATTTTGCCTGTTCATGGAATATACAATTCTTTTTTCTAACACCACAATTTAGAGACATAGATTATTCTTCCATCATGCTTATTTATCGTCCTATTTTCAGATTTGCAGGAAATAATGGAAAAGACCAGAGGTTGCATCAGCTGCAACTTAGTCTTTAAGTTGACTTCATTACTGTTTAGATTTTGGAGAGCAGGTTAGTGCTTGATCATACAAAATTCTATTATGTAGAATCTGACATTTCTATTACCACAGCTGTGTGTTTCCAAAAACTGAATCTTTATCTTTGTTTCCATATTTTGCATTCCAATCACCAGTGATTGCTTGCTTAGTCATTTTGAGCCTGTTGAAGTGGATAGAAATCCTCAATTTCTTCATCTTCAGTTTTAATGACTTGTGTGTAAATTTGAATAGCAGTTGTATTAAAAGCCTATCCTTGTATATGTGTGAAGATTTTCCTATCACTGACAACACTGTACTACGGGATAGTGCTTTTCCTCCTCAATTTGTTATTTTCAGCGGAGTACACCATATGATTATCTGATTTAAAAATGGCAAATTCCAGTCTATTTCATTTCACTAATGGATGTTTTTGTTATGTGCCTGTGACTCATAATGACCTTACGTACAACAGCCCTAAAACCTGCTCTATCCTGTGCCAATTTTATTGTCTCTGATACACCTACCCTCATTACCCAATCACTGAATCAATCCATTTCCTCAAGGGCCTCCCTCTCTTGCACTATTCCTCCACCCTCCCAAGCATGATGTCCCTCTCAAAGAATGGTCCTTCCTTGCAACATTTCCAAAGTATGTCACACAAAGCTTCAGAATCCTTGCCTCCAAGGAGCATCCTGATCTCACCCTTTCTAGGACAACCCTGTTTGTTCTCCTAGCAGTTCATGGTATATTCAATACTCTTCTCCAGCACCACAGCTCAAAGGCATTGATTCTCCTTCATCATCCCTAGTCATTATCCAGCTTTCTGATGCATAGCAAGTAATTGCAAAGACTATGGCCTGGATCAGGCACACTTAAGTCTCCAGGCTGACATTGTTGCTCTTCAGTACTTTGGAGAGGTCTCTGACAGCAGAATTTCCCAATGCAATTTGCCTTTGAATTTCCTGGCTGCTGGTATCAAGAGTGTTGATTGTGGAGCCAAGTAAACTAAAGCTGTTAACAATCTCAATCTTTTCACCACCTGCCACTAATGTAAAGGCTATTGATTTATATGTGTCACTTGTCATTTTTGACAAATTCTACTCTTCTAAGTTCATGCTAACACAATGTAGACTGTGACAATTAAAATATGAGGTTTGGAGCCAGTTCTTCTCATTTTAAGTCATGCCAGATAAGCAAGTGAAGGTCTGTCACTAAGTCATGGCCTGAAACTTTACTACATGCATGCTATTAGGTTAGATTCTCCTGTGAGGAGGGTGCTTTTCATCGGTAGTATTTTGAATGAATTCCATATGGAAGGAATAATCTTCTGGCAATGTACCAGACAACGTTCTTTTGTTATTCACAAAGTTTTCACTAACTGATTATTTCAGAACTAGATTGTCAATCCTGCTTCCTAGTCTGTCTTGTCCTGGAGATTCTGCTGAAAATTGTCTACTGTGGGTGACCCTGCTAGTATTTAAAATACCAATGGTATCACTTCCAGCTTCATAGCAACATACAAGTCACTGCAATGTGATAAACTAAGAGAAATACAAACAAAAACCAACGCTAAGTAAGAAACTGCACTGCAATCCCAAAGGCATGTGGTTAGAATCCACCAACTGCTCCACGGGAGAAGGATGAGCAATCTCCTTTGTGATTTATGGCTTCTGAAAACCCACAGGAGGGTCAGTCAGCTATGGGTGGGTTCTGACTAGATGGTACTCAACAACAACAAAGATATACTTTAAATGTAAATATGGTTGTAAAATGGTAATAATAAAAAAAGATGAACAATAAGTTTTGGTAAGGGTGTGAAGAAATTGTAACTCTCATGCTGTTGGTAGAAATAATAAAGTAAATCAATTGCTATGAAAAACAAATTTACAGTTCCTCAACAAGTTAAATATCTTCTGTGTTGTTGTTAAGCACTGTTGAGTCAGAATAGTCCCATAGCTAACCCTCTAGTGGGTTTTCAGAGGCAGTAAATCACATGGAAGAAGATTGCTGATATTTTTCTCTGCAGAGAAGCTAGTACCTTCAAACCTTTGGGTTGACAGCACAACTCTTTATCACTAAGCCAACAGACCTAGGTTAATATTAAAGAGAGTTAAAATGCAAGTCCACATTTAAAAGAAAATTACACTAATACCCAAAACATTATTATACATAATAATAGGAAAGTGGAAAAACCTGCCAATCTTCCATCTACTGATAAGCATATAAACTGTCCTCTAAACATATAGTGAAATGTTAGGAATATAAAGGAATAGATTATTGATATATGCTATGAATCTTGTAAACATTGTGTTAAGTGAAAGAAATGACACAAAAGGCCGTAAGTGATATGATTACTTGTGAAATATTTACAGCAGGCAAATCTATAGGGGTAGGAAGTAGATTCATTTTTGTCAAGGCTGGGCGAGGGAAGATTGTATAAAGTGATGCAAATGTGTAAGGATTTCTTTTGAGAATTATGGTAATATTCTAGTAATAGGCAGTGGTGATGATTACACAAATGGTGACTATATTAAATCCTACTAAATTTAGCTTTTGGAAAGCATGGGTTTTATCTAAAAAAATTGTATGAAAAAAAATTATGATCTATATCTTAACAGGTGGTCTAGTAGTAAGGAGCTCCATTGTCAACTTAAAGGCAAATGGTTTGAATCCATCAGTTGCTCTGTGGGAGATGGATGAGAAATCAACTCTTATTTGATTTAGTATCTCTGCTATGGATTGGTTCTGACTTGATGGTGTTCAGCAACAATAGCATATCTTAACAGAAGCAGATCACCAAACTTTTTTCCCATTGTACCACCGTTTGGACCAATAGAGAACTAAATGTCACTCTTAACTTGTGAGTGTGTGTTCTCTGTGGTTTATTTCCAACACTTTGTCATATTGTGATGGTTTGCCATATTTGTGTCTTGCAATGAAGCTGGCAGTTAAGGAACCAGTATTTCAAACACCATCACGGCCACCTAAGGTAGACCGGTTTCAGCAGAGCTTCCAGGCAAAACAGACCATGAAGTAGATCGGCTGTGAACTTCTGAAATAACAGACTTTTAAAAGCTCTGTGAATAACAGGAATATTGTACTGAAAAATGAGACCTTCATATTGCAAGGCACTCAAAATTGTAGTCCACCTGAATAGCACAAATTGAATAAAAGTTTCCCTCAATAAATGACCTTTATTTGCTGATGTGGCAAAACTCAGAATAAGGAGAAATAGCTTCAAATATACGTTAATAATTGGAACATGAGATGTATAAAGCATGTATCTTGGCAAATTGGGAGTTGCCAAAAATGAAATGGAATACAGAGATTCACTTCCTAGGCATTAATTAGTGAGTTGAGATGGACTGGTATTGTCTAATTTTACTCAGATAATCATGTGATCTACTACGCTAGAAATGACAAATTGGAGAGGAATGATGCTCCATTTATCATAAAAAAAATAACATTTTGAGCTATGTCTTGAAATACAGTGCTGTGAATGACATTTACTATCCATACACATATGGGGAAGGATAGTTAATCCATTTATACAAATATATGCACAAATACTAAAGCCAAAGATGAAGAAATTGAGAATTCCTACCAATTTTTGCAGTCTTAAATTAATATATTATGCAAACAAAATGCATAAATAATAATGTGTGCCTGGAATTCAAAAGATGGGAAATATGGTCTTGGTGATGGAAATAAGGCTGGAGATAATATGATAGACTTTTACACAACTAATGACTTAATCGTTGTGAATACTTTCTGAAATAAACATAAATAATAATTATACAAGGATCAGACTAACTATACCTTTAGAAAAAGAAGATGGAAAATACCAGATACTGATTAGAAACACACATCAATTCCATAAATTAACACTGAAGGGAATTAAAGCATACAAGTCTAAGTAAGCCAAAATGCACCTTTAGATTTCTCCTACCTGAATTTAAAATTATCTCAAGAACAGATCTGATGTTAATGAAGAAAAAATTATAACGATCAAAGACCAGACAAGTTTCCCCCTAACCCCCATCAGTCATGTTTTATAGCAGTGACATTATGCAGTATTTGTCCTTTTTAAAAATTTTTTTAAAAATTAATTTTAATAGACATTTACAGAGGTTTTGGATTTCCATTCATTCATTGCCGCACTTTTCTCCCTGCCCACCCCTCCCCATCAGTTCGCTCCCCTCTCTGAAAAGAAAAAGAAAAAAAATTGCTTCATTAGTATACAATTCCCCCATCCCTTCTCGCCCACCGCCCACCCTTTGTACCTTCTTTATGCAACCTTAATTATGGATTCCTGTGCTAACCATAATACTCAATCATATATCACATCTAATCTGTTCTTTCCCTCATTTATTTCAATATAATATACATAATTTATCCAGCTTTTTTCTGTCATACCCCAACCCTGATGCCAGACCCATTCTACAACAGTGGCACCATGCAGTATTTGTTCCTTTGTGACTGAGATATTTCACTCAGCATAAAATCCTCCAGGGTCACCCATTTTGTATAATATTGCATGAGTTCCTTGTTTTTCAATGTGGTGTAGTATTCCATTGTATAACACAGCTTCTCTATCCATTCGTTTATTGATGGGCCCTTAGGTTACGTCCAACTCTTTGCTATTTTAAACAAAGCTGTGATAAACATGGTGGGTGTGCTTATATCTGCTTGGATGGCACATGGTCTCTCTGGGGTATATTACCAGTAATGGGATTGCTGAGTCAAATGGTATCTCTATTTGCAATTTTTTGAGAAAGAATCACACTGCCTTCCACAATGGTTGCACCATCTTACATTCCCACCAACAGTGAATAAGAGTTCCACTTTCTCCACATCTTCTCCAGAATTTGTTGCTTGCTGTTATGTCAAATTTTGCTATTCTTACTGGGGTGAGAGGATATCTCATAGTTGTTGTGATTTTCATCTCTCTTAGAGCTAGGGACTTTGAACATTTCTTCATGTGCTTGTTGGCCATCTGAATGTGTTCTTCAGTGAAGTGTCTGTTCATATCCTGCGCCCAATTTCTCAATTGGATTATTTACCTTACCTTATTGTGGTGTTTGAGTATTTTATAAATTCCAGATATAAGTCCCTTATCTGACATGTCATTACCAAATACTTTTTCCCAGTCTGTGGCTTCCCTTTTTATTCTATTGGAGAAGTTTTTGGATGTGCATACGGATTTGATTCTTAGAAGGTCCCATTCATCTATTTTATCTTCTCCCAG
>NW_006399969.1:3184901-3189379 GCF_000299155.1 Elephantulus edwardii
TTTCTACTGACCGCATCACACTACGGACCCACTGGGTCTTAGTGGGGCTTAAGTGAATTAAGCCAGTTTTCCCACTAAGTTTTCTCCTTTCAAATGGGTCTGTTAGAAGCTCATCTAGTGGCTTCCGTTTTTTGCCAAGTCTGCGCGGCTTTGTTTTCACAATTCCAATACTAAGAGTTTCGACAAAAGTTATGATTCAATTCCCATTGTCCACGCAGCACATCAGACCCTCCAGGTTTTAGTGGGGCTTAAGTGAATTCAGCCGATTTCCCCGCTAACCTTTTTTCTTTCAGGTGAGTCTCAATGCAGCTCAGCTCAGCTAGTGGGTTCCAGCTTTTGCTGGGTTCACGATGGGACCGTGGCACAGAAGGCAGGCAGGGCTCAAGTTTTTACAGCTTTTAAAATAATGTGTTAGCAAAAGTTCTGATTCAAAATCCTACTGTTCACATCACGCTGTGATGGTCAGTCTCTGTGGAGCATAAAGTACTCTCTGGTGTCTCGTCTTTATGCAGCTTGCTACCCCTCTGGCTCTTCACACTGTACTCTCCACCTCCACCATCTTCTCTCTCCTATTTGTCCTTTTGTGACTGAGATCTTTCACTCAGCATAATGTCCTCCAGGGCCATCCATTTTGTATATTTCATGAGTTCTTTGTTTTTCAGTGCTGTGTAGTATTCCATTGTGTGAATATACCACAGTTTCTCTATCCATAGAGGGATAAATGATAAACACTTCGTTGAAACAGATGAGGGAAATAATTGTAAAAAAGAAATAAGTTGTTGTTGTTAGGTGCTGTTGGGTCATAGACAACTCATAGCGACCCTATGAATGAAAGTCCTAAACATTTGTGTGACTTTCACCCTTTCTCTAGATTTTTAGGGTTTTTGGAAGCAAGTTATTTATGGAAGTGGATGCCACTCCTGCTTCCAAGCTTGTTTCAATCAGGGAGCTCCACCAAACACTATCCACCTTGGGTAACCGTTATCGCATTTGATACATCAGTGTCACAGTGTTCAGCTTCACAGCAACCACAAGTTACATCTGTATGACAATCTCACCCTACCAAAATTTTCTTTTCCCTTCACAGTTCCAGGGCAAAGTGCATTGAAAGAGTCAGGTCCTAGGTGGAATCCAGCATCATTGCAGGGTTAAGGTGGAGAGACGAGGAGCTCAAGGCCAGTTAGACCTGGCTAGCAGCCCTTAACTCCTCCTTCCAAAGACTTCTGAACTAGTAAAGGCACAACATTTACATAGTGTTAAATCCTCAAAAATCTTTTGACACTAAGCCAGAAATATTTCAAAACTGCCTTGGTGATTAACCATTAAGCAGATTTAAGATTCTTGAATGCAGCTCAGTTTTCCACATTTGATTATTTTCATTCACAATTTATCTTTCTTTATTAACCAAAGAGCCTTGAAGAAAAGGCTTTATTTTTTTTCCTGATGCAGCTTCAAATGGTATTTTTATGTTGAACAATGCAGGCATATTAAGAAACAGAATGAAAATTTATATGATTTTTTAAGATAAAACATCTAATTTGAGATAAAAGTTTATTTGCTGTTAAATAGTATAAGAGCTGACAGAGAGAAAGAGAGAAGCAGCAGCAGGTCCCAAGAAACAAACAGGCCTTTATTAAGTAGACCTGTAAGGGATGGCAGGTGATCGTGCACAGAGAATATCAGAATGGTCTTCAGGCAGACAAAAGCAGTTTCTTTTTATAGGAGCTGTTAAGGACATTGAGAAAGGATGGTAGATTGCCTAGGAAGTTGAGAGTAAGGATCTTATGAAGAAGTGATTGGATCCAGGCCCACTTTGGCTCTGACTGGCTAGTGACCTTGCCAGGATATGGTCAGTTCTTATCAAGACATTGTCAGGCCTCCAAAGGCAGTATAGCCTGGGGGATCTGTGGCATTCTTCCTCAATGTGCAGTGAACCATTTCAGGTTAAATGTATGTCTGTTGAGATTCTTGTCCCTCTGTCTGAAGGAATATTTTTGATAGAAATGTTTGAAAACATGATTTAAATGCAAAACCCACCTTCACTTACATGACGCTACCTTGGAAGCCAAAGGTTACATGTATAAGCAAAATATTAAGCTCCCATGTGCTAACTCTAGACAACCATGTGGTGTTTGGGGAACTACATTGTGTTTGTTATGGCTAATTTCACTTGATATTCTTTCTCAGCTGAGTATACAGTTCACATTTAAACTTGATTCCAGTTCTCTGAAACAAGACCCACATTGATGAACTTATTTTTACTTTCAAATGTGAATAAATGACATGAAATAGATTATAGGGTGATTTTGAAAATAGTTTTAATCCTTCTAATGGTATTGGGAAGCTCTGATGGCCTAGTGACAAGAAGTTGCACTGCAATCCTGAAGGCACATGGTTCAAATCCATCAGCTGTTCCTCAGGAGAAATATGGACATTCTCCTCCCATGTGATTAATTGCCTCTGAAAACCCACCAGAGGGTCAGGTATGGGTCAGTTCCAATTAGATGGTATACAAAACCACAACAGTAGTATTTAGAGATTTTCAATCCCTCTGTAACAATGGGCTTAAGTATATCAGAGATGATGAGGATGGTACAAAGTAGGGGGTAAGGTTTAATCCACTGTTCATGAAACGTAGTCAACTTGAGGGTCCCTAACAAGAATAAGCTGGTAAGTTTTGGAAAAGATGCAGCCAGAGTATTCTTTAGAGGCATGATGGTCAAGTACTGTGTCTCATATTTGGACATGCTGTTAGAAGGAGCTACATCTTAGCAAGGGACATCATGCTTAGAAAGGTAGAGGGTCAGTGGAAAAGAGGAAGACCATCAATGAGATGGATGGGCATAGTGACTAACAGCATTGGGATCAAGTGTGTTAGAGATGATGAGAAAATAAGAAAGGGTTTACATCTGTTGTATGAGTCATAGTCAACTTGACAGCAACCAAGCAACAACAATAGTACAAATACAGAGAGTTCTGGTGGCCTAGTGGTAAGGAGTTATACTACCAACCCAAAGGCATGCAGTTTGAATCCACCAGCTACTCTGTGGGAGAAAGATGTGCAGTCTCTTCCTGTGAGATTTATTGCCTGTGGAAACCCACTGAGGGTCAGCTATGGGTCATTTCTGGCTCAGCAGTGCAAGTATGTGACTTTATTACACTGAAAGGTGGTGGTGTTATAGGTAAATAGTATAGCAACTAATGTGGAGTTTTGATGTATTTTTCAAGAAAAAAGAATTGATGGAGGAAGTTTTGTGGTACAGAGTGTCTAGAGAAAACTATTGTTATTGTGTGCTGTCAAGTCAGAACCAATTCATAGCCGACATTCCAGCAGGTTTTCAGAGGCCATTAATCACATGGAAGAAGATTGCCTATCATTCTCCCAAGGAGCAGCAGATGGATTCAAACCACGTGCCTTTGGGATTGCAGCACAGCTTGTTAACACTCGGCTACCAGAGCTGCATTGAAAGAAAACAACTGGCTAAAATTTAAAACCAGTCTCTAATCTTCCTATATATTACATGCTGGTTTTCTCCTGCAGATATGAAGTTTAATGAAACATTCATCCGAATAGAAAGCACTTTGAAGGGAGAATTATAATCACCGAGTTCTTCTCCATTAAATGTTTACTCTCATAAATGAGTTGCTTACTCAGCTGTACAGTTGTACAGTTTTACAGTTTCTCATGGTGGCTATTCCATTTCTGTACCTTTGAAATGCTTTAAAGAACAACCTGGGAAGAACATTTTATTTTAAATTGAGCAGATTATTGTTAATCTTATTAGAAGTCAAGATGGTAATTTTTCATTTCTCTGTGAATTTTGGGAAGTCTAGGGAGTTCATTGCCTGTAAACTTTCCGCTCAAAAATTTATTTGATAAATGGAGAAGTATGTCACATGCCTGCTGCGGTGAAGCTGGGTAGCCTTGATAGAGACCTTGAGAGTAATGAGGCAGAGCATATCAGTAATGCTGCATAACAAACCAGAATAAAATTGGAGGATATACAGTGAAAAAAATATTTATTACTAGCTCATAAATATTGGAGTTAGCTTGGCTAGGCTCCTTTCAACTTGGCTACAGTCCACAAGCTCCATTTAGGTCTACTCTGATTTTTTCATTTTTCTGGAACAAGTAGGCAAACTCCCAAGGCATGTTCTTCTAATGGCAATGGTAGAGAGGAAAAAAGCAAACCTACTCATACAAGCACACTTGCTAATATCCCACTGGTTCTTGGTCAAGCTCAAAGTCAGAAAAATATGTTCTGCCTCTTAAGGGGAGAACTGCAAAGTCTGAGATATAAAGGAGTGAATAGAAGGGAGAGGCAAATCAAAACCATAATGAGATACCCATTTGTTGTTGTTATGTGCTGTCGAGTCATTTGCGACTCATAGCGACCCTATGCACAACAGCCCTAAACCCTGCTCTATCCTGCGCCAACCACACTGCCTCTGACACACCCATCCAGATTACCCCAGTC
>NW_006399969.1:3190919-3191922 GCF_000299155.1 Elephantulus edwardii
GTGGCAAAGTTTAACAGGGCAGGCAGTAACAAATGCTGGAGAAGCTGTGGAGAGATAGGAACACTTTTAGGTTGTTGGTGGGATTATAAAATGGTACAACCACTCTGGAAGGCAGTTTGGTGCTTCCTTAAAAGGCTGAGCATTGAAATTCCACATGACTCAGCTATTCTACCCCAAGAGAATGAGAACTGAGGCTTAAACAGAGACTTGTACACCAAGTTTCATAGCAGTATTATTCACAATCGCAGGAACATAGTAACAGCCCAAATGTCCAACTACAATGGAATGGTTTGAGAAATTATGGTACATTCACATAATAGAATACTATGTAGCATGCAGGAAGAATGATTTTGAAAATCACTACCTAACTTTGAAGGGACTGGAGAGCATTATGGTAAGTAAACTAACTCAGTCCCATAAGGACCAATACTGTATAAGACCATTATTGTAGAAATTGATAACTATTAAAGTGCGTATAGGGATTCAAGGAGGAGGGACAGAAGGAGCAGAGGGGTTAGAATGGGCAAGGAAATAGTCATAAGGTCACGCAATTTTATGGGTAGAGTGAGGGGTGGGTACATGAAATGTGAAAGATCTGGTGTGAAAAACAATGTATAGGAACTTTGTAAGCAAACCAGTATAAAATTTAAAAAAAAATTAAAGTAACAACAAAAAAGGAGTGAATGGAGGAAGAGTTTAAGACAGATTCAGTCATTCAATCTACTACACAGAGTGTCTCTTGGAATTGTCAAATAATGATAGTCTGCATCTAAATATTTGTTGCAATCAAGTTATAGTAGTATGAGAAAAATTTTCTTCCATTATTATGTCTTGGATAAAAATTTGTGTAGTAAATTGTACCAACGAATGAGCATGACACACATTGTCAAATATTTCATTTTACTCACACTACATGGACATAATATTCAAATTGTCAAAGGTTTTGTTTTACTTGGCCTCAAAATCAATGCTAATAGAAATAGCAGTCAAGAAATCAAACAGA
>NW_006399969.1:3199262-3204009 GCF_000299155.1 Elephantulus edwardii
ATTCTACAGTGCATATTTTTCTCATTCTCCTTCCCTCAGATCACTTTGTAATGTAGTTCTTGTTCCAAATTGTTAATTTCGATACATATAATATCTCATCATACATTCCTTTTAGACAGTCTTTTCCTTCATCTGTTCCAGTGCAATGTTCATTATCTATTTACTCTATTCCTGTCCCACTCCTAATTCTATAACATTTATTTCATATAGTGTTTGTCGTTTTGTGACTGAGATATTTCACTCAACATTATGTCTTCTGGGCTCACTTATGTTGTGTAATGTTTTACAACTTCATTGCTTTTCCGTGCTGTATAATATTCCATCGTGTGAATGAATCACAGTTTTCCTATCCATTTGTTTGCAGATGAGCAGTTGTGTTCCTTCCATCTCTTTGCAATTGTGAATAATGCTACAATAAACATGGGTGAACATATATCTATTTATATCATGGCTTTGATTTATTTAGGGTATATTCTCAGTGGTGGAATAGCTGGATCAGATGATATTTGTATTTCCTACTTTTTAAGAAAGCACCAGAGTGTTTTCTGTAGTGGTTATACCACATTACATTTGTACCAGTAGTCAATGAGAGTTCCAAACTCTCTACAACTTAACCAGCATTTGTTGTTTGTTGGCCTGTTGAACTTCGCTCTTGTTGCTTGTGCTGTGCAAGGGGATCACAATGTGTTAGTTGACCAAATGGCCCCTAACAACTCTAATAATTCTTCTTTTTTTCCTTTAATGGTCTTTATTTTTGTAGGCTTTCCATTTGTGTCTTTGGTCCACCTTGAGTTTGTTTCTGGTTATGATGAAAGAAAATGGATTAATTTCTTTTTCTGTCAGCAGATGTCCAGTTTTGCCATATATATTTATTAAAAAGACCGTCCTTTACATTTGTAATGGATTTTAGTCCTTTGTGAAAAAAATCAACTTTCCATAATAATTATTTACTTTATAACACTTAAAATAATTGACATTAAAACAAGGTAATTTTTAATCTTTTTTTCATTTATTTACAGATAGGTCAGTGTACCAGTACCAGGTTGTTTTGACAACTGTGGCTGTATAATAGAGTTTGAAATTGACCACTGCTTCATTTTTCTTCTATATAAATCTTATATCTAGTGCTCTTTCCTTTCCATATAAAATTAGGGATTAGTCTTTCCACCCTATGTATAGAATGAAGGGGATTACAGAATCAAGTTTGCATTATATATGTAGATTATTGTGTTTAGTACTGACATTTTTACAATACTGTCCTTCATTTCTAATCCACCAGCTGTTCCACAGGAGAAGGGTGGGCAATTTCTTTCTATCAGATTAACTGTCTCTGAAAACCTACTGGAAGGTCAGCTATGATTTGGTTTTGACTGGATGGTACAGAACAGCAACAACCCATGACCATTGGGAGCTCTGGTGGCTTCACAATAAGGAGTTTCACAGGCAACGAAAAGGCATATAGTTCAAAACTACTAGTTGTTCCATGAGAGAAAGATGGACAGTATACTTTTCTGCACTTTACGGCCTCTGAAAATCCACTGGAGAGTCAGTTCCAGCATGATGGAAAAGAACATCATAACAACCTATGAACATAGTATACTTTCTCATTAATGTAGATCTATCTTGTATCTTATAGTACTGTTTTAAAAATTTTTAAAAATAGGTCTCTTGTTTCTCTGGTTAGCTATATTTCTAAATATATCATCTTTTGGATAGTTATTATACATACTAGGTTGTTTTCAGAGTTCTCTATGTTATTGTTGAGGAATCCAATGACTTTTCTATATTAATCTTGTACTCTGCCATTTTGCAGACTCCTCTGTTAATTCTAGTCATTTGTTGTTTTTTTTTAATGCTAGTTTATTTACAAAATTCGAATACATTGTTTTCCAGACCAGATTCTAGTAGTTTTCTTATTGAGTCTCTGGAATTTTTTATGTTAAGGACCTTATCATCTGGAACTAGCATGATTTCTTCTTTTCCAGTTTGAAAACCTGTTTTCCTTTCTTGCCTATCTGATATTTCCAATACAATGTTGAATAGGTGGCTGTTGTTACTATGTTATGTACCCTCCAGTGAGGATCGTAATTGACTTTCTAGCAGGTTTTCAGAGGCTATAAATTCCTTGGGAGGTGATTTTCCATCTTTCTTCCTCAGAACAGCCAGTGGATGTGAACTGTGCGTCTTTGTATTGGCAGCACAACTCCTTACAAGCCACCAGAGCAGTAATGAAAATCATTATTATCTGATCTCATTTTCAAGGGGAATATTTTCACTTTCTGCCTGTTGAGAATAAAGACCATAATGACAATTATGCATATGTTCTTAATTATATTGAATTAGATTTTTTGCTTATATTGCAATTTGCTGAGTATTTTTATAAAGAATAGATGTGGAACTTTATGAAATGTCTTTTCTAAAGTTGTGATGTGATCACATAATCCTTTTCTTTGGTTTACTTTTTGTGATAGATTATGTTAATTGTTTTGCTGCTGTTGAACTATCTTTGTATAGTTAATATGATCCCAATTGGTCATGATATACTTCTTTACTTATACTGTTGGATTCCAATAGATAGAATTTTGTTGAGAAATTTTGCATTTGTTTACCAGGAATGTTTGTCTACACCTTTTTAAAGTGATGTCTTTGCTTTATAGACACTTTGCTTCAGTTTGATTACTTTATAGGATGAGTTTGGGGCATCAGGTCCTTTTCTGTTTCTGGAATGGTTTGGATAGAATTGGTGTCAACTTTTTTCTGGGTGTTTGGTAGAATTTGCTAGTGAAACCCTTCGGATCATATCTTTTGTCATTGTTGAAAGTTTCTGGCTTATTTAATTTCCTTTTTTGTGTTCTGGATATTATTTTTTTTTTCACTTCAGACTGATTTAATTTGGATAGGTAGATTATTTCCAGAAATTTGTACTTTCTTCTAGGTTTTCAATTTTGCAGGAGATCTTCATAGTGCTTTATAATTACTCTTTTTGTATAATTTGGTTCTGCCACAGCACCTATTTTATTTCTTATCCATGCTATTTACAAATATTTTCTTCTTCTTTTCCTTTATTGTTTGGTAGTGGCTTGTCAATTTTTTCAATCTATTCACTTAACCAATTTAGAGTCTTGTTTATCCTTTCTACAGGTTTTTCTATTTTATGTTTCATTTATTTCTGAGATTTCCCCCATTTTTTCCTTGAAACTGTCATCTCTTTGCTGCTCTTTCTCTGATGAGTAAGGTGGGTTAGAGTGTTGATTTTTATTCTTGTTTTAATGAATGTGTTAAGAGATTTATTGTTGGTTTTGGTAGGTTGCATTTTCATTTTCATCCGACTCAAGGATTCCTTTGTTTCTATTTTTACTTCTTTAAACAGGGTGTTATTCAATTTCCATGTATTTGATTTTTTTACCTTCATCTTAATTTCTAATGTTATAGCATTGTGATCTGAGAATGTTCTTTACAGGATATCTGTATTTGTATTTTTAAAATTTTTTAATAATACTATTTATTTGATTATTAATTTATCTTCTTTGTGTACACTGGAATGTTATATTCCCTTTGTATTTTTCAGGGTTACAAATTGTCTCTCATTTTAAATATTACCCCAAAAGTAATTTCAGAGGAAAATAAGTGTTTTTGTGAAACTAAACTCGACTTTTGAAAAATCATGTGGAAAATCAGCTCTCAAAGAAAACTGGATTAATACAATTTCTTTCCTATATAAACTTCATAACAGATTTCTTGTCCCAGGACCCTTCTTCAACAGAACCTCTTGTGGAAACTAAGCTAGAGATAACAATCCTTCCCTGATACAGTTAGGGGGGAAAGAAAGGCTTTTTCTTCAGCAATTTTCATCCATGGCCATTAATATGGTATGACTGCTTTGCTTCAAGTACAGTATAATTTTTTCAAGGAAGGTCAGATGTTCAGAATAAAAGTAGTACTTCGCAATCAAAGAGTAGGAGGTCCTCTGTGGACTACTGTCTTTCCAGGGCCAGTAGCTGCAGCATGGTAATAACTCTTTGCCAATCCTATTAGGGACAATGCTAAGTTAAAAACCAGTTCTGGGGCTGAAAGATATAGTATTTTTAAAGGTATTAAGGTGTGCTTTGATTCAGAGAGACCTGGTAAAACAGGTTGTTTTAGATATGTGTCTCTGTATAGCAGGCAATGAAGGGGGCATTCAGTAAGATACCTCCTGTTCTGAAGGCTATACCATATATGACAGTAAAACAATTTATATTGTGCTGTTGGTGGTGGAGAATTCTGGGAGTTGTGTTGCTAACTCAAAATCAATGTCTCTCTGGTGGTCCAACTTCATCAAAATCAATGTCTCTCTGGTGGTCCAACTTCACCAGCACCCTATGGGGGAAAGATAGGCAATCTTAGTCCATGTGATTTATAGCCTCTCAAAAGCCGGTTGAAGGGCCAGCAATGAGTGAATTCAGGATGGACTACAATGAAAATTACTTAATTTTTATTAGTATATTATTATAACCTCTGTCATCATTTAGCTTTTCTCTAGTTGTCCTGTCCTTATAGAAAATATTCAAATTTCCTACTATTTTGTTGTCTAATTCCCTTTTCTTTTAAATTATTTTAAAGTTTTATGTATGTTGAGGTCTCTGCCGTGGAATATATATTTATCATACTCATGTTTTCTTGTTACATTGATCCTTTAATCATTATATAATGTTTCAGAAAACTGTACCTTATCTCTTTTGCTTGTTTATTCCTTAAAGTCTATTTG
>NW_006399969.1:3206219-3212951 GCF_000299155.1 Elephantulus edwardii
TGAGCTTATCCAGTGTTTTTTTCCACAGATGTAATCGATCTGATTCCTATGCATACCATCACGTGAAATCCATGTGTATAATCTATGTTTATGTCTCTTAAAAAATGTATTTGCAATGAATAAGTCATTGATTGTGCAAAATTCAATCATTCTATCTCCAAGCTTCATTTCTGTCACCAAAGACCAAATATAAAGTATTTTATTACTTTCTTCCTTAAATGCAGAAATTCCGGTTATGGAGATTCAGAGAGAGACCATTGGGTCAGCCATGACTCACAGTGACCCAACAAACAACAGCTCTCAACTCGGCCCTATCTTGAGCCAACCTCACAGTCTCTGACACACTTGACCCCTTTGCCACAGTCATTGTGTCAATCCATCTCATTTAGGGTCTTCCCCTCCTGCGTCGACCCTCTACCCTTCCAAGCATGATGTCCTTCTCCAAGGACTGGTCCCTCCTGGAAATGTGCCCAAAGTATGTGAGATGGTGTTTCAAAAATCCTTAAGTTGTCTTAGATTTGTGTCTCTGTATAGCAGGTGAGGGACATTCAGTATTAGAATTCTCCCTTTCCCAGAGGATCCACATGTGATTCCTGAGTTGTGCACCTCATGTATCTCCCGTCTGTTCGTAGAGACTTGCTATGAGACACATTTCACTGGAGCTTCCAGATGAAGATGGACTAGGAAAAAAGAAAAGTCTCATTTACTGCTCGCAAAACATAGCCTCTGAAGGTCTCTAAAAAATCACCATGGCTTGATCCCTAACAAAACAGGGATGACAGGACTGTGCCATGTTGATGCATAGAGATGTTGTGAATTCATGGCTGAACCCTCAGCAGTTAACCACAACAATAAAGGACTGAAACAGGCAGGCTCACAGAAGCCTACACTTTGCTATATTAGAATGCTCTTCTTTTAGAAGTATATAAGTCTCCTTTACTATTTTAATGAACATGAAATATTTAATCTCCCTTCATGAAGATATTAGTAGTAAATGCAGCAGTTCTTCAAAATAAATAATCCCCAAGCTACTACATAGTTAGTATTAGCTAAATGCTTACTTTTTTGTGATATATATACATATACATATATATGTGTGTGTGTATCTATCTATCATCTATCTATATCTATCTATCTATCTATCTATCGATCTATTTTTTTTTGGAAGATGAGAGTCTTTGGAAAGTTTGAATGAGTCCTTGAAGTGGTTAATTCTGATGCCAGGAGATGCAGAAGTCTGAAGGGAAGCTGTGGTGCCCCTCCCCCTCTTTCATCCCTTAGCAGGGGAAGGCTGAAACCGCAGGCACCAGTGTGTGCTCTGCTCTGCTATCTACCCATGCTAATGATAAATAATGCATTGATTTTGTTAATTTACTTCAGACAGTAACTGCATTGGAAAACGCTAAACTCATTTTCATGACTCAGAAATGACAGGAAACAATACAGGCTTTAGAAATGAAAGATGGCACAACAAATGCAAGCATCTGAGCAGAAGGAGAAGACCTTAATGAGAAACTAGAAAAAGAAAATACAAGTCGCTGTGCTAATGGATAATGTTGTAACTGTCACTTTAAATATGTACTAAGGAAAACCAAGATGTTTGTTCTTCTAGAGTCTTGCCCTTTAAGACCTGAAATTTCATTTTCTTTTTATTTCAGGAGCACCAGCAATTTGGCGTGTTATTAAGACTGGCAGAGGTGGGTTCTCTGTTCTGCTGAGGATCATAAAACAACCAGGGCCATCAGCTTGCAATTTAAATAATCTTGTTATATGCCTCAGATATTCTCTGGGAGAAGAGAAGTTATGAGAATGTGGAGGCAAAGCCCTTTCCCCTTACATTTTTACCAGAATTGCTCCCTCTTCTCTCTGGATGAATACAGAGCAGAATCTGAGATCTGGCATCTGTCCACCACAAGTGTCCAGAGCAGAATGCAATTGCATATTACTATTCACTTGAAAGATATTCAATGTTCTGCATATTGCATAATCAGAACAGAGCCATCGCTACAATAGCCAGGTTCTAGGCATGTTCCTCTTTTGCAACATGAATGGAACCTCTGGTGCTTCTAATAAACAGAAGGAGGTCACGGCTATGAAATAAATTCTAGACTCCTCCAATGTGTGAAATGTTACACATATCTGTCACAGCTTTTTGAAAGGAAGAGTGGTGTTATCAATGGATTTCTGTATTGATACCTTTTAGTAGCACTGGTCCAGGTACAACAGGGATACGTTTGTATTGTATCTTAATGAGGAATTGACATGGTGTCACAATTGGTTGTTCAGTAAACATTCTAAGTTGAATAAGTAAAGGTTTGGTAAAGTATGGAAAAGAACTCATCTCTATTGATGATTCCTAGGCAAATAATGCTGTTAGCTTATGTCCAGTCAAATCAAGGCAGATGGCAAGGCCATATATGACAGAAGAGAGCTGCCTGGTTTTATGCTACTCCTATCATTGGTAATGAATTAGACTACTGTCATCTGTAGGGTTTTCACTGGCTGAATTTCAGAAATAGTTTGTCAAGTAGCAGAGGAAAGAAATCAAGACATTAAGGAGCTGAACAGATGATTTCAAAAGGCTGTGTGATAAAGTAAAGTATTATAATGACATGTGCAAAGAGCTGGAGTCAGAAAATTGAAGGGGCTGAACTCTCTCAGCATTTTAAGTTCAAGGAACTGAAGAAGAAATTTAGACCTCCAGTTGCAATACTTAAGGATGCTTTGATAAGAATATTAAATGACCCTGCAAGTTTTAAAAGAAGATGGAAAGAGTATACAGAGTCATTCTACCAAAAGGAATTATCAGATACAGAAGAATTTAATGAAATATCAGTAGGAGCCTGTGGTGGGGAAGCAGGAAGTTCAAACTGCTTTGAAAGAATTGGCTAAGAATAAGGCCCCAGGAATTGATGGTATACCAATTGACATATTTCAACTAGCAGATTCTGCCATAGATGTGCTCACCAGTTGTTCCAAGAAATCTGGAGAACAACCACTTGGCCAACTGACTGGAAGAGATCTATATTTGTTCCCATTTCAAAGAAAGGTGATCCCACAGAGTGTGGAAATTATTAAACAATATCATTAATATCACATGCAAACAAGATTCTGTTGAAGATTATCCAAAAATCACTGGAACAGCACATCAACAGAGAACTACAAGAAGTGCAGGTTGGGTTTAGACAGGATTGTGGTACTAGGGATATTGTTGCTAATGTTAGCAATGTTTATGCTAATGTTGGTTGAGCAGGGAGTACCAGAAGAATGTCTATCTTTGTTTCATTGATTATGCAAAGATATTTGACTGTGTGGATTACAACAAAATGTGGCTGAATCTGAGAAGAATGGGAATCCTAGAACACTTGATCGTGCTAATGGGAAACCTATACTTGGACCAGGAGGCAATCACCAAAACAGAGCAAGGAAACACTGCATGGTTCAAAATTGGGAAGGATGTATGCCAGGGATGTATCCTATCTCCATACTTTTTCAATCTTTATTCAGAACAAATTATTCAGGAGGCTGGGCTCTATGAGGAGAAATGTGTCATCAGGATTGGAGGAAGACTCATCAACAGTCTATGTTATGCAAATGAACCCTGCTTGCTGAAACAGAGGAGGACCTAAAGTCCTGGCTATGGACAGTCAGTGACTGCAGTCTTTAGTATGGACTGAGGCTCAATATCAAGAAAACAAAGATTCTCACTACTGGGCCGATTGGCAGCATCATGTTGGATGGTGAAGAGATTGAGATTGTTTACAGTTTTAGCTTCCTTGGCTCCACAGTAAACACTCTTGACACCAGAAGTCAGGAAATTCAAAGATGTATTGTGGTGGGAAAGTCTGTGGTTAGAGACTTTTCTAAAGTACTGAAGAGCAATGATGTCAGTCTGGAGACTAAGGTTCACCTAATACATGCCATGATCTTTGCAATCACTTGCTATGCATCAGAGAGCTGGACAATGACTAAGGAGGACAAAAGGAGAATTGATGCCTTTGAGCTGTGGTGTTGGAGAAGAATATTGAGTATACCACGGACTACTAAGAAAACGAACAGGTTTGTCCTGGAGAGGATGAAGCCAGGCTGCCCCTTGGAGGCAAGGATTCTGAAGCTTCGTCTGACATACTTTGGACATGTTGCAAGGAGGGACCAGTCCTTGTTTGGAGAGGGACATCATGCTTGAGAGGGTGGAGGGATAGGGTAGGAGAGGAAGACCCTTGATGAGATGGATTCATTCAGTGACTGCGGTAATGGGGGTACAAGTGTCAGAGACAATCAGATTGGCACAGGATAGGGCAGAGTCTAGGGCTGTTGAATATAGGGTCGCGATGAGTCGCAGGTGTCTTGAATGCACATAACAACAATAACAAAAATCTATCTCAATCTGGAATCTCAGCTAAAATCTGTACACCAACATAGCAACATGCAAGCATCTATTAATATGTGGGAAGTATTTTATCCAGGAATCAACCCGGGTTTTTTCCATGGAAGGTGGGCCTTCCACTTTCAAACCATCACTGGACACATACTCACTCATTTGCTCAGTGCCATCAACTTGTAACCTGCTCATTGCTGATCTGCCACTGGGTTTCTGAAGCGGTAAATCCCATTGGAGGAAATTGTCTATTTTTCTCTTTTAGAGTTTCTGGTGGAATCAAGTCACCTTTCAGTTAATAACACAATTTCCTGTGAACCATGTCACCTGAATTCTCCTGGACAAATACTACTTTATATAATATTACTCCACAGATTTTAATATCACCTCATTTTACTCTTGCTGCTGCTGTTGTCATTATGTACCTTTGAGCTGGAATTGACTCAAAGCTTACCTTGCAGTGGGCTTTCAGAGCCTGTAGTTGGCAGCACAGCTCCTTACCACTAGGCCTGTTGTTATTGATGTTATGTGCCTTCAAGTCACCTGTGACTCATAGTGACTATGTACTATATAGCTCTGAACCCTGCCCTATCCTGAGCCAGTCTCAATGACTCCAACACACCTACCCTCATTACTCCAGTTACTGTATCAAGCCATCTCATCTGGAATATTCCTCTTCTGTGCTGCCCTACCACCCTTCAAAGAGTGATGTCTTTCTCCAAGGACCGTTTTATCGAGGCTATGTACTGAAGGTATGTGAGATATAGCTTCAAAATCCTTGCTTCCAAGGATAAACTTGGTTTCACCCTCTCCAAGACAGACCTGTTTGTTCACTTGGTGGTCCATGGTTGTTCAACACTCTTCTCCAGCGCCACAACTCAAAGGCATTGATTCTTCTGTCATCCTTAGTCATTGTTTAGCTCTCTGATACATAGCAAGCAATTGCAAAAACCGTGACCTGGATCAGATGCATCTTAGTCTCTAGACCGACATCGTTCTTTAGAACTTTGGAGAGGTCCCTGATGGCACTCTTCTTCAATGCAATTAGTCTTTTTATTTCCTGTCTTATGGTGCCAAGTGTGTTGCTTGTAGAGCTGAGCAATTGGCCCAGTGGTGAGAATCTTTGTCTTTTTTTGTGTGTTGAGCTTCAATCCATATTGAAGGCTGCAGTCATTAACCTTCTGCATCAAACACTTCAAGTCCTCCTCATTTGCATAAGGCAAGTTGTTGATGAGTCTTCCTATAATCCTGATGCCATATTCCTCTTCATAGAGTCCAGTCTCCAGAATGGTCTGTTCTGCATATGCATTCCTGGCATATACCGTTCCTGATTTTAAACCATGCAGTGTTTCCTTGCTCTGTTCTCATGACTCCCTCTTGGTCCAGCTATGTATTTTGCATGAGCACAATCAAGTGTTCTGGGATTCACCTTCTTCTCAGAGTTAGCCACAGTTTGTTTGATCCACACAGTGAAATGCCTTTGCATAGTCAATGAAACACAGATAGACATTTCTCTGATACTCTGCTTTCAGCTAAGATCCGTATAACATTGGCTATAATATCCCTAGTGTCATGACCTCTTCTAAACACACCCTGCACATCTGGCAGTTCTCTGATGATGTATTGTTTCAGTAATTTTTTGATAATTTTCAGTATGATCTTGCTGGCATGTGATAGAAATGATATTGTTCAATAATTTCCTTACTCTCTTTGATCACCTTATTTGGAACTGGAATAAATATGGATCTCTTCCAGTTACTTGGCCAGGTCATTGTCCTCCAGATTTCTTGGCATAACCTGGTAAGCACACCCAGGGAAGCATCTGTTTGTTGAAATATGCCAATCAGCATGACATCAATTTCTGGAGAATTGTTTTTGCCAATTCCTTCAGAACAGCTTGAACTTCCTCCTTCATCACTATATGCTCTTGAGCACATGTTGTTTCATGAAATTAGTCTTTGTCAGCCTATTCTTTTTGGTACAGTGACTCTATCCCTTCCATCTTCTTCCTTTTTTAAATTTTCTACTAGTTTATTTACAAAATTCAAATACAATGTTTCAAGAACAAATTCTTTCTATTCCCCCACCCAACAAATTGTACAACCCCATGATTAATCCTCCCTCTCCCTGCACATATACATCCCTTTGCTTCCAACCTCTCCCACCTTCCTGGATTTTATACTCATTCTACAATAATGGTTTTATGCAATATTTATCCTTGTGGGACTGAGTTAGTTTACTCAGCATAATGCTCTCCAGTCCCTCTTAAGTTAGGTAATGATTTATAAATTCATTGCTCCTGAGTGCTGTTTAGTATTCCATTGTGTGAATGTACTATAATTTCTCAATCCATT
>NW_006399969.1:3214005-3215794 GCF_000299155.1 Elephantulus edwardii
TGCATACCATCTCTCAGACAAAGGACGAGGTGCAAGGTTGACTCTTTCTGGATGTTATCATCAGAAAGAGTGTGGCCATCTTCTAGCTGCTTGCCTGAAAAGATGAGCCTCTGCTGGTTGGGTGAGTTGCCTACCTTATCCTAGATCTTGGCCTTTATGTTCTCAATGGTATCACTGAGCTCCACCTCCAGAGTGATAATCTTGCCAGTTAGAGTCTTTACAAAGACTTACCTTTTGACTGCTGGCTATGTGTCAAATAACACAAACCAAGTCAAACAGCCCCTCATAACAAAGACCACTCAGCAGTGCTAGTCACTTCTGAAACGATTTAAATCTGTATAATATGATGTTAAAGCAAACATTTTAATCATCATTCTTTTTTCATTTGTTAATTCAGTTATTCCTCAGGTAAATATTTATTGAGTGCCTCCTATAAGTCTCATGTGGCCTATAGGGAACTTTGGTGGCCTAGTAGGAAGAAGCTCCAATGCAAATCCAAAAGCATATGGTTCAAATCCTCTAGCTGCTCCATGAGAAAAAAGAGGCAGTCTCCTTCTCTGTGACTACCACCTCTGAAATCCTGCAAGAGGGTCAGCTTATGGGTATTAGACTTGCTGGCACTCAACAACAGAAATAACAACACTATAGGTCAGGTATGTTCTAAGGGAAAAACAATAACAACAACGAAACATGATAAATATCCTGCATTGTGAAGTTTGTAGTCTAGTAAAGAGGAATGGTTGGGTAGTATACATGGATTCGGATCCTGCTGTTGTTAAGTGCCTTTGAGTCTGGTATAACTCACATAAACTCCAAGAACAACAGATCTGAACACCGCCTAATCCTGTGCCATCTGCTTCACCTCTGACACTCTTGTGCCCCGGCTATCGTCACTGTGTCAATCCATCTTGTTAAGGGGCTTTCTCCCTTTCACAGACCCTTTATGAACATGAAGTCCCTTTCCAACAAATAGTCTTTCCTAGCAACCTGCCCTTGAACCTCTAATGGCCTAGTGGTAAGAAGCAGCACTGCAATCCTGAAGGCATGTGGTTCTCCATGGGAGAAGGATTGGTAATCACTTCCCATGTGATTAAGTTCCTCTGAAAACACCCTGAAAGGTCAACTATGGGTTGGTTTTGACTAGAAGGCACACAACAACACAACATACTAAGAGTATGACACACAAATTATGTTGTTGTTATTGTTGTTTAGCGCCATTGAGTCATAGACAACTCATAACGACCCTATGAACAAAAGGCCTGAGCATTGTTCATAGAGTTTCTGGAGGCAAGCCATTTCAGAAGTAGATGCCACTGCTGCTTCCAGGGTTGCTTTAGTCGGAAAGTTCCAGCAAACACTGTCCACCATGGGTACCCATTACCACGACTGGCACATCAGTGTTACAATGTTCAGCATCACAGCAACCATGAGTTACCTCTGTACAGCAATGCACAGACCAGTGCTATACCACCTAAAAGAATGTTTTACAGGAAAACAATTTGAACCTGGCTCGAGGGCCACAGATTAAAATCACCCACCTTTGGGTTGGTAGCCCACCTTTCTGTCCACTAGGCCAACGTAGCTCTCTCTCTGTTGTCATTGTTATTGTTGTTTGGTGCCGTGGAGTCATAGACGACTCATAACAACCCTATGAATGAAACGCCTGAGCATTGTTCATAGAGTTTCTGGAGACAAGCCATTTCGGAAGTGGATGCCGCTCCTGCTTCCAGACAGATTATGATAGAGGAGGTTAAATAGAATAAATTAAATTTAAGATTGAGGAAGAGAT
>NW_006399969.1:3217064-3230536 GCF_000299155.1 Elephantulus edwardii
AGTATTTATTTTTTTTAAACACCCTTTATCCAACAGGGTGAAAAGAAAACCTACCAACTGGGGATAAACAGTTAGCAATGCCGTTTCAGACAAGAGTCTCATAACAAAAGTTAACAGAATACTTTAGGGCTTCCAAAGGAAAAACACTAATACCCCAATTACAAAATGGGAAAGAGACGTAGAAAGACTTTTCACAAAGGAAGACATTTGGATGATCAACAGACACATGAAGAAATGCTCTAAATCACTGGCAATAAGAGATCTGTAAATCAAAACCATAATAGTAGCAGTGACAAAGTTTAATAAGACAGCAAGTAATACATGTTGGAGAGGATTCAGAGAGAAAGGAACTCTCATACACTGTTGGTGATATTGTAAAATGGTACAATCACTATGGAAAGCAGTTTGGCTTTTCCTCAAAAAGCTGAACAAAGAAATTCTATTGATTCAGCTATTCCACTGCTTGGAATTCCCCGAGAAATTGAGAACTGAAACACAAATGAGGATTTGTTGACCAATATTTATACCAGTGTTATTCACTGTCACAAGAAAATGGAAATAGCTCAAATGTCCAGCCACAACTGAATGGATTGAGAAATTGTGGTATATTCACATGATAGAACACAGCACTCAGGAGCAATGATTTTGAAAATTACTACATAACTTGTGAGGGACTGGAGAGCTTTATGCTGAGTGAAATAACTCAGTCCATAAGGACAAGTACTGTATGAGACAATTATTATAGAAAAAGAGAGGCAACTGGTAAAACCTGTATGAGGATCCAAGTTGGGGAGGATGGGAGAAAAGGGGTAAGGATGGGCAAGAGGGGAATCATAGCATTGCACAATTTGGTGGATGTAGTGCGGGATGGGTAAAGAAAATGGGAAAGATCTGGTGAGGATCTGGAGAGATGGGGTAATTGTAGGCATAGTTCAATGATGTCTAATTTTTTATATGTTTATAGGGTTTTTAAATTAATTTTAATGAACGTTTACATAGATTTTGGATTTCAATTCATTCATTGCTTCATTTTTCTACCTGCCCACTCTTCCCCCCCCAACAAGTTCAATGATGATTAATTTTATAAAATAATGAATAGGAATGATTATATGAAACACAATGTGAATTAAGGATAGTGTGAAATATAATGCATTCTAATTTTATAAACAAACCAATGTTGTTGTTGTTATTGTTGATTGCCTGTGAGTAGAGCATGACTTATAACGACCCTACAAAAAAAAAGGCCTGAAGCTCCTCTACAACTATTGACATTTATCAAAATGCATAGAGTTTCTGAAGCATGTTATTTAGGAAGTGGATGCCACTCCTGCTTCCAAACCTGCATTAGTATGTTATTGTTGTTATGTGCCATTGAGTTGTCTGCGACATATAGCAACCCTATGTACAGCACCTCCAAACCCTTTCCTGTCCTGATCCAGTCTCACTAACTTTGACACACTAACCCCCACTGCCCCAGTTACAGTATCAATTTATCTCATCCTGGGTCTCCCACTTCTGCACTGTCTTCCCACACTTCTGAGCATGATGTCCTTCTTCAAAGACCAATCTCTCCTGGCCACATGCCCAAAGTAAGTGAGGCAGAATTTCAAAAGTCTAGCCTCCAAGGAGAGACTTGGTTTCACCCTCTTAAAGACAGGATTCCTTGGCAGTCCATCATATGTTCAAGACTCTTCTCCAGCACCACAACTCAAAGGCATCTATTCCTCTTCTGTCATCCTTAGTCATTGTCCAATGCTCTGAAGCATAACAAGTAATTGAGAAGACCATGGCCTGAATTAGGCAAACCTTTGTATCTATACTGACATCGTTGTTCTTCAGCACTCTGGAGAAGTCCATGACAGCAGATTTTTCCAATGCAGTTCGTCTTTTGATTTCCTGTCTGCTGGTGTTGATTGTAGTTCCTAGCAAGTTGTAATTGCTAACAAACTCAATCTCTTCTCTATCTAATATGGTGCTGCCAATTGGCCCAGTGGTGAGAATCTTTGTCTTCTTGATGTTGAGCATCAATCCATATTGAAGATTACATTCCTTGGCCTTTTGCAGCAAGTGCTTCAGGTATTCTTCAGTTTCAGCAAGTAAAGTTGTATCATTTGCATATTGTAGGTTGTTAATGAGTCCCCCTAAAGTCCTCCTTATAAAGCAACCAATATAAAATAAAATTTAAAAACAGAAAATAAATCAGTTGACATACAAAGCAAAAAAAAAAATTTAAGATGTTAAAGTGGGTCAAGAGCTATGAAAGATAATGAAACTGGAAAGAATAATATTTTTTCCTCTCATTGCCATTGAGTTGGAACTGACAGAGCTGACCCTACAGTGTATTTTTAGAAGTTGTAAATCATACAGGAAAAGACTGCCCATCTTTCTCTGATGTAGCAGCTGGTGGATCCAAACTATGTGCCTTTAAAATTACAGCACAGCTTTTTTACTATTAAGCCACAAGAAGACTTTAGAAATGTTAAGTCCACCAGAGATGATTGCAATGATGATCAATATTAGATTTTTACTAAATCTAGAGTACAATAAAGAAACTTTTAATAAAAGAAAAACCATTGTGGTGGAGTTGATTTCAAATTATAGGGACCCAAAAGTGCATTCCTGAAGGCACATGATTTGAATCCACCAGTTACTCCATGGAAGAAGGATGGACAATCTCCTCCCATGAGATTAACTGACTCAGAAAATTTGTCAGAAGGTCAACTATGAGTCAGGTCCAACTCTACAGTATACAACTACAACAACAAAGTGTAGACATCAGAATTTAGAGGGCTCCCTGGCAGTAGACTTTCCCAGTACAATATCTCTCTACTCTTCTGATTGCTGGTACCAAAGATGTTGATTGTAGATCTAAATATGATGAAATAATTGATAATTTCAATCTTCTCTCTGTGTACCATATTGTGTTTCTTGTTGGTCTAGTTTGAAGACTAAGATACACCTGGTTCAAGCCATGGTCTTCCCAATCAGTTGCTATGCATGTGAGAGAAAGACAATGAATAATGATGACAGAAGAAGAAGAATTGAACCTTTCAGTTGTGGTGTTAGAGAAGAGTACTGAGTATCTTAAAGACATCCAGGAGAACAGCTATTCTTAGAGAAAGTACAGCCAATTTGTTCCTTGGAGGCAAAGATGGTGAAGATTTGTCTCTCATATTTTGGGCATGTTATTAGAAAGAATCTGTTCTTAGGAAAAAAAACCCAACCAGCATGCTGAAAAGTCACAAATATCAACTAGACAACAGGTCTCAATATCCTAAAAATAGTTGTTTTTGTTGTTGTTATATGCCATTGAGTCACCTGCGACTTATAGTGAAACTACGTACAACAGCTCTGAACCCTGCACTATCCTGAGCCAACATTATTGAAATATGCAAGGACTTAGAAAATAAAAAAGAAAGAATAAGTTGATTTCTCAAATTGAAAAAACTGAAGAACAAACTTAAGGCTCCAATTGCAATACTAATAGTTTTATGAGCAAAATAATCAATGTTAAAGAAAGCATAAAAAACGTGGAAGGAAAACACAGAAGCACCATACAAAAAAGAATTGGTTGAAGTAGAAAGAATAATAACAAAGAATGAGTTCAAGCTGCACCAAAGGCAATGGCAAAAACAATAAAACAAACAATTACAACGCACCCCCCCAAAAAAACCCCACTAACCAAAAAATAAGGCCTAAGAATTGCTAGAATGCCAGTTGAGGAGTTTCAGTAAACAGACTCTAAAGTTAAATATGGATTGTATCTCAAGATTAAGAAAACAAAAATCCTCCTTAAAGGATTAATATATAATACCATGATAAAAGGGAAAAAGAAAGAATGAAGTTGTTAAAGATTTCTGTTTACTTGGATCCACAACCAACATATGTGGTAGCACTCACTCATTATTGTCCAGTCATAACCAGCTTATAGTTGACCCTTCAGCGGGTTTTCAAAGGCTGTAAATCACATGGTAGGAGACTGTCCATCTTTCTTCCCTGTAGCTGCTGGTGAATTTAAAGTACTACAGAGATGTAGCCTTTAAATTAGCAGAGTAACTCCCTTTGGACTATGTCACCAGAGATTCCTGATAGTTAAAACAAAGAGAAGAAAATATATTGTACTGGGCAAACCTGCTGTCAAGGACCTCTTTAAAGTGCTAAAGAGCACAAACATCAATTTGAAGGCTAAAGTACTCCTGACTCAAGATCTAGTGTTTGTCAGTCTCTTAATACGCTCTCAAAGTTGGACAAGACTAATGAAGACCATAGAAGAATGCCTTTGAACCATGCCGTTGGTGAAGAGTATTCATTATACATGTCATGGACTGTCAATGAATGACTCTGAGGATCTTCCATTCTGGTTACTGCTCAGTTGGGTCTGCCTCCAGAGCATCAGGGTAGACTCATATTCCACAGGATTTCACCTGCTGACTTCCCTGAGATAGACTGCCCAATCTTTGCCAAGATATTTCTTGATGGATGCAAACCTTTTGGTAAATAGTAAAGAGGTTATCATCTATACTATCCAAAGATTCCTTGGAAGTTCCCTACTAATGAAACTAGAGGAGAGAGTCTTTGGAAGATCCCTGTTTAAAAAACTACAGAAGACTGTTTAAGTCAGTATTCACAGATCTCCAGGCCAGAGTTCCTGAACTAGCATTGGGTTCATAGCATCATTATTATTATTGTACTTGAATGATATTATATAAGTACAGTACAATAAGTATTGCATGTTTATGGTTTTTCCCTTTCCTACAGACAAGTGATTGCCCTAACAGAAAGGATTTTTGTCTTAGTCACACTTTTATCCCACCACCTCATAAAGGGACAGAACGGAGCAGACACACAATGAACGTTTGCCACATTAATGCATTTCACATAGAAAATAGCATTCAAGCCCATCAAAACATTAATCCACAAGACAATGACGCCAATCAAGTTCATGGTTTTCAAGTTTCCTATAGAGAATAAAACAGTGGTCTTAAGCTATTTGTTAATGTCAATATCCCTCCCATTCAGGCTTCTACCACAGACAGAAGTTGTCGGCATCATACAAAGATCCTTGCTGTTACCATTCTGTACATCATAAGCAGATCCTAGGGAAATTTATGTGTGACTGGCAAGGGTGGAGGAAGCTTTTAGCATCAAGAAACCATGAGGAGGAGGAAGCAATCACCAAGGGAAGATTTAAAAAAAAGTGAAGAAAGTTTTTATCAAGTCGGTTCTGATTCCAGATGACCCTCTCTGTGCAGAGTTTGCTGTTGTTGTTATGTGCTGTCAAGTCACAACGATTCATAATGACCCTATGTACAACAAGCCTAAACCCTCATCTATCCTGTGCCAATCTTATTGTTTCTTACACAACTATCCCCATTATCCAAGTCACTGAATCAATCCATCTCATCGAGGGTCTTTCTCTCTTGCTCTGACCCTCCACCCTCCCAAGCATAATGTCTCTCTCCAAGGACTACTCCCTCCTTGCAACATGCCCAAAATATATCAGACAAAGCTTCAGAATCCTTGCTTCCAAGGAGAAGCCTGGTTTCACCCTTTACAGGAAGAACCTGTTTATTCTTTCAGCAGTTCATGGTATATTCAATACTCTTCTTCAGCACCACAGCTCAAAGGCATAAATTCTCCTTCTATTGTCCCTACATATTGTCCAGCTTTCTAATGCATTTCAAGTAACTGCAAAGACCATGCCCTGGGTCAGGCACATCTTAGTTTCCAGACTGACATTGTTGCTTGTCAGTACTCTGGAGATATCCCTGACAGCAGACTTTCCCAATGCAATTTGTCTTTGATTTTTCTGGCTGCAGGCACTAAGGGTACCAATTGTGGAGCCAAGCAAACTAAAGCTGTTAACTATCTCAATCTCTTCACCATCCATCATGATACTGCTAATTGTCTTGATGTTGTGCTTCAATACATATTCAAGACTGTAGTCCTTGACACTCTGCAGCAAGTGCTTCAAGTCTTCCTCAGTTTTAGCAAGTAAGGTTTTGTGTCATCTGCTTAATGAAGGTTGTTGATGAGTCTTCCTCCAATCCTGATGCTACATTCTTCCTCATAGAGCCCAGCTTCCTGGGTGGTCTTTTCCACATATAGGTTGAAAAGATATGGAGAGAGGACACCCTTCCTGATTTTAAACCATGAAGTGTTTCCTTGCTCTTTCGATGACTGCCTCTTGATCCAAGTATAGGTTTTGTATAAGCACAATCAATTGCTCTGGGATTCTCATTCTTCTCAGAGTTAGCCACAGTTTATTGTGATCCATCCAGTCTAATGCCTTTGCATTGTCAATGAAGTACAGATAGATATTCCTCTGATAATCCCCACTTTCAGCCAAGATCCATCTAACATTAACTATAATATCCCTAGTATCATGACCTCTTCTAAATCTAGTTTGCACTTTTGGAAGTACTCTGTTGATGTGTTGTTCCTGAAGATTTCAAAGGGCAGAGTAGAAAAACAAAGTAAAATTTTATAATTAAATGTGCCAAAAGAGCTGGGGTCAGAAAATCAAAAGGGCCAAACCTGCTCATCATTTCTTAACTTTAAAGAATTGAAGAAAAAATTCAAGCTTCAAGTTGCAATTCACAGAATATTGAATGATCCAGGAAGCATTAAAAGAAGATGGAAGGAGTATTTAGAGTCTCTGTTCCAAAAGGAATTGACTGACACAGTAGAACTTAATAAAACAATGTATGAGCAAGAGCCTATGGTGATGAAAGAAGAAGTTTAAGCTCTGAAGGAACCAGAAAAAAACAAGTCCCAGGAGTTGATAGCATACCAGTTGACATATTTTAACAAATAGATGCTGTCCTGAATGTGCTCACCAAGTTGTGCCAGGAAATCCAGAGGACAATCACCTGGTCAACTGACTGGAAGAGATCTATTTATATTTGTTCCCATTCCAAATATAGATGACCCAATAGTGTGTGGAAATTACCAAACAATATCAGTAATATCACATGCAAGCAAGATTCTGCTGAAAATTATCCAAAATTGCTGTAACAAAAATAGTACAAAATAGTACCCTCAATTTTAACACTTTCAGAGATCTCAAGGGTTTCTGCTGACACAATGGTAAATGGTCTGAAATCCCCTATCTATGTTCAGGCCTTCTTTGCTGTAAAAAATGCTTTACTTTTAAAATCCTTTTGACTCAGTGTAAGCCCTTTTCCCTTCTTGATCAAGACTCCTTTGCTTTCAATCCAACCAATCACTCAGCAACCCCCACTGCTCCCACTCCCCCACCTCTATCATACACAGATGTCTCCCCACAGGAAGCCCACTCCACATCCACATCAGATTCAGAGTCCCCCAAATCTTAAAATCTAGGAGCCCAGCAGTTCACGATCACCAAGCCAGACCCAGTCAGGAACTGCAGCCAAACTTAATTCACTCTCTGCTTTTCTCTCTCTCGCATTTTCTACTCACCCTGCTCAGCCTTATAGCTCTTCATAACTGAACTACTAGTTAAAAAGTATTCTTAAGGAAAACCCTTGCAACTTTTAAAATTCACTAACTTAGACCCTAACTCTCATGAGAAAACCTCAGGGGATAAAAAGCTTTAGGCCACCAAAGTGACTCAAACGTGTGTGTGTGTGTGTGTGTGTGTGTGTGTGTGTGCTGTTGAATCAGATCACAAGAGGAGATTGCCCCTCTTTCTCTAGTAGAATATCTGTTGGATTTGAACCATGCACTTTAGGATTGTAGCACAACTTCTTGCCACTAGGCCACCAACCTCCCTTCCAACAAATTTTTAACTGCTACTATTTCAGAGTTCGACAATAGGGAGCTGGAAGAGGAAAACAAGGACTAGCTAAAAGCCAAACTTCTTAAAACTGTAGAATATTTAAAACTGTAGTCCTTTTCATCTAGCAGAAGTGCCCAGAAACCCAATTCCAGCTTGGAAAGCCTAGTAATTGTCACATAGCCATAAATGTTAAAAAATGATGCAAAAGAGTAAAGGGGGAAAAAGGAGGCCTCCTGGCACTTGCTTCCCATGCTTTTCTCAGAAGCACCTCACTCAGTAATGCTCAAGTGTGTCCTTGTGGCATAAGAACACTCAGACTGACAAGGCCCTGGCTCCCTCAGGGCTGCAACGAGTCATCAACAGAACGTCACCATATATTAGAGAAGCTTGAGTATGCATCAGTGTTGCTGGTAAGATAATTCACTTTCTTCTCAACCCTAATATGAGTTATTTAGTCTTACAATCTTTTAGTAACCTTCTTTACCCCACCAAATTACTATTGTGAACATTAAAAAAGGACCTGCAAATAAATATCAAACTCCCCTGTTAAACTGTATGTAAAATAGAGCATTACTTCCTCATCAATTTATGGTTATAACTAAACCCCCTGTACTTTTATTAAAAGGAGACTTGATATATTAAAGTAAATGCTAAAGTTCTTCTCACTCTGCTCTTTCAAATAGTATTAAAAGGTAGTAACTTAGTGCCAGTAAGCCTCAATATATCCCTAAAGTTAAGAAAAGCCAAGTGTAAGACATCTTAATAAAAGCCAGTGTTATCTTTCTTCTAAAAGTACCTATCAATTAAAAAAGTTTACCCAGTCAATTGACTAAAACAACCCCATAAGATGCTTTTTTAAATACCACCTTTCAAGATCTAAGTCATACCAGCCCAACCCTCACTATAGACTGTTAACTTTGTTTCCCCCCTACAACAGAGAGTAAGTAGTCATAGCCACCTTTGTCCTACCTAATTGGATTTCAGAAAATTACACCTCAAACCCCAACAGAACAATTCTCAAAGGACTGGAGCTGACAATGTAGTCCTCCATAGCTCAAATGTACCTGTGCTCTTTCAATTAATGGCAAAAAAGCTATAGGCAATGTTTCCTCCTTTTATTGTAATCACACCATTTCCTTGTCAAATAATACCATTCAATGCTCTACTTCAGGGATGTTCTTCGTCTGTGGCAACTCAGTTTACAGCCACTTGCAGACCAACTGGACTGGAGTCTGTGTACGTTCCTTTTTAACCCTTGAACTCTCTATACTTACAGAGAACCAAGTTCAAAATGCTCTGTCTCTGCATCAGAGAAAAATGGGCCACTGTTGCCCCCGTACTCCTGTGAGTAATCTTGGAACAGCCAAAGGAACAGGTAAAGAAGGAATTGGAATCCACTTTTATTACAAACTCTCCCAAGAACTAAATGATGATACAAAGCAAGTAGCTATTCACTCATTTTGCTACAAAATCAGGTAGAATCCCTAGCAGCTGTCATCCTCCAAAACTGATAAGTGTTAGATTTACTAACTGCTGAAAGAGGCAATCTGTCTTTTCCCGGGAGAAGAATGTTGTTACTATGTGAACAAACCAGGAGTAGTTACAGGTAAGATGAAAGAAATTAAAAAAACAAATCCAGACACGGGAGATAGGAAACCAACAGAAAGTTTTCTCCTCTCTTAAAGGTTGGCTTCCCTGGCTTCTCCCTTTCCTTGGCCCTCTTATAGTAATTTATTTTTTAAATCTTAATATTTAGTCCTTGACTCATGCAATTTTTCTCTAGTTTTCTACAGGAGTGGATGAGAGCCTTGCCAACCAAACAGTTCATGAACTCTTATTACCAACTGAGTACCAACTATTACCCTTCATCATCACACCTGCCAACTCCACTGCCCAAAACCAACAGCCTTTCTCTCCTTTAGATCGTTGCCTCCATTCAACAGGAAGTAGTTACAGAAGAGAACTTCAATGACCTCAATCATACAACAAAAGGCTGGAATTTTAGAGCTGCAGAGCTGATTCTCCCTTCCTTTCCTAGAACAGTCACAGAAATGATCAAACGACAAGAAGCAGAAGCTGCAACTTTAACTATTTCTTTCTATTAGGGCTGTAAAACTGTTCCCCCACCCTTTCACAGAGCTATCTACAACCCTTGACCTGCTTTCTTATCTGTAACAAGCAGCTGTCTACAAACCCCCTGCCCACTTTCTCTATAACACAATATAGAACCTCACTCCAACTTTAGATGGTGGCTGTTCTCATCTGTTCTCTGAGTCGTACTAGCAGTTTCTCCTTAGTTAACTTTCTTGGCCTTTCAGAAGGCACTTAACAACAACAAAGAGTAGAACTACTGCAGGAGGCTTCCAAGGCTGCTGTTACTATAGAAGCAGACTGTCCCTTCTTTATCCCATGAGTACCTGATGAATTCAACCTGTCAGCTTTTCCAGTAAGCCATGAGTCCTTAAAAACTTAAAGATATGGGTAAATCAGAATTTATGAAATTATGATAGCTAAATAAGGTAAATGACAAAATGAACATATGACTTTCTAGTAGATAAAAATTTACACAAAGGTGAGTTAACCATTGCCATGACTGAAGATGTACAAACAAAATGGATTTTCTAGGGTCATATCTGGCCCAGAGAATAGAAACTCTTTGCTCTGAGTGACCAGTGAGTGCCCTGGACTTGCACTGGCTCTTTTGCAGGTGCTTTGTAGGCAGGGTGTTCCATTTGGCTTGTGGCAGTTGTATATAATTGGGTATTATGTTATGACAAGAGTCCAGAATGAAGGTTGCATAGTGGGGTGTACTCGGGGCTGGGATTGTATACCAATGAAACACTTTTACTTTTCAAGAGAAGAGTGAACTGGAGCAGGGGGGAGGGGGAGTAGGCAGGGAGAAAAATGCAACAATGAATGAATGGATATCCAAAATTTATGTAAACATTAATTAAAATTAATTTTTAAAAAGTCCACATTCATTGTAGGACACTCTTGTTGTTATGTGCTGTAGAGTTAGAATTGACTCAGTGTTGACCCTTCTGTACTCTTACAGAGTCTCTAAATTGCATGGGAAAAAATTCACCATATTTCTCCCATTGAGCAGTTGATGGATTTGAAACAAGTGTCTTTCTTTGGTTTGGCAGTGTAACACCTTACCCACTAGGCCACCAAAACCCAATAATAACAGATATTACAAGTCCTCAGCTAACCGTGAAGCAATCTGGGTGTTTGTGTCCACTGTCAGACTGGCAGTTAGAGTATAGTTTTGTCAACTGAGTAGCAACAATCATAGAAAGGAACCCTCATGGAACTGATCATTGCCTATGGAGCCATCCTTCTGAGTGGGAAAAAGAAAGCCTCTCAGACAATCAGTTCAACAAGCCTCTGGCAGCATGGGTTTTTCAGCAATAAATAATGGTTATACAGGGTAGTTGCCGGTACTTCCTAAAGTCAACCTCACTGAACTGGCAGAAATACCCTGACATCCACCTTAAAAGAATTTATTCTACTGGAAGCTCTCTCTCTTCATTTAAGTGCAAACGTGTTGCCTGGAGAGAGGTAAGGAAAAAACAACGCACCACTATATGTGTTTGCATTCCAGCAGGATGGGCGATAAATGGCTTTCAAGTGACTCCTACGTTTCAAGGGAGCACTTGTGCCTTAGTGGTAAGGAGTTATGCTGCCAATCCAAAGGTTCATGGTTTGAATCTACCAGCGGCTCTGGAAGAGAAATATGGTCAATTCCCTCTTCAGTAACTAACAGTCTCTGAAAAGCCATTGGAGCGTCACCTATGAGTTGATTCTGACTCAACCACAAACAACATCTAATTTCAGACCTTTTTTGAATATAACCCTCAGGAATTTATGGTCTGGTGATGGGAAGAGAGAAACACATATCAGATTAAAAATCAGCTACATCAAATGCCAGAGAAATATAAGGCAAGGGCAATCAAGTCCCAGAAAGCTGCCAACTCTTAAGAATCTTGGCTGATAACCAAAAGGTTGGAGGCTTAAGTCTACCTAGAAGTATCTTGTAAGAAAGACCTGACAATGTTGTAAGTCCTCAAATTGGCCACTACAAACCCTGTAGAGCCTAGATATGCTCTGACATGCCATAAACTCATCATGATGGCTCCTGGTTTGGGTTTTGGTACAGGGACAGTCATGAGGTCTTAATATGTTTATACAAGACTATCTCAAAAGGTCTACATGCTAGGTGGTGTTTAACCAAAGGCAGAAGTGAACAAGAAAGAGAAACAGCTCTGGGGACAGAAGAACAAAGGTATGCAAAGACCCTCATGTACTGATTGTTCTTGACATGGTCCAGGAATGTAACCCGCCTTTGAAAATTAGACTGGGTAAGAGGATGACTGAAGAGGGAAGATAAATCAATGTCCAAAGACAGATGCTTCCTCTCTCATTTCTTCCTATATAGGACTGGTCCCTGGTTCTGCATAATTACCTTCCATAATGTTATATACTCTATTGATTGACTGAGTCATAGTTGAACCTATGTCAAACTGATTTTGCTGCTGTGGGGGTTGTTTGTTTGTTTAGGTTTTGCTGCCTCTTCCTCCTCATCAGTCAATCTCCTTGGAGAGCTAAGAGTCAGAAACTATGGACTTCGGTTAGTTTTGCCTTTATTAATACCAACTTTAGGATATTTCAGCATTTTATACTGAAGGATCAAAGACTAGAAAGTGATCTTTTTTAAAATTTTATTATTTTTGTGTGCATGTACCGTCAAATCAGATCTGACTGGTACAGGAAGAGATTGTCCCTCCTTCCCCGGCAGAGCATCTGGTGGATTTGAACCGTACACCTCTGGGATTGTAGTGCAGCTCCTTGCCACTAGCCACCAGAGCTCCCCGAAAGTGATCTTTTAATGAAAACTTATTATAGTACTTTAGTACTGAGCATGAACATTGTTTAGTCTTTGATCATACATTTAATTTCATCCTAGTCTTTGTCAAGAATTGATGCTTATGAATTCATCTTTGGAACACTCCTCGGGTTCTAATGACACAAACTCCCTAGTAAAGGCTTCAGTGAAAAAGAATCCCAGTTTATAAAAGAAGTACTTAATTCTATTGCAATTATGTAGTCTCAGGTTCTCTACTTTTTCTGGTTTTGTTGTTCTTAAGTTCTGTTGACTAGTTGTTAAGTATTGTTGACCTCAGTTTTTAAAGTGTCTTCCTTGCTTGCTGGCAGTTTGATAAGGTCCTGGACTGAAAATTATCTCAGTGTAACGTGTCCTTTTTTTGTTGTGACTGTTGCTACTATCTGTGTTGACTATGGATCCAAGAAAATGGAAATCATTGACAACTCTAATCTTTTCATCATTTATTATAATGTTTCTGTTGGTACAGTGGTGAGGACTTTTGGTTTTTACACTGAGATATAATTAATCTATATTAATCTTTGGTCTTCTTCAGTAAATGCTTCAAGTTATTAGTCACTTTGTGCAAGTAAGGTCATCTCATAATATGTAATATGTAGGCTCTTGATGAAACTTCCTCTAGTTTAAATTCTACATTCTTCTTCATATAGTTCAACTTTTTAAAATTATTTGCTCAGAATACATATTGAATAAGCAAAGAGAAAGGATACAACTGTGATTCAAGAGACTCTGGAAAATGCTTTTCAATATGTTGTTGTTATGTGTCATCGAGTCACCTGTGACTCACAGGGACCCTATGTACAACAG
>NW_006399969.1:3232031-3238210 GCF_000299155.1 Elephantulus edwardii
AAAATAGTGCAACCACTATGGAAGGCTGTATGGCACTTTCTCAAAAAGTTGCAAATAGAAATACCATTTGACCCAGAAATTCCTTTACTGGGAATATACCCTAAAGAAACCATAACTGCCACCTAGGCAGATATATACACACGCATGTTTATTGCAGCTTTGTTCACAATAGCAAAGAGTTGGAAACAAATCAAGTGCCTATCAACAAGCAAATGGATAGAGAAGCTCTGACTACACTGTATTGAAAAACAAGGAACTCATGCTATTTTATACAAAATAGGTGACCCTGGAGAACATTATGCTGAGTGAAATATCTCACTCACGAAAGGACAAATACTGCATAGTGCCACTGTTGTAGAACGGGACTGACATCTGGTTTGGGGTGAGACTGAGAAAAATTAGATAAATTATGTAACTGCATTGAAACAGATGAGGGAGCGATATATGATTGGGTATGACAAGAGTCCAGAACAAAGCGGAGTGTACTCAGGGCGGGGTGGGGCAGAGGGGATTGTATACCAATGAAAGAATTTTTCTTTTGCTTTTAAAAGAGAAGAGCAAACTGGGGGGTGGGGGTGGGTAGGGGTGGGCAGGGAGGAAATGCAATGAATGGACGGAAATACAAAATCTCTGTAAACGTTCATTAAAATTTATTAAATATTTTTTGAACAAAGACAAAGCAAAATATTATAATGAATTGTTCAAGCACCTGGAGTTATAAAGCAAAAAGAGAACAAATTTGTTGTTTGACATTTCTCAAGCTGAAAGAATTGATGAAAAATTCAATCCTTGAGATGCAATACAGGATTTTTTGGAGGTAAGTGGTACTAGGAGCATCAAAATAAGATGGAAGGAAATCATAGAGCTTCATCAGAAATTGATCGACATGGAGCCATTTTAGAAAGTATCATATGATCAAGAACTAGTGGTAATGAAGGAGGAATTCCAAGTGTCACTGAAAGCATTGTTAAAAAAAAAAATTAAGTCCCCAGGAATAGATGGAATATCAGGAATAAATATCAGAGATAAGTGCAACCTGGATGTGCTCCCTAGTCTATGACAAGAAATTTTGAAGATCTCTCCCTGGCCAAGTAACTGGAAGAGATCTATATTTGTTTCCATTAAAAAAAAAACCTGATCAATTAGGGTGTGGAAATTATTAAACATTGTCATTAATATCATATTCAATTAAAATATGGCTGAAAATTATTGAAAAATCAACAGGGAACTTTTAGAAATCCAGGCTGGATTCAGATGTTGCCAATAGCAATGAATTTGGTGTTTTGTTTTCTTTCTTTCTAACTTAATCCTAACTCATGACTCTCATCTCTTTTAGTATTAAGGATATCATTGCTAATGTCAGGTGGCTCTTGTTTGAAAGGAGAGAACACTATAAAGATGTTGATTTCTTCTTTATTGACAAATCAAGAACATTAAACTGAGAATCACTGTTATCCAAATTATGTATAACATGAGAAGAGTAGAAATTCCAGGATATTTATTTCATTGTGCTTATGTGAAATCTGCAGGCAAACCAAGAAGCCATTATCAAAACAAATAAAGGATAATTGATACTGCACCGCTGCCTAGTGTAACTTTCAAAAAAATTACCTGGGGACTTGTTTACAATACAGATTTTGAGACTCTTAGTCACAGATTGTCATTTAATAAGTCTGATATGAGGCACAGATTGCCTCAATTTAATAAGCAATCTAGGAAATTCTTACTGTGATATTCTTCGGAAAAAAATTGAGATATATGGTAATAATAATGCAGACTTGAAGACGGTGATGGTGGGAATAGTAGTGATGGTGGTGGTGGATATGATGCTGTTAATGAAAATAGAGATTATAAGGATCCTGCTCCTTGATGAACTGCTATGATATTGTTAACTTTTCACATGCAATGGAATAAACTAATCTGTTGTTCATATTGTTTGGGAAAGAGTGGCACAAAAACATTTCCCTTCACCATCTCATTGGTATTTGAAGTATGAAGAAATGAGTATCATGTGTTCTGATTAAGCTGGGCGGAAAAAAAAACAAACATTAAAGCCATAGCTGTTGAATTGACTCCTTATCATTGCAACTTCATGGATCAGCATAGAACTGTCTCTTAGAGTTTCCAAGGGTGTAAATATTTATGAAAGTATCTTTCTCCCACAAAGTGGTTGGTAGATTTGAATCACTTCCCTTTCAGTTAGCACTTTTAACCACCATCCCATCAAGACTTCCATAATTAAGTAGAAATAGAATATTGTAAATTTCTGAAGAGGAAAGTCTTTGGTTTAAGTTTGTTTAATAAAAATAGCTGTTGTTGAGTGAATTCTGATTCCTGGAAACCCCATAACTTATGCTGTGTAGGTTTTAAATGGCTGGTTTTTCACAGCTAGATCTCTAGGTCTTTCTCCTGAGAAGCCTCTATGTAGACTAAAACCAGTGGCCTTTCTGTTACCAGCTAAGTGAATTAAATACTTATGCCATCCAGCATATAAAAGCAAACATGTCTTTCTTGGAGGAAATGCAACCAGGGTGCTCCTTAGAAACAAAGATGGTAAAACTTCACCTCACATACTTTAGGCTTGTTGCAGGATTGACTTGTCCTTGGGAAAAGACATTGTACTGAGGAAGGTGGAGAGTTAGAGAAAGAGAGGAAGACTTTTAACAAGATGGATTGACCCAAAGACTGTAAAACTGGGCTTGATCATATCAGAGATGGCAAGATGGCACATAACAAAGCAAGGGTTTTACCTGTTGTTCAGAGAATCATTATGCGTTGTAGTTGACTCAGTGATACCTAAAAACAATCATGGCAATACCCAGAGACTAGAGAGACAAGGCATTGTTGTTGTATGCTATTGAATCGACTACAACAAATTCTGAACCATGCCCTCCTGAGCCAATCTCACTGTCTCACACACCTACCCTCATTACACCTATTACTGTGTCAATCCATCTCATCCAGTGCCTTCCTATTCTGTGCTGTTCCTCCACACTTCCAAGCATAATGTTCTTCTGCAAGGACTTATCCCTCCTGAAAGCATGTCCAAAGTATGCAAGATGGAGCCTCAAAATTCTTGCCTCTAAGAAATAGCTAGGCTTCACCTTCTCCTGGGCAGACTTGTTTGCTCTCTTAGTGGTCTATGGTATGCACTATACTTTTCTCCAGCACCCCAACTCAAAGGGATCAATTCTTCTATTCTCTATGGTCATTGTCCAGCTCTCTGATATGACAGGTAATTGCAAAGACCATGGCCTGGATCAGGCATATCTTATTCTTTAGACTGACATCATTGCTCTTTAACCCTCTGTAAAGGTCCCCGACAGCAGATTTTCCTAATGCAATTTGTTCTTTGATTTTCTGTCTTCTGATGCCAAGAGTGTCGATTGTGGAAACCAGCAAGCTGAAACTGTTAACAATCTCAGTCTCTTCTCCATCTATCATGATGCTGCCAAGCTACCCAATGGTGAGTATCTTCATTTTCTTGATATTGCACTTAATCCATCTTGAACACTACAATCCTTGACTCCTGTAGCTAGTACTCCAGGCCTTCCTCAGTTTCAGCAAGTGAGGCTATGTCATATATATATTGCAGGTAGTTGGTGAGTCTTTCTCCAATCCTGATGTCACAATACTCCTCATAAAGTCAAGCCTCCCAAATGATCTCTTCTGCATATAGATTGAAAAAGCATGGAGGCAGGAAATATCCTGACATACTTCCTTCTTGATTTTGAACCATGTAATGTTTCCTTGCTCTACTCTGGCAACTGCCTCCTGTTCCAAGTATAGGTTTCACATGAGCACAATCAAGTTTTCTGGAATTCCTATTATTCTCAAAGTTAGACACAATTTGTTGTGATCCATACAGTTAAATGACTTTGAATAGTCAAACACAGATAGACATTCCTCTGGCACTATGCTTTCAGCCAAGATCCATTTGGCATTTGTGATGATATTCCCAGGACCACAGCCTCTTTTAAACCCCGCTTGTATTTTTGGTTGTTCTCTATCAATTTACTGTTCCAGTTATTTTGGATGATCTTCAACAGGATTTTGTTTGCATGTGGTATTAGCAATATTTTTTTTTATAATTTCTACAATCGGTTGGGTCACCTTTTTTTGGAATGGGAATAAATATGGATCTCTTCCATTTAGTTGTCCAGGTTGTTGTACTACAGGTTTCTTGGCATAACCTGGTACGTACATCCATGGCAGCATCTATTTGTAGAAATATGTCAATTGGTATTCCATCAATTTCTGGGGACTTGTTTTTTGTCAATTCCTTCAGAGCTGCTTGAAATTCCTCGTTCATCACCATTTCCTCTTGGTTGTATGCTATTTGATGATGTTGAGATGTTGGGAGATAAGAAAACTAAAGGCAAGAGGAATGCTGGTCATTCTATTAGTCTTAAATATTTGTGTAATTTCTTCCCTGCATACATGCCAACTGTTACCTCTTTCATTTCAAAATATGATCCTGCCTTCATTGCACAATGAAGCCTCATTTCTGCTCCAAAAGAAGCATGAGTCCACTCAGGAGCTTTTTTCTTTCTCTGTTAGGAAGTAGTTATAAGTAGTGGTCCCAGTGCTTCCTATCTTGGTAGGTTGGGCAGGATAAGAACTGATATCTTCCACCTCTTGCTGAGTGAAGAGATACTCTGAAATTTTGTCTTCTTAGTTTTACGTGCCATAATCTGCCTGCTGTACTGCATATTGCTGTGATGTTGACGCTCTGATATTAGCTTTCCAAATACTGACAGAATCTTCCACAATGAAAAGGTTTCAGAAAAGCTTCCAGGTTAAGACAGACTGGGAAGAAAGACCTGACAATCTATTTCTGAAAATTAACTAGTGAAAACTCTAGTTTGCAACAAAAATTTATCTTACTCACTTGATTTGGACATATCAGATAAGATCAATTGCTAGGGAGTACAACATATTTAGTGGATGGAGAACCATCCACTGGACTGTCACAGTAACCTCAGTGATGTACCTCAGTGATGAATAGTGTATCTTACGGATAAAACAAGACTGGATAGTACTTTGTTCTGTTGCACCCAAGGATAACACTTGGAAAAGTCAAGTTGACAACAGCTAGAATAGCATTCTTGTATAATTAAATTTACCCAACTCTAGGTAGTAGAAGCTGTTATTTTTTCTAATGGGATATGTAACACTAAATGAGGTCACAGAGCTCAACAACAGTTGTTGTTATAGTTGTTATGTACCATTGGGTCACCTGTGACTCATAGCTATCATATGTACAACAGCCCTAAACGCTGCTCTATCCTGTGCTAATATTATTGTCTCTGATACATCTACCCCCATTACCCCAGTCACTGAATCAATCCATATCATAAAGGATCTTCCTCTATTGTTCTGTCCCTCTACACTCCCAAGCATGATGTTCCTCTCCAAGGACTAATACCACCTTGCAACATGTCCAAAGTATGTCTGAGGAAGCTTCAGAATCCTTGCTTCCAAGGAACAGCCTGGTCTCACCCTCCCCAGGATGAACATGTTTGTCCTTAGCAGTCCGTGGTCTATTTAATAATATTCTCCAGCACCACAGCTCAAAGGTATCAATTCTGCTTCTACCATCACTAGTCATTGTCCAGCTTTTTGATGCATAGCAAATAATTGCAAAGACTATGGCCTGGATCAGGTGCACCTTAGTCTACAGACTGAAATATTTGTGCTTCAGTATTTTGAAGAGGTTTCTGATATCAGACTTTCCCAATGCAATTTGTCTTTTAATGTCTTGGCTGCTGGTACAGAGTATTGATAGTAGAGTTAAACAAACTGAATCCGTTAACAATATCAATTTCTGTCATTATATATATATACATTTTCCCCCCTCAGTTCACTCTTTTATTTGAAAAATGAAAAATAAATTCTTTCATTGTTATACAATCCCCTCCCCAGTCCATGTTACTATGCAGCTCTTACTTTGGACACTTGTCATGCAAATAATACCTAATCATATATCCCTTTTAAATAGTTCTCTTCCTCATCTGTTTCAATATGTTATTGTTGTTGTTGTTGTTGTTGTTATGTGCCGTCGAGTCGCTTGCGACTCATAGCGACCCTATGTATAACAGCCCTAAACTCTGCTCGGTCCTGTGCCAATCGCACTGTCTCTGACACTCCCATCCTGTATCCCAGTCACTGAATCAATC
>NW_006399969.1:3240944-3253055 GCF_000299155.1 Elephantulus edwardii
TTTTTTTTTTTTTTTAATGTGTGGATCTTGCTTGAGTTTTCTGCAGATAGTTTTTCAATTTTGCCAATATCAATTGTTTTAAAAGCTGTCATTTCCCCACTTAACTTGTTTCATCTCCTTGTAAAAACTTGTTGTCCTGATTTCTGGTTTCTCATTTCTATTCCACTGACCTATGTGTCTGTTGTATCAGTATCACACTGTCTTGACCACAACAACAGTGTAGTAGGATTTGAAATCAGGCAGTGAGATGCCTACTACCTTGTTTCTTTTTTTTAAGGAGTGCTTTATTTGGGTCTCTTTCCATTTCAAATGAAATTGGAACTTGCCTTTTCCATCTTGTTGAAGAATGGAATTAGCATTTGTATTGCAATTGTACAGAACATGTTAATTGCCTTTGGTAGCATTGTCATTGTCATAATATTGAGTCTTTGTATCCAAGAACAAGGTATATTCTATTTCTCCTGGTCTCTTTTTGTTTCTTATAATGTTTTGTAATTTCCTTTGAATAGATCCTTTGTGCTTCTGGTATTTAATCTTGTGTGTAGCTATTGTGAAGGGTATTGTTTTTCTTAGCTCCCATTCTATATTCTCTTTATTACTGTAGTGAGCTGCAACTGATTTTTGTGTGTTGATCTTGTATCCTGCCATTTTTGCTGAATTGGTCAACTATATATAGTAATTTTCTTGCTGAATCTTTAAGGGTTTTTTTGTTGTTTTTTTATCCCAGCTGTGTGTTTGTTTTTTTAAATTTTATTGGGAAAAATATGTTGGGAATACACAGAGGTGAGGGTTGGGAGCAGAAGGGTGAGGATGGGCAGGGATGAAAATTGCAGGGATGCAGTTGCAAGGCTGCACAATTTGGCTGGTGGGGGGAGCAGGTGAAGGAAATGAAAAGGATCCAGTGGGTACCAGATGATACAGGTCAATGGTGAGTCTTTAATGTTTTTTATGTATACTAACATACCATCTCCAGATAGAGATAATTTTACATCCTTTTTGCAAATTTGGATGCCTCTCTTTTGTCTTGTTGTTATCACTAAGACTTCCAATACAATATTGAACAGGAGGAGTGAGAGTGGGCATCCTTGCCTAGTTCCTATTCTCAAGGGGAATTCCTTTAATTGCTCTCCATTGAGAACAATGTTGGCTCTCTGGTTTATGTATATACTTTTTACTATGTTGAGGAAATTTCCCTCTAATGCTATTTTGTTGAGTGTTTTAATCAGGAAAGGATGTTGGATTTTGTCAAAGGCCTTTTCTGCATTAATTCATAGGATCATATAGTTCTTGTTATTTGTTTTGTTAATGTGATTAATTACATTGATTGTTTTTCTTATGTTGAATCATCCTTGCATACCTGTTATGAATCTCACTTGCTCATGGTGAATTTTTTCCTTTTTTAAACTGTATCACTGGAATCTATTGGCTAGGATGTTTTTGGGATTTTTGCATCTATATTTATGAGAGATATTGGCCTTTAGTTTTCTCTTTTGGTGGTGTCTTTACCTGACTTTGGTATCAAGAATATGTTTACTTCATAGAATGAGTCTGGGAGAACTCCATCTTTTTCTATTTTTTGAAATATTTTATGTAAAATTGGTGACAGTTCTTTTCTGAATGTTTGATAAAATTCACTTGTAAAACCATCTGGTCTAGGGCTTTTGTAATGGATTTGTTCAAGTGTTCACATTTGGCTTGTGTCAGATTAGATAGGCTGTGAATTTCCAAGTATTTGTCCATTTTGTCTAAGTTTTCATATTTGTTTGAGTTTAGTTTTTAATAATATTCTATTGTTGACCTTTTTATTTTAGTCGGGTCTGTTGTGACATTATCCATTTCATCTTTTATTTAGATTATTTGTGTTTTTTCTTTTTTTGGTTTGTTGACTTTATTGACCTTTTCAGAGAAACAACTCCTAGTTTTGTTGATAGTTTCAGTTGTTTTTCGGTTTTCTATTTCATTTATTTCTGCTCTAATTTTTATAGTATCAGTGTTTTTTGAGGGTGTCAGGTTTTCTTGCTGCTCTTTTTCAATTTGTTGGAGATGTTGGGTTAGTTAGTGAATAGTCATTTTTTTTCCTGATTTCTGATGTGTTTGCTTATTGCTATAAATTGAATTCTGATTACTGTTTTGGCTGTTTCTCAGTGGTTTTGGCAATTTTTTTTCATTGTCATTTGCTTCAAGAAGCTTTTTAATTTTGTTTTCTTCTAATACCCAACTCATGTTCAAGCAATGTGAAAAAACATATTTTTTTTTCTCCTTTATCCTCTTGTTATTAATTTCTAATTTTGTAGTGTGGTGGTCTGAGAAGATGCTTTGTATTATTTCTATGTTTTTGAATTTATTGTTGCTTGCCTTGTAGCCTAAAATATGATCTATTCTCGATAACATTTCATGCACATTGAATAAGAAGGTTTACTGTGCATTAGCCTATAAATATTTATGAGATCAAGTTGGTTTATTGTGTGGTTTAATTCTTGAGGATCTTTGTTGAGCTTCTCTTTGGTGTATTGAAGGATGTATCGAAGTCTCCAACTACTCCAACTACTATGTTGCCTGTTTCTTTTTCAGTTTTGTTAATGTTTGTTTTACATATTTTGTAGGTCTTTCATTTGGTGCCTAGATAATTATAATTGTTTTGTCCTCTTGTTCTTTTGACACTTTAAGCATTATGTAGTGACCTTCCTTGTCCTTTGTGATGGTTTTTGCATCAAAATTGATTTTATCAGAGATTAATTAATATTGCCACTTCTGCTTTTTTTCTGGTTGTCATTTGCTTTTTATATTTTTTCCCCACCCTTTTATTTTTAGTCTTTCTTTATCTTCATTTTTCAGGTGTGTCTCTTATAGACAGCATAATGATGGATTGTGAATTTTTATTTTTACTCTACTCTGCTACTCTTTTTCTCGTCAGTGACACATTTAAACTATTCACGTTCAGTGTTATTATGGAGAGGGAAGATTTCTTGTTTGGGGTTGAGACTATGGTGTTGCTGTTGCTCACAATAGGGTGTGAGCTGATTGGACTTGCCCTCATATTTAAAAAGATTTTTGGGCCCTTGGGCCTGCAGCCCTTGGGTCTGGTTTTTGTGGATCTCTCGAACAAAACAGGCTTGGAAGCAGAAGTGGCATCCACTTAAAAAAATCTTGTTTTTGAAAACTCTAGAAACTTGGAGAGAAGATGAAAGGTTTGTGTGCAAGACTTTCATTCACAGGGTCACTATAGGTCATCCACGACTCTATGGCACTTAACAACAACAACTTTCTTCATTATGCCTGGAAAATTTTCTTCTAGTAATTCTTCCACAATTTTCTTGGTGCCTTTACTTGCTTCTACCTCTTCTGGGATTCCGACGATGCACATGTTATTACTCTTGATGGCATTCCACATTATTCTTCTTTATCCTTTCTATTTGATTCTGCTTTTTGCTCAAACAGATCAGTGGTGACAATTCTGCCTTCTATTTGACTGGTTCTGTGTTCTATCTCTTCAACTCTGTTCATGTGTCCCTCCATCATGTTAACAGCATCTGAAACATTGGACCTCATATTTTGGATTGTGGTTTCTTGTTTTTCTAGAGCCTCTAATGCCTCATTTTATCTGCATTGTTTTGGATTTGTTTTTTTTTTATTTTAAGCTCCTCCTGGTTTTTGCTTACGGTGTCCTGTAATTCTTCAAGTTTGTCCTTCACTCATTGAAAATTCAATCATTGTTCTTTTAAATTTTATGTCAGAAAGTCCCATCAGACTTTTTTGCTTTAGGAAATCTATCAATACTGTGTCACTTCTTGGAGGTGACATCTTGCTTTGAGCTTGTGTAGGTTGTGAGGTAGCCTTATGTTATGCTTCTTATGTAACACTGCTGTTTAGAGTTCTTGATCTGAAGGCACTGCTTCAAAAGAGGGTAGGACAGTTACCCTGCCCAAGGGATGTTTCAGTTCAGGGCCTGTGAAAGCAACCTCTTCTATTTATAACTGTTGCAGACCAAGGCTGTCTGGACTAAAGGCATTTAGCTGACTGGACATAAGGAGATGCAAGGCAGAGCATAGAGACATGTGCTCCCGGTAGGCACAGGTGCTGGGCAGTCACAGGTGCTGGGTGACACAGGTGCCAAGCAAGCACAGGCATGGGCACCAGGTATGAGTGGGTATGGGCATGAGCACTGGGAATGAGTGGGCATGGGCACCAGGCAGGCATGGGCATTGGGCTGGCATGTGTGCCAGGGGCACCGGGCAAGCACATAGATTCATGTTGGGTGGATGTGCATGCAGACTCTCACCGACTGGGCACATGCTGGACCTTACTAAAATTCCAGCTCTCAGGCCCACGTCAGGCTTCGCTCTGGTCCAGCTTCACACTAGTCCCACTTCACTCCTGCAAATATATTTTATAAGAAACATTATTATAGGCTATATTCATGGATTTCACCTAATATGCATAGGAATCAGACTGAATAGACCTCTGCAAAGAATCACTGGAGCAGCTCAATATCAGCTGTGAAAACTAGGCCAGGTTCTGATTGTGGAACAGACCAACTACTCATATGCAAGTCAAGCTGAAACTGAAGAAAATGAATTCAATTCTATGGGAACCAAATTTAACCTTGAGTCTATACCACCTGAATTTCATCCCCAAAGGTAGATGATTTTATTCAAAAGAAACAGGGGAGAAGGACTTGTTAATTGATATCTATGGCATATATAATTCTGAAACACTAGAAAAAACAACCAAAAATATATGTGTTGTGCAGGGGAGATTAATCACGGAGTTGTACAATTTGATGGGGGAGCAAGAGGGAAATTGGAAGAATCTGTTTTGGAAAACAATGTACTTGAAGTTTATAAATCAACTAGTATAATTAGAAAATATAAAAAGAAAAAATCTTATTGCTCTAGAGATTAAAAAAAATAAATATATGTATGTTGCCATATGCCCACTCCTTGTTTAACAAAGCTAGATTCCAAAGACAAGGTCATTATGGAAAAAGTCATCATTATGGGAAAGTTAAGGACCACCGCATTATATAATTGCAAAATTGCATCATTTCATAACTGTCAAACTACTGAGAATCATGACTCAGCCAAGTTGACACATATGCTTAAATCATTACAGTCAGAATTCTTTTGTCCAGCACTTCAGCATTTGTTACTGTCAAATGTACACTGTCAATGCTACTATTGTTTTAAATACCAAATGTCAGAAAGTTAAATCATTAATAAGTAAGAAGTAGGTGTATAGTCGTGCATTGTGAAGTATAACATCAGAGTCACTGGACGAAGTGTAAAGACATTGTTGAATGAAAACTTATATTGCCATATAAACATTCACCAGTAAAAACAAAACAAAAAAAATTTGAGAGAGAAGATAAAAGACTTTCATCTTCCTCCACTTTCCCTACTCATTTCTTTGCAGCTTATCCTTGAGTCAAGAAATTGCTTTTTAACTTGGAATTTTAAAAGAAGGTAAGAAATAAAGCTTTTCCTCAGAAGCAAGGGCCTCAGAGAAAAGCAATTACAGTTGATGATTATGAAAGAGCACTCTTGAGAGAATTAAGTTTCAATATTCCAAGCTTATCTTCTTTTGCCTCTTTACAAGAAAGTCTTTCAATAAATTGTGGAAATACATGAGGAAACCAGCCATCTGAGAGTCTTGGCTCCCGTCCAACCCATGACACTGAGAAATGAACAACTAACTTACTTTGTATTTATTTTGCTTTGGTCAGACATCCATTAAAAGAAACGTCCCACTAATTTCAAAGTGTCTATAAACCAATTAAAAAACATAGACTTGATATTTAATAAATAATTATCATCTTGCTGAAGTGTTTCTCCTAGCTCAAAGGTTAGTGGTTCCAAGATATGTAGGGGCACCTCAGAAGAAAGATTTGAAGATACTCTTCTGAGGAGCTTATGGGCAATTTACTCAGTACTACTATAATTGGACCAGAAGGCAGTCATCAGAACAGAGCAGAGAAACACCACAGGGTTCAAAACTGGTAGGTTGTATGCCAGGGATGTGTCCTCTCTCCATACCTTTTCAATCTATATGCAGAACCTTTCCAATCTATATCCAGAATGCTGGGCTCTATGAGGAGATATGTAGCATCAGGATTAGAAGAAGGATCATCAACAATCTGCATTATGTCGATGACACAACCCTGCTTGTGAAAACTGGGAAGGACCTGAAATATTTGCTGCAGAAGGACAAGGATTGCAGCCTTCAATATGGATTGAAAGCTCAACATCAAGAAAACAAAGATTCTCACCACTAGGCCAATTGAAGCATCGTGATAGATGAGATTGAGTTTTTTAGCAGCTTTGGTTTGCTGGGCTCCACAATCAATATTCTTGATACCAGCAGCCAGGAAATCCAAAGACGAATTGCATTGGGAAAGTCGGATGTCAGAAATCTCTCCAAAATACTGAATAGCAAAGATTTCAGGCTGGAGAAGAAGGTGTGCCTGATCCAGGCCATAGTCTGCAATTACTTGCTATGCATCAGAAGATGGACAATGACTAGGGATGATAGAGAATTGACGTGTTTGAGCTGTGGTGCTGGAGAAGAGTGTTGAGTATATCATGGACTGCTAAGAGAACAAATAGATTCATCCTGTAGAGGATGAGACCAGGCTGCTCCTTGGAGGCAAGAATTCTGAAGCTTTGCTTGACATACTTTGGGCATATTGCAAAGAGAGACCAGCCCTTGGAGAGGGACATTATACTTGGGAAGGTAGAGGGATAGAGCAAGAGAGAAAGATCCTTGATGAGATTAATTGATTCAGTGACTGGAAAAAATGGGGGATAGGTGTGTAAGACACTAGAATTGGCACAGGATAGAAGAGGGTTTAGGTCTGTTGTACATAGGGTCGCTATGAGTCAAAGCAGCTTGACGGCACATAACAACAGCAAACTCTGCCCATAGAGGGTCATCGAGTCAGAATCAACTTGATAAAAACTTGCTTTTTTTTAATCTTCCCTTGGTGATTGCTTCCTCCTCATGTTTTCTTGATGCTAAAAGTTTCCTTCACCCTTGCCAGACACACATAAATTTTCCTAGAATCTGCTCATGATGTAGAATGGTAATAGCAAGGATCCTCGTATGATGCCGTCAACTTCTGTCTGTGGTAGAAGCCTGAATGGGAGGGATATTGACATTCACAAATAGCTTAAGACCACTGTTTTTTTTGTTTTGTTTTGATTTTTGGGTGGTTTTTTTTTGTTTTTTTTTTTTTTAGTTTTTATTGGGGAAAAAACAAATTGGGGGTACAAGGAGGTGAGGGTTTGGGGCAGAAGGGTGAGGATGGGCAGGGATGCAGTTGCAGAGCTGCAGAAATTGGTTGGTAAGACCACTGTTTTATTTTCTATAGGGAATTTGAAAACCATGAATTGGATTGGTGTCATTATCTTGTGGATTAAAATTTTGACTGGCTTGAATGCTATTTTCTATGTGAATGTGTTCATGTGGCAAACGTTGGTTGTGTGTCTGCTCTGTTCTGGCTCTCTATGAGGTGATGGGATAAAAGTATGACTAACACAACAATCTTTTCTGTTAGGGCAATCATTTACCTGTCAGAAAAGGAAAAATCATGAACTGTACAATACTTACTGTATTGTATCTATACAATATCATTCAAATACAATAATAATAATAATGCCATGAACCCAATGCTAGTTCAAGACCTCTGGCCTTGAAGATCTGGGGATATTGACTTAACCAGCCTTCTCTTCTGTACCTTCATAAACAGGGATCTTCCAAGGAATCTCTTCTCTAGTTTCATTAAAAGGGAACTTCCAAGGAATCTTTTCATGGTATAGATGACAACCTCTTTACTATTTACCAAAAGGTTTGCATCCATCAAGAAATATCTTGGCAAAGATTGAGCTGTCTATCTCAGGGAAGTCAGCAGGTGAAATCCTGTGAAATATGAGTCTACCCTGATGCTCTGGAGGCAGGCCCAACTCAGCAGTAACCAGAATGGTAGATCCTCAGAGTCACTCATTGGCAGTCCCATGACATGTATGGTGAATACTTTTTATCAACAGCATGGTTCAAAGGCATTCATTCTTCCTTGGTCTTCATTAGTCTTGTCCAACTGCATGAGCATATAAAGTGATTAGCATAACATATCTTGAGTCAGGAGTACTTAAGCCTTCAAATTGGTGCTTGTGCTCTTTAGAGGTCCTTGACAGCAGGTTTTCCCCAATGCAATATATTTTATTTTCTTTTCCTTTCCTTTTCTTTCCTTTCCTTTTCTTTTCTTTTCTCTTCTTTTCTCTTCTCTCCTCTCCTCTCCTCTCCCCTCCTCTCCCCTTTGCTTTCCTTTCCTCTCCTCTCCTTTCCTTTTCTTCTTTTCTTTGCTACCAGGAATCTCCGGTAACATAATCCATAGGGAATTACTCTATTAATTCGGAGGCTACATATCTGTAGTGGTTTGAACAGCACCTATAGGGAAGAAAGATGAACAGTCTCCTACCATGTGATTTATAGCCTTTGAAAACCTGCTGAAGGGCCTCAACTATAAGTTGGTTATGACTGAACAATAATGAGTGAGTGCTACCATATGTTGATTGTGGATCCAAGTAAACAGAAATATTTGACAACTTCATTCTTTTTCCCCCTTTTATCATGGTGTTATCTATCTACTAATCTTTAATGAGGATTTTTATTTCCTTGATATTGAGAGGCAATGAATATTTAACTTTAGAGTGTGATCTTCTTCAGTAAGTGCTTCAATTCTTCTTCACTCTCTACAAGCTGTGATCTATAAATCATAGCCTGTTGATTTGTCTTCCTACTATCTTGATGCCACATTCTTCTTTATATAGTCCAATTTCTGTAACTATTTGTTTAGCATACAGCTAGACTCAGTATGGAGAACAAATGCAATCTTGGTGCATACTTTTCTTGATTATAAACCATGATTATTTATTTATTCTGTTCAAACAACGGCTTCTTGGTCTATGTTTAGGTTTCCCATGAGCACAATTAAGTGTTCTGGCCTTTCTATTCTTCCAAATGTTATCCAAACCTTGTTATGATCTATACAGTGAAATACTTTTGCATAGACAATAAAGCACAAACAAACATCTTTCTAGTATTCTCTGCTTTCATCCAAAAGCCATCTGACATCAACAATGATATTCCTCTTCCAAAGTCAGTTTGAGTTTTTGGCAATTCCATATTGATGTTCTGCTTCAATTTTTGTTTTATAATCTCCAGTAAAATTTTCCTTGCATGTGATATTAATGATTTTATTCAACATCAATTTCTACACTTTATTAAATCACTTATTTGGAATGATAATAAGTCTGAATCTCTTCCAGTTAGCCAGGTAGCTTTCTGCCAATTTCTTGGTGTAGACTAGAGAACATTTCCATGCCTGCATCTGTTTACTGAACCTCCTTATCTAACGTTCTAGCAATTCCTAAGATTTTGGTTTTTGGTTAGTGGATTAATTTTGGGGTTATTTTTTTAAATTATTTGTTTGTTTTTGCCATTGCCTTTGTCAATGAACTCATTCTTAGTTATAATTCTTTTTGCTTCAACCAATTTTTTGGTATAGTGCCTCTGTGTATCCCTTCAAATTTTTTATTGTTCCTGTAACAGCCAATATTTTGCTTGTAGAACTATTAGTATTGCATTTGGAGTCTTAAATTTGTTCTTAGTTTTATTGGTTCGAGAAATCAACCAATTCTTTCTTTATTGTTTTCTATGTCCTTGCATATTTCATTACAATACATTGCTGTGTCTTTTCAAACTTCATTTTTAAATCTTGCTCAGCTCTCTTCCATCATTTTTCCCCTTAATTTTAAATATTGAGCTGTGGGAGGAAATAAAGAGTATCGTCCACGAAGAATGCAAAAGATCATTACAAAGACTGAAGACGGAGATGGATGTCAGATGAGACTCAGAATATTGCATTAGAGCGCCAAGAAGCCAAAATTAAAGGAATAAATCAAGAAATTAAAGAATTGAACAGAATATTTCAAAGGGCAGCTCAGGATGACAAAGCAAGATAATATAATGAAATGAGCAGAGCTGGTGGCAGGTACCAAAAGGGCTGAATAACTCACTCAGCATTTCTTAAGCTGAAGGAATTGAAAATCAAATTCAAGCCATGAGTGGCAATACTTAAGGATGCTTTGGGCAGAGTGTTAAATGATCCAAGAAGCATTAAAAGAAGATGGAAGGAGTATACAGAGTCACTGTACCAGAATGTATTGGCTGACACAAAAGAATTTCCTGAAATAACGTATGAGCAAGAGCCTGTGGTGATGAAGGAGGAAGTTCAAGTTGCTTCGAAAGAATAGGCAAAAAACCAAGGCTCCAGGAGTTGATGATATACCAATTGACATATTTCAACTAATAGACGCTGCCCAGGATGTGCTAAGTTGTGCCAAGAAATCTGGAGGACAGCCACCTGGCCAACTGACTGGAAAAGATTGATATTTGTTCCCATTCCAAAGAAAGGTGACCCAACAGAGTGTGGAAATTATCACACAATATCATTAATATCACATGCAAGCAAGATTCTTCTGAAAATTATTAAAAAATTGCTGGAACAACATGTCAACAGATAACTGCCAGATGTGGAGTCTGGGTTTAGAAGAGGTCGTGGTACTAGGGATATTATAGCTAATGGTAGATGGATCTTGGCAGAAAGCAGACATTACTAGCAGAATGTCTGTCTGTGCTCCATTGACTATTCAAAGGCTTTTGACTGTGTGAATCACAACAAGCTGTGGCTGACTCTGAGAAGAATGGGAATCCCAGAACATTTGTTTGTGCTTATGTGAAAACTACAGTTGGACTAAGAGCCAGTCATCAAAACAGAGCAAGGAGACACTGCATGGTTCAAAATTGGGAAGGGCACCCAGCAGGGATGTATTCGTCTCCATACCTTTTCAATGTGTATGCAGAACTGATCATCTGGGACACAGGGCTGTATGAGGAGGAATGTGGCATCAGGATTGAAGGAAGATTCATCAGCAATCTGTGTTATGTGGATGATACAACCCTGCTTGCTGAAACTGAGGAGGATCTGAAGCGCTTTCTACAGAAGGTCAAGGACTGCAACCTTCAATATGAATTGAAGATCAACATCAAGAAAACAAAGATTCTCACCTCTAGGCCAGTTGGCAGCATCATTATGGGTGGTGAAGAGATTGAAAAAGTTAACAGTTTTAATTTGCTTGGTTCCACAGTCTTGGTACCAGCAGCCAGGAAACCAAGACACATATTGTATTGGGAAAGTCAGCTGTCAAGGACCTCTCCAGAGTACTGAAGATCAAGGACGTCAAGCTGGAGACTAAAGTGCACCTGATCTGGTCTATAGTCTCTGCAATTGCATGATATGCATCAGAGAGCTGAACAGTGACTGGGGATTATAGAAAAAGAATTGATGCCTTTGAGTTGTGGTGCTGGGAAAGAGTGTTGAATATACCATGGATTGCTAAGAGAACAAACAGGTTTGTCCTGGAGAAGGTGATGCTGCGCTGCTCCTTGGAGGCAAGAATTATGAAGTTTCATCTGACATAATTTGGGCATATTGCAAGGAGGAACCAGTCCTTGGAGAGGGACATTGTGTTTGGGAGAGTGGAGGGACAGAAAAAGAGAGAAAGACCCTCGATGAGATGGATTGATTCAGTGACTGGGGTAGTGGAAGTAGATGTGTCAGAGATAATGAGGTTGGCATAGGATAGAGCAGAGTTTAAAGCTCTTGTACATAGAGCCGCTATGAGTCACAAGCAACTCGATGGAACATAACAACAACAACAACCTTGAGATAATAATAAGATTTAATAATTATAGACACCACTCAATTGATGGACAAATAGAACAAAATATATGCTTGAAATTAGAAAGAGAATAATAAATTTATAGATAGATAGATAGATAGATAGATAGATAGATGATAGATGTAGATGTAGAGATAGAGATAAAGATAAAGATAGAGATAGAGATATCTGTGGTACTGATGTGTCAAATGTGTCAATGGTTAGCCATGGTGGACTATATTTGGTGGAGCTGCCCAATTAAAACCAGCTTGGAAGCAGGAGTAGCATCCACTTCCGTAATAGCTTGTCTCCGGAAACCCCATGAACCTGGAGA
>NW_006399969.1:3253155-3254654 GCF_000299155.1 Elephantulus edwardii
TGTTATGCAGATGATACAACCCTGCTTGCTGAAACTGAGGAGGACCTCATGCACTTGCTGCGAAGGGTCAAGGACTGCAGCCTTCAGTATGGACTGAGACTCAATGTCAAGACGACAAAGACTCTCAACACCGAACCAATTAGTAGCATCAGGATGAATGGCGAAGAGATTGAGATTGTTCTCAGCTTCAGTTTGCTCGGCTCCATGGTCAACACTCTTGGCACCAGCAGCCAGGAAATTAAAAAACGTATTGCTATGGAAAACTCTGCTGTTAGAGACCTCTCTAAAGTACTCAAGAGCAACGGTGTCTCTCTGGAGACTAAGGTCCGCCTGATACAGGACATGGTCTTTGCAATCACTTGTTATGCATCAGAGAGTTAGACAATGACTACCGAGGCTAGAAGCAGAATTGATGCCTTTTAGCTGTGGTGCTGGAAAAGAGTATTGAATGTACCATGGACTGCGAAGAAAACAAACAGATTCATCCTGGAGAGGGTTAAACCAGGCTACTGCTTGGAGGCAAGGATTCTGGGCCTTCGTCTGACATACTTTGGACATGTTGTAAGGAGGGACAGGTCCTTGGAGAGGGACATCATGCTTGGGGGAGTGGAGGGACAGCGCAGGAGAGGAAGACCCTCTATGAGGTGGATTGATTCAGTGACTGGGGTAATCAGGATGGGTGTGTCAGAGGCAATGTGATTGACACAGGATAGAGCAGGGTTTAGGGCTGTTTGTTGTACATAGGGTCGCTATGAGTCACAAATGACTCAATGGCACATAACAACAACAGCATATCCTCAGTAGTGGAATTGCTGCGTCAAGTGGTATTTCTATTTCCAAATTTTTAAGAAAGTGCCATACTGCCTTCCATAGTGGTTGTATTATTTTACACTCCCATCAAAAGTAAATAAGGGTTCCAGTTTCTCTACAACCTCACCAGCATTTATTGTTTGCTACTCTGTTGAATTTCGCTATTGTTACTGGTGTGAGATGATATCTGATAGTTTTGATTTGTATCCCTCTTAAAGGTAGGGATTTTGAACACTTCCTTATGTGTTTGTTTACCAACCGAATGTCTTCTTTGGTGAAGGTTCTGTTCGTATTCTGTGCCCATTTTGCATTTGGGTTGTTTACCTTTACCTTGTTGTGGTGCTCCTGTATTTTATAAATTCTAGATATAAGTCCCTTATCAGAGATGTCATTACCCAATACTTTTTTCCAGTTTGTGGCTTCTTTTTTTACCCTGTTGGAGAAGTTTTTAGATGTGTATAGGGATTTGATTCTTAGAAAGTCCCACTCATCTATTTTACCCTCTCCTGGTAGTAGGTTTTTCAGGATGCTTGGAAGACTGTTCATGTTGTGGATGAGGGCTTCTGGAGTTCTTCCAAGCTTTTCTCTAATGACACCTATAGTCCTTGGTTTTAGTACTTTGGGCCTTTGATCCACTTTGAGTTGGTTTTTATGTGTGGCATGAGGTGTGGATCTTTTATTTTTTTTTT
>NW_006399969.1:3261430-3291902 GCF_000299155.1 Elephantulus edwardii
ACACACACACACACACACACACACACACACACACACATATTTTTCCTCTACAAGAGAGAAGAAAAGGGCCAAGAGCTAACCCTTTGGTCACCTGCATGATTGAGCACAGAGAAAGGGATTGGAAAATGGTATAGTAATGTCAAGACAGCTGACATAGAAGAGAATTTTACGAAAGAAGGAATGACAGGTACTGTAAAATATGCAAAGGTCATGCAAGATAAGGCCATGATCATTTATATCTCTCTCAAATAAGATTAACCCTCAATATTTTAACCATGATATAGTCTTTCTGAAAGTCTTATTGACATTATGCATTCAGTGCTTTTGAAATATCCATATTCCCTTACTCAGTTCATCAACTTCTAGGAACAGGTCTTTATAAAATAGTCAAGGATTTTTATTATAAAAGTAAAATATATCATTGCAAAACTAAGTACTCAAAATAGAAAATATAGCAAGTATTTGAAATCAACAAAATTGGTACATCTAAAAGAACAATATTATCTATATTAATTTCAAATTTATAATATTGTAAAAAAGAGTAAGGGCATTGTAGGCTTAGCCATATCTGACCTCTACTCAGTCCACTAGGGGGAACTGACCCCATCAACAATTCCACAACACAATCCAGTTCCCATGAAGTCAAACATGTTCCCCATGCTCTTGCACCCCTTTTTACTAATTTTCTTTCTACTAAGTCCAGCACTAACATATTGCTTTACACTGGGGTCAAAATTCATTGTTCACAGAGGGTACAGAACTATACTCATGATTATGAAGTTTATTAGGGAAGCCAAAGGCTATAATTCACATTAGTAGCAGGATACAATCACTCAGGATGATTTCCAAAACACGCTCATAGGCACTTCAGCCTTCAACTTCATGGCTTCAGGCCAGTATTACGAAGCTCTCAGTCTTGCCAATTATGGCTCTTCCCCTCACCTGCCTCTTTCCCCTTAGTCTTCCAGCAAACTTGAGCAAAGACTTTCAGCTCTCGTTCCTTGAAGTAGCAGTCCCAAGGTCAGCTCTGTCTCTTGCTGAGCCTCTGGTTCTCTGTTGTGAATGCTACTCCTGTAGGCTCTGATCTGAATAGAATAGAATAGAAATATTTGGCCATGAGAACATTCTCCATTGCATGTTCTGCTTCTTCTTTGTCAGTGGTGAGACTCCACAAATCTACTACTGAATCTGCTCACTTTAGTGGTGAGACCCGCCAATCCCCTTGTGGATAGACTAACACAATCCTATTTGCATCTTCCCACCTATCTGTATGGCAAAGTCAAAGTGAATAGCTAGGAAAGCCATTTTGAACAATAAGCTCTTAATACTACAAATATATAATCGTGAGAATCCATCTTCTTAAGGAAATATAAGAAAACAGAATTATAAACCACATAAATACAGAAGTGCTCAAGGTGTACAGTCCCATGGATGCTTACAAAGTGATACCCAGGTTACCACCATCAAAATCAAGGAACAAGATGCTATCAGCACCCCAATATCCCTACCCTCTTGACTTTCAACTGAAATAGAAATAACCACAATTTTGGATTTACCATCATAGATTAGTTTTACATATTTTAAATTATTGACATATAGATAGATAACTGCATACTTGTCTACAATATATCTCTACACCTGTATATATGGAATGATTTACTATATTTTTTCCTTCTCTTGTTCAAAGAAACCATGTTTATGAGTTTTTTTGTGTTGTAGTATACTACAATATTTCATATACTTTCCTTTTTAAAATGTTACTTATTTATTTATTTGTTTATTTATTTATTTCATTCATTGTTTCACATTTTCTTCCCTTTCATTCCCTATGGCATCCCCCGGTCTGTTTTGCAAGACATCTCTTGTTCCAGATTGCTTTCATATATTTTCCTTATTTCCTTTTATTCCACTGAATATATATCATACATATATGTTTATACATTTAATGTCTGATGGCTATTCGGGTTATTTGAAATTTTTAAATTATTATAAAGGATGCTGTTATGAACATTTTAACCTATTCTTTGGGAAAAAACATATACATGTATTTCTGTACATATCTAGGAGTGAGACTGTTGGACCATAAAGGCCATATATTAAATTTCAGCTGATTGTGTCAAATTATCTAAGTTTTAGAATGCCTCAATAGGGAAATGAGAACTATATTTTACATCTTATTTTTAGTATACAAATTATGTATTACATTATTATATATTTTATATCTTTGTCAATACTCATCAGTGTATAGCATCATCTCATCTTACTTTATGTCTCTTGACGATTATTGAAAATGAAAAATTTATACACATATGCACACACACATAGACTAGTGGGCGAAGAGTTGCACTGTGCACCTAAAGGTAGGTGGGTTGTATCAACTAGCTTCTCTGTAGGAGAATGATGGACAATCTTCTCCCATGCAATTTTAGCCTCTAAAAATATGCTGGAAGGTCAGCTATAAGTCAGTTCCAACATGATAGCAAAGGGGGTTTTTTGAAGTAAAAATGTCTCTCCAGGTATTTTTTTTTTAGATTGTTGGGTTAATTCACTTTTTGTGAAACCCACATAAGTTATGTATGTATATGTATAAATGTATTCAGAAAATTACTCATGTGTAGTTGTGTATTGTAGGGAAAAAAATTTACAATTCTGAGACTTTTAAGATTTTGGAAGACATATATTAGTAAAACAGTTCTTTAATCATATTTAATTTTTCAGCATTTTTGAAAATGTTTTTTACTTTAAAAATAATTTGCATAGTAAATATTTAAAAGTTAGAGGTAACACATACTTTATTGAAAATCTCCTTTTTAAAATTCCAAAGAACTAAATTATACACCTACTTTTATAAAGAGTGACCTTTAAATTTCCAAGAAGGAATAAAAATGTCTCCCTTGTGAATGAAAAATGCAGTGGCTTAGCAGCATCTAGCCACCAGACTGCAATCAGCTGAGGTGAGTAAGCAGCAGGATGATTTGAGTGTGAGGCTGGGCTCTGCACGAGGTCCTACTTCCAACCTCTCTAGGTCCAGGAAGTGGAGCTGGATTGGGGCTGCTGCACAGGTGGTGCAAGAAGCTGAAAGAAACTCCGGTTTTGACCAAGATACTAATGACAAAGAAAGGCATTTTTGGGCCCCTCCATCCCCTCAATACCTGCTTACAACACCAGGACTGGTCTAGACCTTGTGGGTACCTCGGACCCCACTGGCCTGACCCTGGCACCGTGGTCCCAACACGTGTCTACAGCAAATGGGCCTCGGAGCCACCGCAGCTGCAACACTCAGCAAGTAGAGCCAAATGGGCTAAGGCACTATTCAAGTCCACAGTGCAGACACTGTCCACGGCCGCCCACAGCGTGCTTGAATGTCTTGGACTAATTTTTCCCCCCCTGAAATAGCTAATTGGAACTAAACATTTATACTGGTTTACTTACAAAGTTCATTTATATTATTTTTCACACCAGATCTTTCTCATTTCCTTAACTCATCCCTCCCTCCACCCATCAAATTGTGTGACCCTATGGTTACCTCATCCCCACCCCTGCCTCTGCCAATCCTAACCTCTCTACTCCCCTGTTCCCCCCTAGATCCTCATACAAGTTTTACTTATATTTATCTATTTCTACAATAATTGACTTACATAGTATTTGTCCTTAGGGGACTGAGTTAGGTTTACTTAACATAATGCTCTCCAGTCCCACCTAAATTAGATAGTAATTTACAAAATCATTGCTCCTGCATGCTATGGAATATCACATGGTGTGAATATACCAAAATTTCTCTTCCATTCAGTTGTCATTGGACACTTGGGCTGTTTCTGTATTCTTATGATAGTGAATAATGCTGCTATGAACATTGCTGTACAAGTTTATATTTGTGCCTCAGTTCTCATTCTCTCCAGATATAGTCCAAGCAGTGTAATATGGAATTTCTATGTTCAGCTTTTGAGAGTTGTTGTTATATGCCATCGAGTGGCCTGTGACTGATAGTGACCCTATGTACAACAGCCCTAATCTCCGCTCTATCCTGTGCCAATCTTATTGTCTCTGACACACCTATTCCCATTATCCCAGTCACTGAATCAAACCATCTCATCAAGGGTCTTCCTATTCTGTGTTGTCCCTCTATCCTCCAGATCATGATGGCTCTCTCCAAGGACTGGTCCCTCCTTGCAGCACGGCAAAAATATCTCTAGTACCACAACCTCTTCTAAACCCAGCCTGCACCTTCCAGAGTAGTTGTACTATTTTACAATCTTACCAAAAATGTATAAGCGTTCCCATCTTGCCACATCCTCTCCAACTTTTATTACTTACTGTCTTGTTCAACTTTGCCACTGCTACTGGAGCAAGATAGTATCTGTTGTGATTTTGATTTGCATCTCTCATTGCCAGTGATTTTGAGCATTTCTTCACTTGCATCTGCTTGTCGTCTGAATATCTTTTATTATATTGTTTCAATGTTTTGAAATTTGTTAAGGCTTGCTTTGTGTCCTGATTTGTGATTAATTCTGGAGAATGTACCATGTGTACTTGATAAGAAAGTAAATTGAGATTTAGTTGGATGCAGTACACTGAATATAGTCACAAGGCCAAGTTGGCTGATTGTATAGTTTAGATCCTCTGCATCTTTGCTAAATTTCTTTTGAGTTGACCTGTCATTTGGTAATGACATCTCATCTCTCTGTTTTTTTTTCTAGTATGTTTCCAGTGAGGCTCTTGGGTTCCAGCTCAGTGACTCTCTATTCCATGTTTTCATTCCTACCTTTTTGTCCCTTTAGTGTGTTGGACACTTCTTCCACATCAATGCATTTCTTCTTGTTTTCTCTATCTAGGGAATTTTACTGGGTCTGCCTTTTTTAGGAAAAGGGTTATTTTAGTTTTCCTCATGATGACTGAGGCTGACTTCAGCATTCTTGACATTATGTGAGTCTTTTCTTAGTAGATGTTAAGTTATTACAACTATATAATGCCCTAGAGTATGACAATATTATGTGAAGGATCTAGATATTAGTGCTTCCCTCTGTTTTACCAATGCAGGACAACAGTTGCCCTCCAGAAACCACAGCTCCACCCAACCTCTTTTGCTTGAATTTGAGAAATCCCATGTGATGTTGCTAACAGCAGTGTTCAAGGCCAAAGTACCTCTGTTATGTATTAGGTCCCTGAGCTCATTCTTGTACTAGTTGTAGGTGATATCTTGACAAGATTTTGGATATTGATGGTCTTTTTTTTTTTTTTCTGAGAGCCCATGAACCTTGGGCCCTAAGCAATATAATAATGAATGAGAGATGGGGTGGTGATGCGAGTTCCCCAGTCCAAAGGGAGATGGGTGTTGGTTCATGTTCCTCAGTCCAAAGGGGGACGGGCTTTTCTCCCTACAGGGATCCTGCGACCTGACTGGGTGAGGATAGGCAGTGACACAAATTATCTCAGTATTATTTTTAATAAATATGTTTCCTTGTTCAACTTTTTCCCAGTTGAAGAACATGAAGTTGTTCTTTTTACATGATTTTCTAGAATTTTAAATTTTATCTTACTAATTATGTGTATGATTTCCCTCAATAGATTTTTGTAAATAGCATGAGCTAGAGATCCACATTTGTCTGTGAGTTTGTTGCAGTATTGGGCTTAGTTGGGATACATATTTCTGGATGCTATACCATCAGTATTTTAAACCCATGGTGAATAGGTTTCAGTGAAGCTCCCATTTTAAGATATACTAGGAAAAAGGATCTGGTAACCTACTTCTTAAAAAATTGGCCAGTGGGAACGCCATGAACAGGAGCAGAACATTAGTCCCTTCACTTTGGAAGGCACTCTAAATAGGACTAGGGAGGACCTGCTTTCTTCATACTTGAATCTATCATAATAATGTAGATAGAGAGTAAAACTTTCAGGACCTTCATTTGCTAATGTTGCAGAATTTGACATTTGACAAGACAAGCAATAATTGTAACACACATTAATAATCAGAATGTGGACTGTACAAAGTACAAATCCTTGAAAGCTATAAAAAATGATCTGTAACACATAAAACTCAATATACTAAGCATCGTTTTGAAAATATGTCCGAAGTACTTGAGATGAAATGCCATCATCCTTGCCTTCAAGGAACATGTAAGTCTTCTTAAGCATCATTATCATTTAACGTCAAGTTGGGACTGCCTCATAGCTGACTTTCCAATGGGTTTGCAGAGGCTATAAATCATGCAAGAGGAGATTTCCTTTGAAGCAGCTGGTGAATTTGAACCGTATGTCTTTGGAATGGAAACACTGCTTCTTTCTTCTAGGCAACCAAAGCTCCCTTTATTAGGCATCTTTGAGTTGAAATAGATTAGTATTGGTCATTTTTAATCAGGTCATCATTTAGCCTACTATGATGGGAATCACAAACTAATGAGAAAAGGTGTCACATTCATTTTAAAAAATAATGTGTTGTATACTGTCGATTGGATCTGACTGGTACAAGAGGAGATTGCACCTCCTTTTCCAGCACTGCATCTGGTGGATTCTAACCAAGACCCTTTGGGATTACAGCACAGCTTCTTGCTACTAGGCCACCAGAGCTCTATTAAAAAGAATGTTTTAAGAGCTATCTTGAATTGCAGAACCCTCATTAATAGTAAAATGGCTATATGCCTGCAAGAAAGACTGTTTAATGTAGCTATTATTACAATTTATGCACCAATCACTATTACGCATAAAGAAGAAAGAGAAGATTTTTGCTTACATTTGTTGTTTAATAGTGATCAAACATACTACCAAGATTATTGGATTATTGATAATTATTGCTGATTAAAATGTGAAAGTTGGGAACAAAGAAGAATGAGCTGAAAAATGTAGTTGGAAAAATGGACTTGGTGATAGAAATGACACCAGAAAGCACCTAATAGAAATTTGTAAGATGAATGTGAGCTTGGAGGCTCATGTATGAAATAGTTGGATTCTGGAAGATGGTTTCTCCTGTCTTGGTGAGGGTCAGATGTGGACTGCTTAATTGTCTCCCCCCCACCTCCCCACCCCCGGTTCACAATTGGGTGTGAGCTAATTGGAGTTACTGTATTTAGCTAACACTGAGCTGTGGGCTGGAAACCTCTTGGTTTAGAGTAAACCAGGACCTGATGGGTTGGCCTTTCATTTAAAAGGTGATAAGGCCCTCAGGCCTGCATCCCTAAGGGCCTGATGTTGTTTGGAATGAACATTCTTTTAAGGGATATAGCACCAATCTGTCAATTTGCTGTACTGAAGTAACTTGGGGTTGCTGTGATGCTGAACACTGTGCCAGTGATGTGCCAAATGCCACAATCATTACCCAGTGTTTGGTGGAACTTTAGGACTGACTCAGGAGCCACTGCAAGTGTCATTAGCAGCCATGGATCTGTCCTGGTTAATTAACTAGGTAATTTGGGGGTGGGGGATAACTGCTGTTTAGCTTGACCTCAAGGGTCCCCACCACTTCCAGAAGGGAACAATAGGCTTTCTCCTCTGTCATTAAGGTTGTGTTGTTAAGTACTGTTGAGTCATAGACAACTCATAGCAACCCTATGAAGAAAGTCCTCAACATTTGTGTGACTTTCATCCTTTCTCCAGGTTCATAGGGTTTCCTTAGGCAAGCTATTACAGAAGTAGATGCCACTCTTGCTTCCAAGCCTGTTTTAATTGGGGAGTTTCACCAAACACTGTCAGCAATTGGTAATTATTAATATACTTCGGGGGAAAATATGCCACCAGAAGTGAGTGCAAATATATAGGTGATTCACAAAACATTGCCATACTGTGGGTAATTTTGTAGTTACAACAGCATAATATCTATTAATAAAAGACAAGAAAGCAGCAATCCACATCAGTCATCATGAAAAAACAAAATAACCCTTCTTAAAAACAGGCCCAATGAAAACCCCAGATAAAGAGAACCAGGAGAAATATGTTGATGTAGAATTGTTCAATTAGCTAAAGGGGGGGGGGAAGGATACAAATGTGGAAAGAAACAATGGAAATCAGTAAGAGAGCAAATATCTCAGAGACAACAGTCCAAAAGAAATATATGGATGAGGAGAAACTTGAACAGCTATGGATGAAAATGCAAAAGATGGAAGAAAAAAATTTATGGAATAGACAAAGAGGTGCAAGAACTTAAAAAAAATCCTAACAAGACAGAGATGGGACAGCCAAGAGAGTATTGAGAATAACAGAGAAGCATAAAAACATAATCCAGAATATTAAGACTAAAAAGGCAGAAGTGTCAAACACACTGGTAGAATAAAAATGTAGAACTGAAGGTATGGAACAAAGAGTCAGTAATCTGGAAGACAAGAGCCCCATGAGAAACATACTGAAAGAAAAATCAGAGATGAGATGTCAAGAAAATGAGGAAAGCATTAGAATCATGTGGGATGACATCAAACAGAATAACATATGTATGATTGGAATTCCAGAACAGGAGAGTGACAGGAAAATCACTGAAAAGATTGTGGAAGAAGTACTAGATGAAAATTTCCCAGCTATTTTGAAGAATGGAGAAATACACATTCAAGAAGAACAGAGAACATCAAATAGACTGAACACAAAAAGAAAAACATCCAGAAACATTGTCAGATTTCCCAAATTAAAAGATAAGGGTAGATTTCAAAAGCCAGCTTGAGAAAAACAAAGAGTCACTTACAAAGGGGAAACAATTAGATTAAGTTCTGATTTCTCAGCAGAAACCAGAAACCATGAGAACTAGAAGGCAAGGGGATGCCATATACAGAAAGTTGAAAGATAACAATTACCAGCCAAGGATCCTATATCCAATAAAGCTCTCCATCAAATATGAAGGAGAAATTAGAGTCTTTGCAGAAAAGAAGGTACTTAAGGAATTTGTGGAAAAAAAAAAGACAAAAACTATAAGAAATTTTAGGTGAAGCCCTGCATTTAATCATGCCAAAGGAAAGTGCATGGACCATAGTAAACAGAAACACAAGAAAAAGAAACCTGGGAAAATGGTAAAAATAAAACTTGATATGACAATAATTATAATTAATATGACTAGACTAAATGTGCAATTAAGAGGAAAAGAGTAGCAGAATGGATAAAAAAAAAACAAAGCCCATCAATATGTTGCCTACAAGAGACACATCTATAAAAGGAAGAGAAAGACAGACTCAAAATAAAAGGCTGGGGAAAAAATATACCAAGCAAATGACAACATCAGAAATGCAGGAGTGGCAATATTAATCTCTGATAAAATTTATTTCAGAATGAAAACCACCATCAAAGATAAGGAAGGACTTTCCATACTTAAAAAAGGCACAATAGATCAAGAAGACATAACCTTGGTCAACATTTATGCACCAAATGATAAACCTGCAAAATACATAAAACAATGGTTAAAAGATTTGAAGAGAGAAATAGCACTACAATAGCAGTGGGAGATTTCAACACACCATTTGATAGGTCAACTGAAAAGAAACTCAACAAAGATGCAGAAAATCTAAACTATACAATCAGCCAACTCGACCTTGTGACTGTGTTCATGGTATTACACCCAACTAAAACTCGATTAACTTTCTTCTCAAGTACACATAGTACATGCTCCAGAATTGACCTACATTAGGAAATAAAGCAAGCATGAACAAATTAAAAAACACTGAAATAATGCAAAGTATTTTCTCAGATGACAATGCCATAAAACTAGAACTACAGAAGAGTAAAGCTTACAAAACCACCATGTGGAAACTAAATAACTCTCTGTTAGAATATGATTCAGTTATAAAAGAAATAAAGAATGAAATAAAAGAGTTCCTTTAAACAAATGACAATGAAGATGCAACATGCCAAAACCTCTGGGACACAGCTAAGGCAGTCCTCAGGGGCAGTTCATAACAATAGGCACACACATAAAAAAGGAAGAAAGAAGAATCAGTGATCTAACTCAACAACTTCAGCAAATAGATAAAGAACAAGAATCTAATCCTACAGCTTCTAGAAGAAAAAATTATAAGGACAAGAGCTGAAATCAATGAGATAGAAAACAGAAAAATTGCTGAAACTGTAAATAAAACCAGGAGCTGCTTTTTGACAGGGGCAATAAAATTGACAAAACACTGGCAAATTTGACATAAGGGGGAAAAGAGAAGATACAGATAGTTGAACTAAGAAATAATATAGGTGATGTTGCAAAACAACCATTGGAATTTAAATCTATAAAATCAGAATACTATGAAAAGCTATTCTCTGCCAAATTTGAAAACCTAAAGGAATGGATAAAACACACCCCATATCCAGATTTACAAAGACAAATACAGAACACTTGAACAGACCCATCACAAAAGAAGAAATTGAAAAAGTCATAAATTACTTCCACATAAGAAAAGCCCTAGACCAGATGGCTTCACAGCTGAATTCTACCAAACATTCAGAGATGATTTAGCACCAGTTCTACTTAAATTCTTTCAAGAGATTGAAAAGAAGGAACACTTATACCAAAATCAGGCAAAGATAATATTAAGAAAGAAAACTACAGACCAATGTCTCTTGTGAATATAGATGCAAAAATCCTTATCAAAATCTAACCAATAGAATCCAAAAGCACACCAAAAAGTAATTCACCGTGACCAAGTGGGATTCAAGTTTGGAAGGATGGGTCAACATAAGAAAAAAAAAATCAACATAATTAATTATATTAACAAAGTAAATACCAAGAATCGTATGATCTTAGCAACTGATGCAGAAAAGGCATTTGACAAAATACATCACCCTTTCCTGATAAAGGCACTCAGTAAAATTGGAATAGAAAGAAATTTCCTCAGCATAATGAAAAGTATGTATGCAAAACCAAGAGCCAACATCATTTTCAATGGAAAAAGACTAAAAGCATTTTCCTTGCAAACAGGGTCCAGACAAGGATGCCCACCCTCACCACTTCTCTTCAGCATTGTATTGGAAGTGCTTGCTAGGGCAAGACAACAAGGGAAGGAAATAAAGAGCATCCAGATCACTATATGCAGGTGATATGATAGTGTACACAGAGAACCCCAATGACTCAACAAAAAAAAGTGAGTTAGTAGGCCAATTTAGTAGAGTGGCCAAAATTCAGTAAGATTCCTCTACAGTAACAAAGAGAACACAGAGAAGGAAATCAAGAAAGCAATACCATTTACAATAGCCAACCACACATTGAGATGCTTGGGAATGAATTTAACTAGAAGTATTAAAACCCTATAAAAAAACCAACAAAAAAACTACAGCACATTTTTTTTTCAAAACACAATAAAAGACCTAAATAAATGGAAAGATGTGCCCTGTTCATGGATAAGAAGACTCAATCTCGTGAGAATGACAATCCAACCAAAAGCAATCTACATGTTCAACTCAATCCCAATCCAGATACCAAATTTATTTTTCAAGAAGATTTAAAGGGAAATATCAATTTTTTTTTTGTACACAAGAAACCCTGAATAAGCAAAACACACCCGAGAAACAAGAATGAGGTGGGAGACATAGCACTCCCTGACCTCAAAAGCAACTACACAGCAGTAGTAACTAAAGTAAATATAAAGAAATATATAATATAAATATATAAATTATAAACATATAAATACATTAAATATGAAGAAGTGCTCCAAATCACTGGCAATAAGAGGTATGCAAATCAAAACCACAATGAGATACCATCTCACTCCAGTAGCAGTGGCAATGTTTAACAATAATCAATGTTGGAGAGGATGTGGTGAGATAGGAATTCTTTTACATTGTTGGTGGGATTGTACAGTGCTACAATCACTCTGAAAGGCAGTTTGGCACTTCCTCAAAAAGCTGAACACAGAAATTCCACATGACCCAGCTATTCCATTGCTTGGAATATACCCCAAGAAAATGAGAACTGAGACTCAAACAAAAACTTGTATACAAACCTTCATAGTAGCATTATTTGCCATCATAAGAACATGGAAACAGACCAGATGTCCAACCACAAACAAATGGATTGAGATCTTGTGGTACATTCATACAATGGAATATTATGCAGCATGCAGGAGCAATGATTTTGTAAATTACTACCTAACTTGGGAGGGACTCGAAAGCAGTATGCTGAATGAACTAACTCAGTCCTATAAGGAGAGATACTATATAAAACCATTACTGTAGAGTGAGTATGAGGATCCAAGGAAGGGGGAGGGTGAAAATAGAGAAGTGAGGAGGGGGGAAGGGTGTTAATCATAGGGCTGCACAATTCAGTGGGTAGATGGGGTGAAGGAAATGAGAAGGATCTTTTGTGAAAAACAATGTATTTAAACTTTGTAAATAAATCATCATAATTTTTTTTAAAAAAGAAAACCCCAGCATGATACTGGTACAATATTAGGCACATAGACCAATGGAACAGAATTGAGAATTCAGAAAATATCTATGGTAAACTGATATTTGACAAGGAAATAAAAAGGGGAAATGACAACTTCTTCATCAAATGCTGCTGGCAAAACTGGACTTCTACCTACAGAAAACTGAAACAGACCCATATCTCACACCATACACAAAAATCAACTCAAGGTGGATCAGAGACCTGGGAGTAAAGCCCGAAACCATAAAGTTCATAAGAGACAAATTGGCACCAAGCTTAGAAGCCCTAGTCTATGGTATAAAGAGAGGGCTAAATACATCCAGAAATGCACAATCTGAAAAGGGTAAAATTGATGAATGGGACCTTCTAAAGATTAAATCTATGCATCATAAACTTCTTCCAACAGGGTGAAAAGAAAACCTACCAACTGGAAACAAACATCTGGTAATGCCATCTCAGGTGAGAGTCTCATAATGAAAGTCTATAGAACACTCCTGAGCCTCCATATGAAAAAGACTGATAACTTGATTACAAAATGGGCAAAAGACATGGAAAGAATTTTCACCAAGGAAGACATTCAAATGGCAATCAGACACTTGAAATACTCCAAATCACTATAACCACTCTGGAAGGAAGTTTGGTGCTTCCTCAAAAAGCTGAACATAGACATTCCATATGACCCAGTTTCCACTACTTGGAATATATCCTGAGAAAATGAGAACTGAGGCACAAATGGATACTTGTACACCAGTGTTTATAGCAGTGTCATTCACCATCACAAGAACATGAAAACAGCTCAGATGTCCAACTATAAACGAATGGATTGAGAATTTATGGTACATTCACACAGTGGAATACTATGCAGCATGTGGGAGCAATGATTTTGTAAATTATTACCTAACTTAGGAGGGACTGGAGAGCATTATGCTGAGTGAACTGAATCAGTCCCACAAGGACAAATATTGTATGCAACCATTATTGTAGAATGAGTATAAGGATCCAAGGGAGGGAGGGTGGAAGCAGAGGGGTAAGGATGTGCAGGAGGAGGGGGGATTAATTATGTGGTTATACAGTTTGATGGGTGAGGATGTTGAGGGCAATTAGAAGACTCTGCTCTGGAAAATAATGTCTTTGAATTTTGTAAATAAACTAGTATAATTAAAAAATAAAATAAAATAAACCACTGATTCAGGTTTGGAAGTAGGAGTGAAATCCACTTCCTAAACCACTTGCCTCTGGAAATTATAAACATACAGAAATGATGATAATTACATAACAGGGTTCAGGTCTTTTGTTATAGGGTCCCTGTGAGTTGTGCTTGACTCGACTGCGCTTAACAACAACAACAAGATCAGTGACTTTTAATTAGAAATTTCTTTGTGACTTATACATGTTCCCATATACACGAATATGACAAACATGACAACCAAGAAAAGAGATGCTGAAGATGTTCAATATGACAGAACAATGCCAGGGGACAACTGTAGAATAATATAATCATTGCTTATATACACACTCATATTGAAAGTCAATAAAATTAAAATAAATCCATGAGTGTTAAAGAATGATCTTGAGACTATCTCTTTATGTGTGGTATCCCACAACTCTTCTTCACTTTGGTCATTTCTGTTGTTGGGAGGTGCTTGTGGAGTCAAGTGCAACTCATAGTAACCCTGTGAACAATGGATCTGAATCTCGTCCTATCCTGTGCCATCCTCACCATCTCTGACTCATGCAAACTCACTGCTGTGGTCATTAGGTCTATCTACCTAGAGAAGGTCTTCCTCTCCTTTGCTCTTACTTCACCTCCCCAATCATGATGTCACTCTTCAAGGGATAGCCCATCCTAGCAACAGTCCTGAAGTATGTAGGATGAAGTTTTATCAATTTTGTCTCCAAGGAGCATGCTGGCTATTCCTTCTCCAAGACATATCCATTAATGTTTGATAGCAAATATCTTCTTGAGATAGTAAGTTCAGTTGGTTCAATATATCAAATCTGTTCTTGCAATAGTCTCTAAATCCAGGTCTCTAAAGTCTCTTCAGAGAATAACTAAAAAAGCAGTACAAATATTGAATAAAAACTGCTGAACAGAAAATGTCAAAAGATGTGTGGAGAAGAAAAAGTAAGATTTTATAATGAAATGTGAAAAGAGCTGAAATTAGAAAATCAAATGAGAAAAACATGATTAATATTTTTCAAGCTTGAAGAGCTTAAGAATAATTTCAAGCCTCAGGTTGTGATATAAAAAAAGATAATCTCTTTCAACTTAATTTTTATTGTGGCTGAGTGAGCTAAAGTTTGCAAAGCAAAATTGTTTTCCATTCAGTAGTTCACACATATTTTGTTTTACAACCTTAATTACTGTATCCACAGTATACTTCTTTTCCCTTGTTGTTGTTGTTGATTGCTGTTGAGTCGAGCACAACTGATAGCAACCCTATGCAAAAAAAAAAAAAAAGCCCCACAAAAAAAACCAAACCTGAAGCCTTTCTATAACTATAGCCATTTATCAAAATTTATAGTTTCCATAGGCATGGTGTTTAGGAATTGGATGTCACTCCTGCTTCCAAATCTTCTCCCATACACTTTGTAATTTCAGTGTCCATTAATCCTTCCATTTTACCTCTTTCTAGCTTTATACTTAGGCCAATGCTGCTCCTATGACTTTATGTTTGGTTATTCTACAGAGTGTCTCCCTGGCATTACCTCAGAGGCTTATCTATTGTTTGAATTATGAGTTAAAGGGGTGAGTTAAGTTCTAGGTTTGAAGAGTAGTACTATACTAGACTGGCTTTTTGGATGACTCTGAAGTTCATTCCAAGTCCCTATTACCACTCTATCTGTGATCTTCTTCTAAAAAAAAAAATAAACCGAAAAACAAAAAAAACCACAAATGAACAAAAAATGTGTTTACGTGCATGGAGGTAGACAGTTTAGAGATACAAGCTTGGAATTCAGAAAATGATCTATGTGGCAGATACTGACTTATCTTCTACAAATAGAAGATGGCTGAAATTTTTGGAATTACTATATACATCTGTGTCCCCACCTCTAGAGTGGAAGTGTCAGGGCTATAACCACAAAGTCATTCCTTTTAAGATTAGAAAGATACACTTCTTATCAAGAAAGTTTTAAAAATTAATAGACTACCTTTTAAAGTCAAGAAATCAAAAGATGTGTTGCAATGAGGAAATCAGCTGTCAGAGACTTCTCCAAGGTACTGAAGAACAGTAATCAATTTAAAGACTAACATGCATCTAATTCAAGCCAGGGCCTATTCAATTAGTTGTTATACATCTGAAAGTTGGACATTGACTAAGGATAACAATAGAATAATCAATGCCTTTGAGATATGACTTTGGAGAAGAGTGCTGACTAGACTACATACTGTCAAAGGAACAAAAAAGTATATCTTGGAGAAGGTGCAGCCAAGGGGCTCATTGGAAGAAATGATAATGAAACTTCCTCTTACATATTTTGGGCAAGATACTAGGAGAGGCCTGTCTTTGGAATAGGACATCATGTTTGGAAAGGAGTAGGGTCAGCATAAGAAAGAAAACAATGACTTTACTAGATCAAATTGTATTTCTAGTCCCAACTTTCTAAGGAATCAAGAAGCTCCTTTCCACAGTGATTGCACTATTTTATATTCCCAACAATGTATAAGTATTCTAATCACTCCTGACTGTCACGAGCATTTGTTGTTTACTGTCTTATTAAAGATTGTTATTTTTGCTAGGTTGAGGTGAAATCTTGTGGGTTGTTGTTGTTTTTTTTTTTTATCTCTCTGATAGCTAATGATCTTGAAAATTTTTTAATGTGTTTTGTAACAGTGAGATTGGTTGAGCATAAGGCAAGTCTCAGAGCTATTATGCATAAGGTCACTATAAGTTGTAGTCGAGGTCACATAACAACATCATCATCAATGTCTTATCTGGTAAAATGTCTAGTCATGTCCTCTGCTTATTGTTTTTCTTTTTCTTATTGAGGTGTTGTTGCTTTCTATAAATTTTAAAGATAAGTTCATTAGATGTGTCATTGTTGTTGTTGTTGTTAAGTGCTGTCAAGTCTCAGGCAAGTCACAGGTGACTCATAGCGACCCTTTGAAGGAGAGTCCTCGACGCTTGGGTGCCTTTCATCCTCTCTCCAGGTTCATAGGAGGCAAGCTATTATGGAAGTGGATGCCACTCCTCCTTCCATGCTTGTTTTAATTGGGGAGCTCCACCCCACTCTGTCCACATTGGGTAGCCAACCATTAACACATTTGACACATCAGTGTCACAGTGTTCAGCCTCACAGCAACCACAAGTGACCGTGGTACGGCAACTTGTACACCAGGGCTACACGACCTAGAGGAATGTCTGAACAAAAACAATGAAAGACTGGCATGAGGGCCGCAGGCCTGAGGACCCTTTTGGGCTTGAAACCCTCTGCTGCCGCCTTAAACCCTAGGCCAAGCCTGGCTTGCCTGGCTCCTGGAGACAGAGTAGTCCTTCGCGTCCAAAAACTGCCACAACACTCACAGAAACAGCACCATGCTCTCTCTGGCAACCAGGCCATAGCAACCCTGGGTGGAGCAAACCTGGGAGAACATGGCTGCCGTCTCTCCCCTCTTCTCCTTCCGGGCTTGAAGCCCTCTGCTGCAGCCTTAAACCCTAGGCCAGATGTGTCATTAGCAAATGTTTTTCCAAATCTGTATATTTTCTTTTTAATCTTCCAGAGAATTCTTTTTAATTACATAAATATTTATTTTTTAGGATATTCCAATAACCCAATATACCCTCTGTTGATTGTGTGTAAGTTATTTTTAAAAATTTTATTTTATTATATTTTGTGTGCACCATCAAACTGGATCTGACTGGTACAGGAGGAGATTGTCCCTCCTTCTCCAGCAGAGCATCTGGTGGATTCGAACAGCACACCTCTGGGATTGCAGTGCAGTTTCCTGCCACTAGGCCACCAGAGCTCTCTTATAAGTTACTTTTAATATTCCATTTAGTCATAGCCCTGCCCCTAAATCTGCCCCAACCCCCCCCCCACCTCCACTTTATTCAACGGTATTTTTCCAGTTCACTATTCTTGAGATTTGCATAGCATTCCAGTGTGTGTTTGTATTCTTTTTCCCTCTTTGTGTAACTAATTTACCTTCTTTCAGTTGAATTTGTCCTTTCTTGGAATTTCTTGAGCTAGAGATTTTGAACATTTCTTCATGTGTTTGTTGGCCATCTGAATGTCTTCTTTGGTGGCATGTCTGTTCATATCCTATGCCCATTTTTCAATTGGGTTATTGATCTTTATCTTGTTGTGGTGCTCAAGTATTTTATAAATTCTAGATCTAAGTCCCTTGTCTGACATGTCATTACCAAATATTTTTTCCCAATCTGTGGCTTCCCTATTTACCCTGTTGAAGAAGTTTTTGGATGTGCATAGGTATTTGATTCTTAGAAGGTCCCATTCATCTATTTTATCCTATCGAGGTTGTAGATTTTCCAGATGCTTGGAAGACTGTTTATGTTGTGCATTAGGACTTCTAGGGTTCTTCCATGCTTCTCTTTAATGAAGTTTATAGTCCTTGGTTTTAGTCCTATGTTCATGATCCACTTTGAGTTTGTTTTTGCATATGGAGTGAGGTATGGATTTTGCTTGACTTTTCTGCAGATAGTTTTCCAATTTTGCCAGCACCATTTGTTAAAGGGCTGTCATTTCCCCACTTGACTGATTTCATCTTCTTATAAAATATCAGTTTACCTAAGCATATGCCTGATTTCTGGATTCTCAATTCTATTCCATTGATCTATGTGTCTGTCATTGTACCAGTTCCATGCTGTCTTGACCACCATGGCAATGGAGTAGGATTTGAAATCAGGAAGTGAGATGTCTCCTACCTTGTTTCTCTTTTTATAGAATGCTTTGTTTATTCGGGCACTCTTTCCATTCCAAATGAAACTGAAGATTGCCTTTTCCATCTCGTTGAAGAATGGAATTGGTATTAGAAAAGTTGTCACTTGCTTTTATTTCTGTAGTTGCTGTGTAGTTGATTGTGACTCAATAGGACCCAGAGGACAGAGGAGAACTATGGAGCCCCATGTGGCCGTGGGATTCTTAGACTGTAACCTTTACTCAACCAGATTGCCAGGTATTCTCTTCCAAAAACCTGCTGATAGCTTTGAAACATTAGTCTTCTGTTAATAGCCAAATGCTAAACCATTGTACCACCAAGGCTCCTTCATTTTAACTCCTATCAAGAAGTAAATTCCAGGTCTCCGTTGGTGGCTTCATTTGTTGACTAGGATCTTTTCTTCTTCCTCTTCCCCTTCCCCTTCCCGTTCCCCTTCTCCTTCCCCTTCCCTTGCCCCTTCCCTTTTCCCTTCCTCCTCCACCTCCTCTTCTTCTTCTTCACCTTCAAGTTGAGTACAACTCATAGTGGCCCTATGAACAACAGACCTGAACTCTGTCTTATCCTGTGCCATCCTCATCATCTCTGATACACTTGATCCCATTGCTGCAGTCATTGTGTCAATCCATCTCATTGGGGGTCTTCCTCTCTTTCATTGACTCTTCATATTTCCAAGTATGATGCCCCTTATCAGAGAATAGTCTCTCCTAGAAACATGTCCAAAATATGAGAGATGAATCTTTACCATCTTTTCCTCCAACAAGAAAGGCTGTACTTTCCCCAAGATGTATCTGTTAGTTCTTTGGTAATCCACGGCATATTCAGTATTCTTCTCAAGTACCACAGCTCAAATATATCAATTCTTCTTCTTTTTCACTAATCCTTACTCATTGTCAAGTTCTCAGATGCATATAGTAGGTGACTGAGAAGACCAGGTCTGACTAAAGTGCACCTTAGTCTTCAAATGGAAACCATCACTCTTATGTATTATGGAGATGTCCCTTACAGTGGACTTGCCCAATGCCATATGTCTCCTGATCTCTTGACTACTGGTACCATGGGTGTTGATTATTGATCCAAGGAAGATGAAATAATTAACAACTTCAATTCTTTCTCCTCTATCATGATGTTTTCATTTGATCATGTGGTGTGAACACTTACTTTCTTTTTTTAAAAAAAATATACAGAGATAGAGATTAGTTTATTTACAAAATTCAAATACATTGTTTTCCAGAACAGATTCTTAAAATTTCCCTAACGCCCCCCCCCCCCTCCACCAAACTGTACAATGGAGGTATACAACTTGGCCCTTATTTTCTTGATGTTTAAATGTAATCCATACAGGGTAGTCCTTGATTTTCTGCAGCAAAGGATCTCAACTCTCCCTCACTTTTAGCAAGCAAGATTTTGTCATCTGTGTAATTCTGGTTATTGATGAGTCTTCTTCCAATCCTATGCCACTTTCTTCTTGATAGACACCTCCTTCTTGTTGTTGTTGTGTACCATAGAGTCTGAACCAACCCATAGCTGACTTTCTGGGAGGTTTTCAGAGACAGTTAATCTCAAGTCAGGAGATCATCCTTCCTTCCCTCATGGTGAAGCTGATGACCTTGAACAGTTTGTCTTTGGTACTGCAATGGAGCTTCTTGCCACTAGGCCACCAGAGCTCCCAGAGACCCCCCTGAGAGGTCTTCAAACTCCAATCTTTATTTCACCAGCATGATGAGACTACCGAAATCTCAAATGTATAATAGAAAACCACCGATATTTTTATTAGCCACTTCATACCTGACTCATTACAACTGAAGAAATGGCATATACCTTAAACAATGTAAAGGTTTGGAATTACTTCTTAGCCTTTTTATTTTCTTCTTTTTTTCGTCTTTCTTTTTCTCTTGACCCTTGAAGTCCTAGAGCTTAGCAATTTTGCCTCCCTGTTTTCTCTTTGGCCTCTACACCATGTAAAATTTATGGAATGACAGACAAGTCAGGAGAAATACTGATCTTATAACAATTAATTTCCTTTCTCTCAGGTTGACTGGCCTCTCAAGTCCTGGCTACCTTGCTTGTTGTCTAGCACGTTCTTATAGCTTCTTATAAAATCCAGCCTTAATAATTGTTTTCTGCAGATTGGTTTGATAAAATGTTTCCATTACAATCTGAAGAAATTCACAATACATTATACAAAAAGCCTCCTCAAAAATTATCACCAAACCTACATTTTATTACATAGAAATGTGCTTCCAGAATAATACTAAATTTAAACATTCTATTACAAAATACAGACAGAAATATGTTTTTAAAAATACACAAAATATACAGAACTGATAAATATATTTTAATATAAAATTTGGATTATACATATATCCACACTGGTGAAAGAAATACACCTTGGTGGTTGGTTCCAGAAAATGGAATCATACTTACTTTCTTAATACTTTTCTTTATTTTCACTTCTGCAATATTTTATTCTAACAGATAAAGATCTGCTATTTTGAAAATAAGTGCTTAATGAGAATGTGTGGACAAAGCTAAGGAAATGCTAAGTTGTTAATTTTTTTTAATTTTTCAGAAGGGCTAGGTTAGAGTAAATTTAGTTTGGTCTGGACTAAAGACAACTGCCTGATTCCTCAGGGAAGGGTCCTATTTCCATATCTTATGCTTTGGTACAGGAGCAGACTGCAAGTGTCAGCAGTGTGGAAGCAGAACAAGGATCATATTGGCCTTTTCAGCAAGTTTGATATGAGCTTGGGAGTCAGATGAAATGGAAGTTCCTTTAATTGTTCTTTATCAAGCTATGTCATTACCTTGGTCTCTTTTGTCTGGGTTATTGTTTGATCTCCTATGGATATACTTCTTTCTCAGTTATGGAAGTGTATTTGAGGAAATAAATAAAGTTTAATATGTATGTATACTTTTCCTTTTCTAGGGGAAAAAAACAACAGTACTGTCCTACAATACCTGAAACATGGACATTTTCTCCAATTTTCCTTAATGTAGTTGTTAAAATCTCTTGTCACTGTTGTTAGGTGCCGTAGAGTACGACTTATAATGAATGACCTTAAGAACAAAAGATACCATGTTCTATCCTGCTCTATCCTCATACTTCCTCTCATACAAGAGCCCATCACAGCAGACACCATGTAAATCCACATTGTTGAGGGTCTTTCTCTCCTTTGCCAACCCTCCACCCTTCCCAGCATCATGTCCCTCTTCAAATAATAGCCACTCCTAGCAACATGCCCAAAGTATGTGTGATGAAGCCTCATAATTCTTGCCTCCAAAAAGCACTCCAGCTGTACCCTCTCCAAGACATAGCTGTTTATTCTCTTGGCCATCCATGGGATTTCCATGTCTTTTCAACACCACAGCTCAAAGGCGTCATTTCTTTTATTGTCATCCTTATTCATTGTCCAGTTCTCAGATGCATGTTAAGTAACTGGGAAAACTATGCCAATATATTAAAAATATGTTTGTTCTGAAGTGCTTCTCTGGTAGACTATGGCCTTATGATTTTCTTTTGAGGTTTTCTCTGCTTCCATGATTTGAAATGAAGCAGAATTATTCCATCTCTTCTTCATTGCCACCCATTAAAGGCAGATAGTACACAGAATGCAAAATTCGGTTCTTAGAACCTGGGCCAAACTGCAAGGTATATACTCACTCAGTAAAGACAATGTTTGAGTTTCTGTTATGAAGTAAGGATGTCTTGTGGCACAATGGTTAATCATTTGGCTACTATAGGAAAGTCTGGCAGTTGGAATCCATTTACTAGGGAAAGGAGGGCAATTTCCCTCTCTAGCAATCACAGCTTTGGAAACCTCCACAGCTGTTTGACTCTGTTATATCAGGTCACTAGAAATCAGAAGAGATTTTACATCATCGAACTTAATTATTATGAGTTGGATTTTGTTGGGAACAAAGAAGAAATACCACTTGGTGATGTTATCTTAGATAATTTTCTTAACCTTTACATGATTTTTTTAGAATAACAACAAGAGGAGTTTACATTTGCCTAAAAAAAAGTTGAAATTTGTAAGGGATATTATATATACACACACATATATCTAATATATATTATCTTATTTGTATATGGTGTGACAAAATTATTGCAACCGTGGACTTGAGTATGACAGATTATGGGAACAGAACAAAATAGAACATCTAAGAGCATACAAGGAGAATTGATGCCTTTGAGCTGTGGTGCTGGAGAAGAGTATTGAGAATACCATGGACTGCTAGGAAAACAAACAGATTTGTCCTGGAAAGGGTTAAACCGGGTGGCTCATTGGAGGCAAGGATTCTGAGGCTCCGTCTAACATACTTTGGACATGTTGTGAGGAGAGACCGGTCCTTGGAGAGGGACATCATGCTTGGGAGGGTGGAGGGACAGCGCAGGAGAGGAAGGCCCTCTATGAGGTGGATTGATTCAGTGACTGGGATAATTGGGATGGGAGTGTCAGAGATGGTGCAATTGGCACAGGACTGAGCAGAGTTTAGGGCTGTTGTACATAGGGTCGCTATGAGTCGTAGGCGACTTGACGGCACATAACAACAACAACAACAAGAGCAACAAACTGTGTTTTCAGGGGAAATGAATTGCAGGGTAGGAGATTTCCCATCATTGTCTCTTGGAGCAACTGGTGGAGTTGAACTGCATGCTTTTGGAATCGCAGTGTAACTTCTTACCAGTACTTAATCTGAAGGCTTTCACTAGGTATAGCAGAAAACTCTCCCTAGATTTAATAGTAACCCTGAAGAGAATTTAGAATGAGAGGAATTCCAGTTCCCCACTGAAATACTATACGTTTCCCACTTTGCTCTTCTTGGTTGGTTTTGAGTAAACTCCAACTTATGGAAACCGAATGCATAATAGGAAAAAAATATTTCCCAGTCTTGTACCATTTTAATAATTAGTGGTATATTTAAGTCCACCAGGGCTTTTGTGAAATGTCTTCCATCCTAGGCATCTCATCTCCCAGTACTCTACTTGACAATATCCAAGATGAGAGAATTTCATTGGCTTATTTTTCAAAGTATACCACCAGTCTTTTCTATATGTATCTGGAAGCTCTGCTGAAACTCCTAGGAGTGAGTCTGCTAGTATTTGAAATCCTGATGGTATAGGTTCAAGTATTGTAGTAACACGTAGCCACCACAGTACAACAAAAGAATTGAAGGAAAGATGTATGTTATTTAAATATTAACTGATACCCAGTAAGATTATACAGTTTTCACAAAGATAATAGTGAGAATTGTGAATATGAAATTTAATTTTAGGCTCACAATATTTGTGAGAAGAGTTCTTCTGTGGACATAACATTGTTGAGCAGTTCTTAGAGTTTCCGTTTTGCTTTCACTTGGAATCCATTCATTTCCTGTCAGAAACACTTACAGGATAAATGAATAAAAAGATTTTTATTAATTAGATGAGTCTTTCTGTGAAAGGGTGCTCTGATGGCATATTCTGAAGAGTATTATGCTTCTAACCAAAAGGTTACCTCTTTGGCAGTTAGGATGCTCTATTAAGTCCACAGGAGAAAGATGAGCAGTCTTCTGCTGGGATTGACAGTGTTGGAAACTTGATGAATGTTCACTAGGAGTCAGAATGACTCAGTGTTGGTGAGAGTTGAGGTCTCACCAACAGAACATCAGGGTAAATAGCAGCAGAAAAATGTCTAGTCTTAATTGAAGTTCTGTCATCATTGTTAGGTGTTGTTTAGTTCAATATGACTCATAGTGATCTTATAAACAATAGGTCTGGACCCTGTCCTATCCTGTGCCATCATCATCTCTGGCATACTTTGTATGTCATTGTAGTAATTATTTCAATATGTTTTATTGAGGGTCTTCCTCTCTTTTACTGAGCCTCCACTTTTATAAGCACAATACCCCTCCCCAAGGAATAGCCTCTACTAGCAACACACCCAAAGTATGTGAGACAAAGCTTTGCCATATTTTCCTCCAAGGAGCATTCTTGTTGGACTTTCTTCAAGAAAAGTCCTTTCTTCATATCTGAAAGTCCTTTCTTTCACATCTATTTGTTCATTTGGGAGGCCATGGGATATATGGTACTCTTTTCCAAACCTAGAGCTCAAAGGCATCCATTTCTTCTTCTGCCATTCTCATTCATTGTCCACCTCACAGTAGTATAACAAGAATGGAAAAGACCATGACCTGAATCAGGCACACCTTAGTATTCAAACTGATATCCTTGTTCCTAAGTTATTCGGATTGCAGACTTGGCCAATGCTGTATGTCCCCTCTTCTCCCAACTGCTAGTGTTGATTATGGATCCAATAAGGCAAAATAATTGACAATTTAAATCTTTTCTCCATCTGTTATGTATTGTCTATTATGATGTCCAATGAGGAAATTTTTTCTTCTTCATTTTGAGATGCAACCCAAGCTGAGTGCTGTAGTCTTTGATTTTCTGGACTAAGTGTTTCAAGCCCTTCTCACTTTCAGCAGGAAAGGTTAGGTCATCTGCATGACAGAGGTTATTGATGAATTTTACTCCGATCTTGATGCCACATTATTCTTTGTAGAGAAGAACTCAGTCAGCATTTCTCAAGTTGAAGTAACTGAAAACCAAACTCGGGCCTTTTGTTGAAATACTGAAAGATGCTATGGGGAAAATTGTAAATAATCTAGAAAGTATCAAAAGAAGGTAGGACAAACACACAGAGTCACTATGAAAAAGAATTGATTGACACTGAGGTTTTTTTAGGAAATATCATCTGAACAAAAGCCAATAGTAATGAAGAAACTTAAGCCACACTAAAGATGTTAACAAAAAGTGAAGTCCCAGTAATCGATGGAATGCCAAGTAATAACATGTTTCAACTAACAGATGCAGCACTGGACATGCTCATCAGTTTATTCTGGGAAATTTAAGGACAACTACTAGGTTGGATTACTTGAAGAGATCCATATTTATTCTCAAGAAAGGCAATCCAAGAGAATGTGTAAATTATCAAACATCAAACAAAATCATTAATATCTCATGCAAACAAAATATTTTTGAAGATCTTTTAAAAAAACTAGGACAGTACATTGACAAAGAACTGAGAGAAGTTCAAGTTGGGTTTAGAAGAGGCTATGGCACTAGGGATGTTATCACTGACATTAGATGGATCCCACCTGAAAGCAGAGAATACTAAAAGAATAACAATTTGTGCTTTATTGACTATGCAAAGCCATTTGACTATGTGAATTATGACAAACTATGGCTAACATTGAGAAGAATGGGAATCTAGTAGCATTTAATCAAGCTCATATAGATAAGATGGTTTGATTCAGTGACTGCGGTAATAGGGATCGGTCTGTCAGAGACAATAAGATGGGCAAGGGATAGAGCAGGGTTTAGGGCCATTGTATATAGGGTGGCTATGAGTCGCAGGTGACTCGACAGTACATAACAACAGCAAAAACAACAACATGAAAGCTATATCTAGACCAAGAAGCTGTTGTTTGAACAAAGCAAAGGAATACTGTATGGTTTAAAATCAGGAAAGGTGTATATTAGGGTTGAACCCTTTTCCCATACCTATGATTGAAGCATTAGGGAATCATTTGAAAGATACTTGCAAATAACACTTAATAATGAAACACTGATTTTATAAATCACAATTGTTATAAAAGTATTTTATTCTGGATTTTAAGTAGTTAAAAATCAAAAGACAAAAACTGTAAGAACAAGAAAAGAAAAAAACTGCATTTGAATGAAATCTTCTAAAAGATGGGAAATCAGGAAGCTGTGAGATGTTCTGAGGGTAAAAACTAAGCATGATTAGGTACTCACTATCATCTGATTAGGATGCCTGTGACAAGCATCTTGAAGGAAGACAAAGAAATTTATAGGAAAGACATTTTCTTGAGTATCTGCAACTCAAAAATCTCTCATTCTCCACAGATGTGTGTGCATTTGTGAGTTTACAAGTGCATTGTACATATAGTACTCATCAGAATATGTATTTTACTGGGTGTAGTAGAAAGCAGGAATTATCTAACAATACCATAATATCACATGCAAGATACTGTTGTTTATTATTAAGTGCCATTGAGTCATAGACAACTCCTAGTGACCCTCTAAACAAAAGACCTGAACACTTGTATAACTTTCTCCAAGTCCATAGGGTTTCTGGAGGCAAGCTATTTCAGAAGTGGATGCCACTCCTGCTTCCAAGCTTGTTTAATCAGGAAGCTCCACCAAACACTGTACACCATGGGTAACCATTATCACATTTAACACATCAGTGTCACAGTGTTCAACATCACAGCACAAGTTACCTCTGTCCAGCAAATGGGCAGACCAGTGCTATGCCACTTAGAAGAATGTTTGTGTTTGACCAAAAACAACTGAAAACCAGCCTGAGGGCAACAGAATAAAATCACCCACCTTTGGTTTGGTAGCATCACTTTCTGTCCACTGGACCAACTGAGCTCTCTCTATGTTGTTGTTAAGTGCTGTTGAGTCATAGAAGACTCATAGTGATCCTACGAACAAAGGAAGTGAATACTTGTATAACTTTCATTGTTTCTCCAAGTCCATAGGGTTTTCAGAGGCAAGCTATTTCAGAAGTGGTTGCAAGATACTACTGAAGTTTATTTAAACAGGATTGAAATGGCACACCAGCATGGAACTTCTATAAATTCAAGCTAAATTCAGAAGAGGCTGTGGAATGAGGGTTATCATTGCTAATGTCAGATGAATCTTAAATGAAAGCAGAGAATCCCAGAGAGATGTTAACTTGTCTTTTATTTTTTATGCAGATATTTAATTCTGTGGATCATAACAAAGTATGGATAACTTTGAAAAGAATGAGAATCCCAGAACTGTTAATTGTACTCTTATAAAACGTATTTATAGGCCAGGAAGCTGTTTTCTAGACAGAATATTTCTTTTATGTACTATATTGGAAAGTAAGGTCCATGAGTACCGAAGAGCAATGGTGTCACTCTGGAGACTAAGGTGCATCTGATATGGGCTATGGTCTTTGCAATCACTTGTTATGCTTCAGAGAGTTGGACAATGACTAGGGAGGATAGAAGGAGAATTGATGCCTTTGAGCTGTGGTGCTGGAGAACAGGACTGAGTGTACCATGGGCTGCTAAGAAAACAAACAGATTCAACCTAGAGAGGGTTAAACCGGGATTCTCCTTGAAGACAAGGACTCTGGGGCTTCATCTGACATACTTTGGACATGTTGTAAGGAGGGACAGATCCTTGGAGAGGGACATCATGCTTGGGAGGGTGGAGGGACAGCACAGGAGGGGAAGGCCCTCCATGAGGTCGATTGATTCAGTGACTGGGATGATCGGGATGGGTGAGTCAGAGGCAGTACGATTGGTACAGGATAGAGCAGGGTTTAGAGCTGTTGTACATAGGGTCGCTATGAGTTGCAAGTGACTCGATGGCACATAACAACAACAACAACAACAACATCAACAACAGCAAGCTCCATGAGTGGAGTGTGTTTAGACTTGTTCACTGTTATAACAGCGTCTAATACATGGTACATTTAAAATAAATATTTGATGATAGTCATATTTTAGTATATTATATCCTGAAATAATATACCATTTTTGTATACTCAAAGCAAAGTGTCTGGCACCAGGCAATAGTCTCTATTGCCTGGTGTTATATCTATATGTTTTTCATTTAAAAATGTGATTTTCTTCATTTTCAAATTTATTTATAGAAGAAAAATGTATAGAAGAACTTCAAGAAGAAGCTAATCAATAAAGGGAGAAACACAGAGAAAAATTACTTCATTTTAGTCCACAGACCTTTAAAACATTGTGGTTTGATAGTTCTAGTTTGAAAGACATCTATTTTAGACAGAAAAAACAAACAAACAAACAAACAAAAAACCAACAACTGAAGCTCTGGTTAGTTAAGTAATTTCCATTAACTTATGACTAGTTCTTTGAAGAGAGATATGATGTTTGGAAAGGTCAGCAAATGAAGGGAAGACCCTTGCCCAGGTGGATTGACAAGGTCACTGCTGCAATGGGCTCTAATGTGTCAGGAAGTCTGAGGGTGGTACAGGATAGGACAGGGTTCAGATCTGTTGTTCACAGGATCCTATGGGTCATACTTGACTCAATGACACCTAACAACAACATAGCTAGTGGTGTAGTGGTAAGGAGTTGTGCTAGCAACCCAAAGATACGAGGTTCAAATCTACCAGTTGCTCCTTGGGAGAAAGATGAGCAGTTAATTGCTTCTGAAAACTTGTTGGAGGATTAGCTATGGGTCAGTCTGACTTGATATTACACAACAACCGTTAGTGGTGCAATGCCGAATAGAGTAGGGTTTTTGATTTCTAGATTATAGCACTAATGTGTAGACTCATTCACGTAGACTGACCTGTAGAACTGGGAGCATTTGTTTTTCTAGACACATCTAATCAGGTGAGTTTATAAAGTTCTACCCAGTGGTTACTTTTTAAATGACTATTGATTTTCAGAATCAATTCCTAAAGGAGAAATCAGTCTACACATGGAGCTATGTATATTTCCTTATGAGTCTGGCCTTATGGAAGATGGATGCTCAACCTGAGGGAGACTCCAGGTAAACTACATGCTTCTGAAACTTTCCAATGATTTATAAGCATATGATAAAAACATGAGGGTTCTGGAAATTTACACCTTTACCAAGTTTTAGATATCTCCCTATTAGGGTGGTTGCTAACTTATGTGTGGTTTATTTAATAATGTTGATAGGTGCTGTGGAGCTGATTTTGAATCAAAGCAAATTCATGAGTCAAAATAGAACATCTCCAAAGGATTTGTAGACTATAATCTTTTCAAATTAAAATTACCAGATCTTACTCCTGAGACCCACTGAGTGAATTCTAATCACCGGATTTTCAGTTAGCATTTAAATACTTAACCGATGTACTGTGAAAGATCCTTTAAGCCACTGAAACATAAATATATTCCTGATTAAGCCACTTGAATTCACTGTGTATTTACATTTGCCTTTCATTAAAAGACCAAATTTTAGCAAATCTGAATATGTTTGGGGGGTGGGTGGGAAGTCATATTCCATGTTGCTGTTAAATGTTCTTGAGTTACTGACAACTCATAGTGACCCTGTGAACAGTAGATTTGAACCCTGCCCTATCCTATGCCATCTTCACCATCTCTGATATGCTTGATCCCATTGTCATTGTGTCATTTCAGCTTGTTGAGGAGTTTCTGTCCTTTCTTTGACCCTCTACCTTTCCAAGCATAGTGACCTTTTCCAAGGATTGACCTCTCCTGACAACATGTTCAAAGTAAGCAAGAAAAAGTTTTGCCAATTTGTCACAATTCTAGCACATAGAATTCAGTACAATTCAATTATAAATTTATGATTTGAAAAAACCTCTGTAGATACTAGTGATCCCTCTTGTCTTTCAAATATGTGCCCCTTGGATGGGAGGAATTGAAAGCTTCTTGTCTGGAAGGAATCCAAGAGCTTATTGATTGGGTTTCACTTTTTATGTATCTGAATTTTTACTTTAAAAGCAGAAGGAAGCAAATAAATGGAAGTACAGCAGGAGCTTTCATCTTAATAAACATGAAAAGAACAAAAAAATATATAATAGAAAGGCATGCTGACTGCACAGAAAAGTTGTTTAATGGCTCAAATATTCAGTGTAACAAATTGACAACGAAGAACTAAGGGTGCTAGTTTTCTAAGGTTTCCCAGAAGTAATCTATCATTTATATTGGAAACTCTTGATGGTGTTCCAATTACTAGTCTTAGGAAGAAAACTGATAAGGCATGAAAGAGAGGCTTTTACTGTGATGGTCAGCAAATCAATAGTGGGTCAAGATCATCTATAAACCTAGTGAGGAAAAATCTTCCTCTGAATAAGGCAAGTTTTAGTACAAATTTTCCCTCTCCTAGGAAGTAAGTCCTTTTAGAAACTTATGTTTCACAAAGAACGTTAATATTTTATACTAATTTACTTACAAAGTTTGAATACAAGGTTTTTCACACTGATTCTTAACCCCCCCCTTTTTTAATTTCCATTCATTCATTGCTACACATTTTCTTCCCTGCCCACTCCTCCCCCTCCAGTTCGCTTTTCTCTTTGAGAAGAAAAAAAAATTCTCTCATTGTTATACAGTCTCCCCTGCACCACCACCCCTTCCCCGCCACTTTACTATGCAGCTCTTATTCTGGACTCTTGCCATGTAAATAATATCTAATCATATAACCCTTTTAAACAGTTCTTTCTCTCTCTCATCGGTTT
>NW_006399969.1:3293712-3295040 GCF_000299155.1 Elephantulus edwardii
ATACCACAGCTTCTCTATCCATTCGTTTGTTGATGGGCACCTGGGTTGTTTCCAACTCCTTGCTATTATGAACAGAGTGTTAAGGAGTGCTTTGTTTATTCGAGGCTTCTTTCCATTCCAAATGAAACTGGAGATTGCCTTTTCCATCTCATTGAAGAAAGGGATTGGTATTTGTACTGGGATTGCCTTGACCATGTAAATTGATTCTGGTAGTACTGTCATTTTCACAATATTGAGTCTTCCTATCCAAGAGCAAGGGATATTCTTCCAGTTCTCCAGGACTCTTTTTGTTTCTTGTAGTAATGTTTTGTAATTTTCTTTGAATAGATCGTTTGTGCTTCTGGTTAGATTTATTTCCAACTATTTAATCTTGTGATTAGCTATTGTAAATGGTATTGATTTTCTTAGCTCCAGTTCTTTATTCTCTTTGTCACTGTAGAGAAATCCAACTGATTTTTTGTATGTTGATCTTTTACCTCGCCACTTTGTTGAATTGGTCAAATATGTCCAGTAGTTTTTTTTCTGAGTCTTTAGGGTTTTCTAAGTATACAATCATATCATCTGCATAGGGAGATAATTTTGCATCCTCTTTGCCAATTTGGATACCTCTTATTTCCTTCTCTTGTCTCATTGCTATCGCTAAGACATCCAATACAATATTGAATAAAAGAGGTTATGTTTTCCAATTCCTTCTGTATGAACATTTTGGTATAATATTTTGCTTTGTCTTCTCAAACTCTTCTTTGAAGTCTTCTGTTTCATTATCTTCAGCATTTCTTCCCTTCATCTGGTTTGTGTTCTAATGAAAATTTCAATGTGGCTTCTGATAGAAATTTTTGTTTATTTTTTTCTTATCTATCTTGTCCAATGGACTTTTGCTTTCTTCTTGGATTATGTCCTTGATGTCATCCTACAACTCTGCAGGTCGTCATCAGGTATTATTCATAAAATCAACAAATATAGTTTTAAAATTCAGGTGGGTTAAACTTAAGTTTGTATTTTGGTTCTGGTGGACTTATTTAAATTTTCTTCAGTTTTAGTTTGCACTTGCATACGAATAGTTAATGATGTATACACATCAGACCCTGGTTTTATTTTAACTATTAATATTGAGTCAGTCGAATCCCTATGTAATTGCCATGTGTATAGATGAGTTTATATTTTTAAAAATTATTTTTAATGAATAAATAATTGTGCCAATTTCTGTCATGCAATCTCCAATCTCATTTCTGTCACCAGTACCATACCCACGTTTTCCATTCCAGTCAGTAATTATTATCACTTCATGATAATTGCAGGTTTCCGAGTTATGCCAGTTTGCCACAGTG
>NW_006399969.1:3295878-3310897 GCF_000299155.1 Elephantulus edwardii
TGCACCTAATTCAGTCCATGGTCTTCTCAATCACCTGCTACACATAAGAGAGATGGACAATGAATAAGGATGACAGAAGAATTGATGCCTTTGAATTGTTGTGCTAGACAAGAGTAAAAAATATCCCATGGACTGCCAAGAGAACAAACAGATAAGTCTTGAAGACGGTGCAGCCAGAGTGCTCCTTGGAGGCAAAGATGGCAAAGTTTCATCTTTCATATCTTTGGAGAAGGACATCATGCTTGGAAAGATCAGAGGTCAGTGAAGGAGAGGAAGATGCCCAACGAGATAGATTTACATGGTGTCTTCAGTAATGGCCTTGAATATTTTTGAGATGGCATGGGATAGGACAGGATTTAGGTCAGCGGTTCATAGAGTTACTATGAGTTGTACTCAGCTTGGTGGCACCTAACAACAATCAACTTTTGTAATCTGAAATTGAAAGAATTACACATACTAGATGTTAAAAACATTTTTGGATTAAAAAATATTAAAAGAATAAGAAACTGTGCTTCAATCCCAAAGATACATGGTTTGAATTTACAAGCTGCTCTGCAGGAAAAGGATGGGCAATCTTCTCTTGTGAGACTTACTGTCTCTAAAAACCTGCTAGAGAGTCAGCTATGGGCTGGTTCGTACACAACAACAATAACAACACACAAAAATAGACACATATTGTTATGTTATTGAAGTTGGACCTAATTTATAGCTGGTTTTCAAAAGTTGTCAATTGCATGGTAAGAGACTGCCCATCTTTTTTCCTTATAGTTCAGTTGGTGAATTTGAACTATATGCTTTTGCTTTGACAGCAGAGCTCCTTATCACCAAAATGCCCTATACATATATATAGAGAGAGACATATTGTTGCTGTTGTTATGTGCCATCGATTCTCTTGCGACTCATAGCGACCCTATGTATAAGAGCCCTAAATGTTGATCTATCCTGTGCCAACCTCGCCGTCTCAGACACACTCATTCCCACCATTCCACTCACAAAATCGATCTATCTCGTCGAGGGTTTTCCTCTCCTGCGCGGTCCCTCCCTCTCCCAAACATGATGTCCCTCCCCAAGGACCAATTCCTCTTTGCAACATGCCCAAAGTATATCAGACAAAGCTTCAGAATCCTTGACGCCAAAGAGCATTCTGGCTTCGCCTTCTCCAGGACAAACCTGTTTGTTGTCCTAGCAGTCCATGGTATATTCAATACCCTTCTCTAGCACCACAGGTCAAAGGCATCAATCAACAACCTGCATTATGCGGACGACACAACCCTGCTTGCTGAAACTGAAGAGGACCTGAAGCGCTTGCTGCAGAAGGTCAAGGACTACAGTCTTCAATATGGATTGAAGCTCAACATCAAGAAAACAAAGATTCTCACCACTGGGCCAACTGACAGTATCAGTATGGATGATGAAGAGAGTGAGATAGTTAACAGTTTTAGTTTACTTGGTTCCACAGTCAAAACTCTTGGTAACAGCAGCCAGGAAATTAGGAGATGAACTGCATTTGGAAAGTCAGCTGTGAGGGACATCTCAAGAGTACTGAACAGCAATGATGTCAGGCAGGAGACGAAGGTGTGCCTGATCTAAGCTATAGTCTTTGCAATTCGTGCTATGCATCGGAGAGTTGGACAATGAATAGGGATGATAAAAAGATAATTGATAAAGAAATGGAGAAATATGAATACATTTACGATATAATATTAAGAGAGAAATCAAATAGAGGAATAAAATGGGAGTTTAAATGAATGCAATAATGTAGAAGGTTTGCTTTGAAAACTCAAACCCCACCCCATCCTCAGTAGCTGTTGCTCTATTGTTCATAGAACCAACAGACCTATTTTGGAAAAGTTGAAACTGAGCTGCTCCTTGAAGGCAAAAATTTTGAAATTCCATGTCACATGCTTTGGGTACATGGCCAGGATGGACAAGTCCTTATATAAGGAAATCATGCTTGAAAGGGTAGAGGGATAGCACAGGAGAGGAAGACCTCAGAGAAGAAAGAGTGATCCAGCAACTGGGGTAATGAGGGTAGGTGTGTTGGAGATAGTGAGACTGGCTCAGGAAAGGGCAGGGTTTAGAACTATTGTACATAGGGTCTCTATGACTCTCAGGTGATATGTGATGGCACATAACAACAACAGCAACAACAATTCCTTTGAGTTAGAATCAACAGTTGTCAAAGCCAATAGAAACTCTGTCCCAGACTGAGCGTCTCACCTCTTAATACATATCTAAATTGGAAAAAGTGCTAGTAATGACTTGGCTCATATCTTGGGGGCATCAGCCTTCACTTAGAGGAGCAGAAACTTTGACCTGAATGGTCAACCCAATTTCAGTCATTTACTGGGCTGTCAAATACATTGTCCCAGGCCAGACAGTTTGGTGTTGCTTTAGAGGTTTGTTTTTTTGTTTTGGAGTTTTGTTTTTTTAAGGCTTTTTATTATTATTTCATATAGCATTTCTGATATTTGTCAGTTCTTTCAATTTACAGTTTACTCTTTTGGGTACAGCACTTTCTTGTTATATGCCATTGAGTCATCTGTGACTCATAGCAATCCTATGTACAATAACTCTGAACCCTGGCCCATCCTATGGCACCATTATTTCAAATACCATCAGGGTCATCTATGGCAGACAGGTTTCAGTAGAGTTTCCAGATTAAGAAAGGGGAATGGCCTTCCACTCCCTAAATAATTAGGCCTTCAAAAACCCAATGATTGCAGAAGAACATTTCCATATGGAAGATCAACCTCTCAAGTGGAAGTCCCTAAAAACAATGAGGAGAAAAAGCTTTAAACAATCATCAATAAATAAAATACAGAAAGTGCAAAATGTAAGTCTAGAAAAAGTAAAAGTTGAAAAAAAAACCCACATAAAAATTTGTATCCCAGGCATTAGTGAGCTGAGATGGTATGATATTTGCTGTTTCAAATCAGTCAATTATGTAATATACTTTTCTGGGAACAACAAATTGAAGAAGAATGGTACACAATTAATCTTTAAATTATCATTTCAAGATCTATCTTGAAGTGATTGGATACTATCCATACTCATATAAGGAAGACAGATTAATACAACCATTATTCAAATATATTCACCAACTACTAAAGTAAAAAAGGAAGATCTTGAGAAATTTTACCTTTACAATGTGAAATTTATCAAGTATGCAACCAAGATGCATTGATGGTAAGAAGTGACTATATTTCAAAAGTTGGAAACAAAGAAGAAAGACTTCTCATTATGTTACTCTGGTGTAAGAAATGAGGCAGTAGATTACATGATAGTATTTTTACAGTCATTTATTAATTTGATCTATTATTAATCAATTATTATTGATTAATTTATTAATTTTCTAAAATGTTAGAACCTCACCTGAAAAACAAGACCAGGAGCTGAGTGTAGAACAGACAATAAGATCACTAATTATTATATTAAATTTAACAAGCCAGAAGGAAAAATAAAGAAAAAGAATATGGGAATTGACACACAGAAGACTATATTCCTTTGAGTTATGGTGTTGGAGAAGAGTGCTAGATACACGGATTGCCAAAACACAAAGAAATATGTCTTGGAAAAAAGTACAAACAGGATGCTCCTGAGAGGCAAGGAGGCAGAACTTCTTTACACATATGTTGCTTGGAAAGGTGGAGGGTTAGGTAAAGGGAGGGAGACACTACGAAAGATGGATTGACACAGTAACTGTAACAATGCTTGAACATATCAGAGATAGTGAGGATGGCACAGGATAAGGCAGGGTTTATTTAGATCTATTATTCATAGAATGACTATGAGTCATAGTTGACTCAAGGGCACCTAACAACAGCATTTTAGAGTCCTGACAATTAATTATCTAGGATTAGCCTGACATTTTTCCCCCTCACATTCAAAGGAAAAGGCAAATTTTCCTTAATGCTGAGAATAGATAAATACCAATTCTTCCACATTATGTTTTGCAGCCTCATTCATTGTATCTCCTACTTTATTTCTGTATAATTTAGGGAAGTGTAATAAATATAATGCTTGTACTTAAAACCAAGACCCTTGCCAGTTCCTGTTTCCACCTTCTGCTGGTCAGCCCAGCACCTTCTGAGTTTGTGTTGAGAGAACTCTGGAGGTAATGGGGTTTTTTTTCCTTCAGGAACAGTTATTTATTAACAGGCCTCATCTTAGGCATGCCTTTTGCAATGTCTCTCAGGAATACAGAAAGGAAAAAGGAATACAGTGATAATTTTTATTTATTGCATTTTCTATGATATCAGCCCTTTCTAACAGCAATGCAATTTACTGAGTGAAGGCAATAGAGCAAAGAAAACATTAGTGTAGATGGAGGAAACATTTTAAAACACTTCAGAATGAGACGAAGTCACAGAGGTGGTAAAATGAACACAATTCTCTTTTGAGCAAAAACTGCGGATAGAAAAACACATACCCAGCAGAAAAGGATCTGATTGTAACAACCTGGCAGAGGTTTCTGAGGAAGTTAAAAAGAAAAATGTGGGCTGCTTAATATGGAGGAGACACCCAAGGAGAGCTGGAAAGGGAGTTTAGAGTCAAAGTTATACTCCTTGGGTATGACCTAATGAACAAGCACAGAGAATAAGGATTTGATTTAATCCTCAAGCCTGGACCAGCTCTGAGGCTTTCCTCTTGTCAATTCATTTTTAAAATCCTGGAACTTTTCCTTGAAGTTCTGGTACTTCCTTTCACTAACATTTGGTGACAACCCAAAGGTGATACCTCTCTGGGGTGGTTCAAACCCACCAGGAACTCTTCAAAAGGAAGATGGACACTCCTCTCACCCATTATTAGAAGATGGATTCTGAGAGGAGGAGTGTGACATCAGGATTGGAGGGAGATTCATCAATTACCTGCATTAATGCAGATGACTCAACCTTGCTTACTGAATGTGAGCAGGAACTTGAAGTACTTATTACAGAAGATCAAAGAATGCAGTCTTCAGTATGGATTACATCTCAATGTCAGGGAAATAAAGATTCTTACCACTGGACCAATAGATAGGCAGCATCGTGATGGATGGAGAGGAGGTTAAAACTGTCAACAGCTTCATCTTGCTTGAACTCACAACTAACACTCTTGGTACCAGCAGTCAGGAAATAGGGAGATGCATTGCACTTGGTAAATCTGCAGTTAGGGTCCTTTCCAAATTATTGAAGAGTAATGGTGTCAGTTTGAAGACTAAGTTGTGTCTGATTCAAGCCATAGTCTTTCTGATTACTTGCTATGCATCTGAGAGCTGGGCAATGAATAAGCATGACAGGAATATAATTGATACCTTTGATCTGTGATGTTAGAGAAAAGCAGTGAACATCTCATGGACAGCCAAGAAAACAAACAGCTGTGTCTTGGAGATGGTGTAGCCAGAGTGTTCTTTGGAGGCAAGATTGTTGAGGCTTTACCTCACATACTTTGAACATGTTACTAGGATGTGCTAATCCTTGCAGAGGGACATGATGCTGGGAAGGTTGGAAGGTTGGTGTAGGAGAGAAAGGGACATGATGTTGGGAAGGTTGGAGGGTTGATGGAGGAGAGAAAGACCTTCAACCAGGTGGATTGACACAGTAACTGTTGCAATGGTCACTTGTGTGTCAGGAAGTGTGAGGATACTGCAGGATAGAACAGGGTTAGGATTTTATGTTCATAGGTTTACTATGAGTCATACTTGACTCAACAGCACCTAACAACAAAAACAACCACCCTTTCTAAAGCCTTTTCTTTATTATAATCTCCTGGCCTCTATGAATGCATAGCAATAGTCAGGTTGAATTCCAGTCAGCAGCCAATCATTTAATATTTTAAATAAGGTCAATTGAGGCAAAAATGGTTTTGTATCAGACTCACTGAATCTTGGCAATTAGCTGCAGAGCAAACAATCATCTCGTTCCACCTCCAAAATTGAGCTCCTTTATAAACACATTGACTTGAGCCAAGAAGTAAATAATGTTAAGTGCATGCAGATCAAGGTAAAAACAACAACAAAACACCTTTTCTGTTTTAGAATTTCGTTAATTCAGCCATGTTTTATTTTTGTTTGTGTTTGATGATTACCCTTTGCTCATAGCCTCTTTTTGCATAAAATGAAAACAGACTTTAAGCAGAGAGAAGGAGAGGACTATGGTTTGGGGAGGCATGTGAGGGATGTGAACCCTTTTTGACATTTACTTTGAATCAACTGACCTTGAGTTTGAGCTTAGGCATACAGCAGAACTGTAACCACTTTCACTTTTCCATTTGCAGACGTCCATCAGGTCAATGTGAACAACGTCAGCATTTGCCCAGCTGGGGCATTTATGGCAAGTGAATCTTTCGGTGTACTGTTGCTGTGGCCCAGTGAGCATAAATTGTGCTACTGGAAGCTGCACCTGGATCCCCCTCCTTACTGATGAACTCCTGAGCTTAGCATCTTTTTTCTGAGTTGGAGCATATCCAGATGACAGCTCCTAAAGAGCCAAGGATAGAACTGAGTTTGGCCCTGTTTTATGCTCAGATTGCCTGGTTCCAGGGTCTCCCTGTCAGATGCTGAGGCAAGAATCTCAGCAGCTGTTGGCACAGACCTAACAAGGTCTGAGTGTCTGAGCCTAATGCTAAGGGTGTGATGAAGGACAGGGAGGTGATTTGGCTTTCTAAACTCAGGGACAATTTGCTTGCCTCAGGCTTTGGAGAAATGTGCGTTAGAAGCTATTTTAAAAAATTTGTTATTATTATTAATTTTCATGAAAATTAACAGAGATTTTGGATTTCCATTCATTCATTGTTGTGATTTTCTCCCTACTCATCCCTCCCCTCCAGTTAATTCTATTTATTTTTAAAAACGTTTTTATTGTAATTTGGTTGAATGTTTCCAAATGACATTGGTTTTCTATCTATATTATAGGCTTAATGCTAACAGTCTATCTTTCCTTCTAAAATACAGGAATGCGATTTTAAAAATTACCTTCCTAAAAATATCTACTGTCAGGGATCTCTATAGAGTGCTGAAAAGCAATAATGTCAGTCTAGAGACCAATGTGAGTCTAATCCCAGTCATGATCTTCGCAATTACTTGTTATGCTTCAGAGACCTGGACAATGACTAAGGATGACAGAAGAAGAATCAATGCCTTTGAGTTGTTATGCTGGAGAAGAGTCTTAAACATACCATGGACTGCCAACAAAACAAATAGATCTGTCTTAGAGAGAGTGAAACCAAGTCTCTCCTTGGAGGCTAGGATTTTGAAGCTCCATCTCACGTACTTTGGGCATGTGGCCTGGAAAGACTGGCCCTTGGAGGAGTACATCATGCTCAAAAGTATGGAGAGACAACACAGGAGAGGAAGTCCCTGGATGAGATGGATCGATACAGTAACTGAGGGAATGGGAGTAGGTGTGTCGGAATTACTGAGACTGGGTCAGGATAGGGAAGGGTTCAGAGCTGCTGTACATAGGGTCACTACAGGTCGCAGGTGACTTGATGGCACATAACAACAACAGAATATTATAATTGTTGTTTTTCATTCAAGCCTCTTGTTTAGAATCAACAAGATCTCATGGAGGGCCTTTGTATTTAAAGTTGGTTGCTATCATATTTGGGAGGAACATTCTTCTAAGTAGTACAGCACTCCTGTCAATTTGCTGTACTGAGGTAACCTGGGCTTGCTGTGATGCTGAACTTTATTCCATTGGTGTCAAATGCCATAATGGTTATCCATGGTGGACAGTGTTTGGTGGACCTCTCCGTTTGAGACATGTTTGGAAGCAGGATCCATTTCCTAAACAGCATGACTCTGGAAAATCTATGAACTTTGAAAAATAGTGATAGTTATAGAAAAGCATCAGGCCTTTTGTTCATAGGGTTGCTATGAGTCGTGCTCGACGTCAAGCAACAACAACAAATAGGTAAAGAGGCATCTTAAGGTGAAATGATTTCTATTTTTAATTAACTTGAGTGATAAATAGAGAAATATATTCTTATACTGAAGTTTCCAAAGTTTGGTGATTGCAAACCTGTATTGTTGGGTGCTGTATTACTGATTCTGACTTCTAACAACTCTGTATGTTGTTGTTGTTGTTGTTGTTAAGTACTGTCGAGTCATGAATAGACTCATAGCTGACCCTCCAATGGGTTTTCAGAAGGTATAAACAACATGGGAGGAAATTGTCCATCTTTCTCCTGCAGAACAGCTGGTGGAGTCAAACCCATTCATTTAGGTTGGCAGCACAGCTCCTTGCCCGTAGGACACAGCACTGACCCTATCTACAACAGATCTCTAAGTCCTGCCCAATCCTCCACCCTACTCACACTCTCCACTGAGTTTAAATTCACTGATGTGTGGATTTAAACTCATTGCATCTCTCTTTTACTAGCCTTCCACTTTTTCAAACATGATGTCTTTTTCCAGGAACTGTTTCTTGCTGAAAACATGTGCAAAGAATTGAAAATTAAGTATCATGTTCTTGTTTTTAAGGAACACGTTGATTTCACTTCTTGCAACAGATTTATTTACTCTTTTCAAATTTCATGGGGTTCTCAATATTTTTTAAAAACACCTCAATTCAGAGGCATTGTTTCTTCTTTGAGCTTCCTTAGTCATTGTTCAGATTTCTCATGAACATGAAGCAATTGAAATGATAAACCTTGTGTCAAACACACAAAGTCCTTGAAGTGTCCTCTTGCTCTTCAGCACTTTAAAGAGGTCACATACACCATTAAAGAGGTCACATGTACCATTCTACTGATAAAATGCATTGTGAAACTCACAAGTTTAAAAAGGAGATAAAAATATTTAATTTTGAAATGTTTTCATTTTCAATATTATTTTTATTTATAACTACAATTTTAGGAAGAACAATATGTCTTTAGTTTATTTAAAAATATCTACATATCTAGGCTCTTTTTATGTTAGTGGTTGGTATTAACTGGCTGGATGGGTTACCACACAGATTCCTAGATTCTTCAAGCATTGCTAAATGAATGGATTTAATCATGAGAAACCATTTCAATCAAATTCTCTAATTATACCTTTCTCTTAAATCCCCCTCATAAGAACAGTACAACAATGAATTAATGGAAATCCAAAGTCTCTGTAAATTTTCATTAAAATTAATAATAATAAAAAAATTTCATCTTCTTAGATGTCAGTTGATTCAAGGGAACTAATTGGTGAGTGTTGCTTGTGGTCTTTCCAACAAATTGCTGATATCTACTTGAAAAAATGCTAGGTTTTTCTGTTCTTTTTTTTTCATTGTGGTGATGTTTTCAACATTCTGTATGTAGTGAATAAGGATTTGTGCTGCCAACCCAAACAGATGGTTCAAATTCACAAGAAACATGACCAGTCTCCTCCTGTGTGATTTCTAGTCTCTGGAAACCTGCAAAAAGATCAGCTATGAGTTGGTTTTAACTACATGGCAATGAGTGACTGACTTACGTATGTAGATTAGTGATAATAACACACTTTTATCATGCTGTTCAACCATCATCATTATCCATACCCATATATTTTCATTGCCTTTAAAGAAGTTCAGTGTTCCCTAAATATTGATTCTTCCTTTCTCCACACCTTCAACTCATAAACACTAATAACCTTTAGTCTCTGTATACTTAGGTATTCTAGTTACTTTGTGTAAATGAGTCATGTAATATTTATCCTTTTGATATAAATTTCACTCAGTTAATGTCTGCAAGGTTAGTCTGTGTTACTATAGCATGTATTAAAACTACATTTCTCTTTAAGACAGAACATTATTATACTGGGCATGTGTACCACATTTTGTTTATTCAATCATCTGTTGATAGACATTTATACGATCTCCATGTTTTTTTGTATGTGGATAGTGCTGCAATAAACGAGTATTTTTGTGTTCCTGTTTTCAGTTTTATTTGGTATATACTGAGATGTTTAAATAGTGGGTTAAAATAGATACACTTTGGAAAAAGTACAGTCAGAGTGCTTCTTGGAGGCAAGGGTGACAAAACCTGTCTTTCATACATTGGGCATGTTACTAGGAGAGGCTATTCCTTGTAAATGGACATTATGCTTGGAAAGATGGAGGATCAGTCAAAGAGAGAAATATCTCCAATAAGATGGATTTACACAGTGACTTCAACAAAGGGTTTAAATGTGTCAGAGATGAGGAGGATGACCAAGGATAATACAGGGCTCAGTTCTGTTGTTCCTAGGGTCACTCTGAGTCATATTCAATTCAATGACACCTAATGGTAACAACAACACTATAATGCTGTTTATTTAATGAGCAATTTCCAAATTCTTTTCTGTAGTCAATGTACCATTTTACAATGTACAAGGTGCCAACTTTTCCACACCTTCACGAACACCAGTAGTTTTCTGTTTTCCTAATCAAAGCCTTTCTAGTTGATGTGAGTCATATCTTACTGTAGTTCTGATTTGCATTTGGGTTAGTGCCTAACACGTTGTGTGCTGGCTAAAGAGCTGCAGTTCGATTCCACCAACCACTCTATTGAAGAAAGAGAACAGTCTCTTCTCCTTAATATTTGCAGCCTCAGAAACCCAATGGAAGGTTGCTTTGAGTTGCAATTAACTAGAAAGCAGTGTTATGCGTGTTTGTCTGTTGATTTGTTAAATAACTAATGCATAGGAGAACGATGTGACGGCCTGATTCCAGAAAGATTTATAACCTTGGAAAGTCTTTGAAGCAGTTTTCCTCTATGGTAATTGTGTTCTACTCTCTCCCATAAGTCTTCTATCAGCTGAAAAAGCCATACAGGAGTGGGTCTTTATTTTGATTTGATGACTAATGATACTGAATTTTTTTTTCATGTGTATGCTGGCAATTTCAACTTTTTTGGAAAATATTCCTATTCAAGCCTTTTGCCTGTTTTTTTGGTTGGATTTTTTCCCCATTGTTGTTAAGTGCCACAAAGTAGACCTATAATTCACAGTGAACCTATGAACAATGAATCTGAATTCTTCTCTATCCTGTGCCAACCTCATCATCTTTGATATACTTGAGTCTGCTGTTACAGTCACTGTGTCAGTCCATCTCTTTGAGTGTCTTCTCTCTTTCTTTGACTCTCTTTCTTTCCAGACATGATTTCTTTTTCCAAGAACCAGCTTCTCCTAACAAAGTGTTCAAAATATGTAAAATAAAGCTTCACCATCCTTGCCTTCAAAGAGCACCCTTCTAGTGGCACAAATCAAGTTACAGAGGGAAGGTGGTTCTTACAATAAAAGGCCTATAGACTAGCACTTTGTCTATTAATAGTGTAGAGGTTAGGAACCACGAGATGTAGAGGCTCAGCTATGTCATTTATGGTTCTTAAGTCCTGGAGGAAATTCCATCTACCACTGGGTTGTATCTCTACTCAGAATATTATTGCTTTTTAATTTTTGACTCATGTACTTTTAACTTGTTAGTTAAATTTGTATCTTCTAGGCTGCAACACTTCCGTGATACATCTTCAAGGATATGAACATGTACGGCTAAGCACAATTGATAATAGTGAATCTAAATTCCAAAATCAATCTCCATAATAGTCTATGTGTTTCCTACTGCCAAAGGGGCCCCTTAGAGTAGTGAGAGAAGATCTTCACCCTGAAACCTACAGCGTCCCTTGAAGTAGGAAGTAGCTAAGAGAATACGCCATCCCCATTTCCTTATGAATCAGGGTGAAATCTCTCTCAGGGAGGAGAGATAGGGAATGGCAAGGGACACACTGACAAAGGAAATTAATCAGAACTGGCTTTGACAAGCACTGTGGCAATTGGACAATTAAAACAGACATTTGGGTGGGGGAAAGAAGAATGAACTGGGGAGGAGGGTAGAGAAAACAGTGCAACAATGAATGAATGAAAACCCAAAATCTCTGTAAATGTTCACTGAAACTAATAAAATTTAATAATAACTTTAAAAAAAAATAAAGTACCATAAACCAGTACTGCATTAAATCTTGAAAACACACACAAAAAACAAAGAGCACCCTTCTTAGACTTTTGCAAGACAAACTTATTTGTTCTTTTGGCAGACCATGGGATATTCTTCTCCAACACCTCAAGTCAAAGACGTTAAGTTCTTCTTTCTTCTGTCATCTTTATTACCCAATTTTCAGATGCATAGAAAGTAATTGAAAAGACCATGGCTTGAAGAAGATTCACCTTAGTCTTTAAATTGGCATCATTGCTCTTTAACACCTTAGAGAGGTGTTTTGATAGCAGATTTACCCAATACAATACATCTTTGGATTTCTTGACTCCTGAAGTCAAGGGTAATAATTGTGGATCCAAGCAAGATGAAATCTTTAGCTTCAATCTCTTCTCCATTTATCATGTTGTTGCATATCAACCCAATTGTGAGGATTTCTGTTTTCTTGGTATTGAGAAGTAATCCTTATTCAAGGCTATAGTTTTTTATCATATTCGTCAAGCATTTCAAGTTCTGGTTTGCTATCAGCAAGCAAGGTTGTGTCAGCTCATTTATGTGTCTTCCTCCTATCCTGATGCCACACTCTTCTCCATAAAGTCTGGCCTCTCAAAACATTTGCTCAGTATACAGATTGAATAGATATAGATAAAGGCTACAGATTTGATGCACACATTTTTTAATTTAAACCATATAGTGTTCCCTTGCTCTGCTTAGAAAACAATTTTTTGGTCTTGGCATTATAGGTTTTGCATGAGCACAATTAATTGTTCTGGAATTCTCATTCTCCTCAATGTTAGCCATGGTTTGTTTTGATCCACTCAGTCAAATGTCTTTGCATAGAAACTATATACAAAAATATACAAATTTGCATACTCAAATATACACCCTTCTGGTATGCTCTGCTTTCCAATTGACATCACCAGTGATATCCCTGGTGTTTTGGCCTTTTCTAGGCATCAGAGAGCTGGACAGTGACTAAGGTTGACAGAAAAAGAATCAATGCCTTTTTATTGCGATGTTGGAGAAGACTGTTGAACATACCATGGACTGCTCCAAGAAAACAAATAGATCTATCTTGGAGAGTGTAAAACCAGGATGCTCCTCAGAGGCTAGGATTGTGAAGCTCTGTCTCAGATACTTCCTGGCCAGGAGGAATCAGTCCTTGGAGAAGGACAGAGGAAGACCCCGGATGAGATGGATTGACTCTGTGACTGAGGTAATGGAATTAGATGTGTTGGAGACAATGAGATTGACTCAGAATAGGGCAGGGTTCAGAGTTATTGTACATAGGGTCACTTTGAGTTGCAGGCAACTCAACAGCACATAACAACAATAATAACATGGCCTTTTCTGAATATAGTCTGAATTTCTGCAATTAAGTTGTAAGAATTCTTTAAATACCCTTAATAGCAAACCTACTATTATACATGCTTTCTATACACATATTATCTATCTTTAATTTCTGTCATTAAGTCATAATAATTATTTATATATTCTTAATGGAAAGGCTATTATTCTACCTATTTTCCATATAAATATTTAGTGATTAGTAAACCTATAATTCTACATATTTTCTCCCCACCTGTAGACTTCTTCATTTTCTTAATCTAGTTTTCTGGTGGAAAGAAAAAATGTTTTTCATTTTTATAAAGGCTCATTTATTTCTTTTTATTTTGATGCTCACATTTTCAGTGGTATAGCTAGGAATCTATTGTTAAAACTGCAATTCAAGCATAAACCCTGTTTTATTCTAAGAGTTTTATGGTCTCTGATTTACATGTATGTATCTGATAAATTTTATTTTCCTATATTTTGTGGGAAGATTATTTTTAATAAATAAGATAATTTTATTTCCAAGTTTAGGTGTTCAGACATGAATGATGTGCTTTTCAATAGCACACTTTTATAATAAAGGGATATTTCCAAAACTTAGTTTTCTGTTGTTGTTATCACAGCACAAGTTCTTCTCCTGAAAATTAGATTTTTCTCACTCGTGTCTTCAAAGTCACCTTTATGTTAAAAGAGCAGATAAATTGCCTTTGCTTTTTCAAGAGTTTTTGTTAGGTAACAAGCCACGAACTTAACATCACGAACTAGGTCATATTTAAAACACTTGTTTTTGGCAAAAGAAAAATGTAAGCTTATTGTTGTTAGTACATAAAATATTAACAACAAACATTTGGGGTATTTTTCAGAAATTGCATGAATATAAAAATTCCATCATCTGTTCCTGTGCTCCAACTAAGCAGTACACCCCTATTCTAGAGGGACTGTTCCAATAAAAGAGATAGCTACAACTCCCACTTGCCATCACTGCTGGGAAGTCAGAAATGTATTACTGCTCAGCTGGACTGGTTTGAGTTCTTTCTTCTTACTGAGCTGAGTAAAGTATGTATGGAGCAGAAGAGTGAGGACACTCGATCTCCACTTCTCCAGCCTGTATTTATCCACCACTCACTGCACAACGGCAGCTCTGGTCATTAGACTGTTGGACAATGGGCTGCTGACCCAAAAGGTGGTTCAAATCTATCAGCTTTTGCAAGGGAAAATGATGAACAGCCTCCTCCCATGTGATTTGCAGCCTCAGAAACCTACTATGGATCAACTGCCAGTGAGTTCTAACTTAAAAGCAATGAATGAATTACTGAGTTGATTGAGAGAGAGGGAATAAGAGAGAGACACTCCTCACAGCACCAACCAAGACTGCAATATTTTACTTCTTTCAACCACACTCCAATCCTTTTCCAAAGGTATCCTGTGCAGGCCCTCAAAACCTCTGTTCTTGGGAAATAGCTTCTGGAAGCCATCATATCCTTTTGAAGTCATACAGCTTTTGTGAATATGAGTTTCAGTATATGTTGTTGTTGTTGTTGTTAGATGCCATCGAGTTGATGGCACACATCATAGCAACCCAATGAACAACAGATCTGAACCCTGTCCTATCATAGTCAACATGTCTTTTTTATCTTTAAACATCTGTTTTATTATCAATTTTAATAATAGAATAATAAGTGGTAATTAGAATTGTAAGCTATTAATTCATAGATTACACATATCTGCACATTGAATTATAATATTATTAGCTACATTTGTATTGTAACTGTGCTGAATATGGCCTT
>NW_006399969.1:3311102-3323756 GCF_000299155.1 Elephantulus edwardii
TGCAACCTTCATTCTGGACTCTTGTCATAATGATAATACCCAATCATATATCGCTATTAAACTGTTCTCTCCCTCATCTGTTTCAATGCAGTATATAGAATTTATCCAATTTTTCTCAGTCTCACCCCAACCCTGATGTCAGTCCCATTTTACAACAGTGGCACTATGCAATATTTGTCCTCTTGTGACTTTTAAAATCTTTCCTCCTAATATTCCTTTAATTACCACATTGTTCATAGAAAAATTTATCGTTGTGATTTTTCAGATACTAATTATCATTATGCTGTAGCTAAAACACCAGAAAATTTTATAAAATCAGTGACTATATAAACACAAATAGCAATGAAAACATCTTTGCTTGTAGCTAATACAGAAGAAATACTATATAAGGAAAAAGAGTCCTTATATTTAGTTACTAATGGGTTGTCTACAACTAGATGGCACTTAACAACAACAACGAGAGAGCTCAATTGGCCTAGTGGACAGAAAGTGATGCTACCAAGGCAAAGGTGGGTGATTTTAATCTGCGACCATCAGGTCTGATTTTAATTGTTTTTGGTCAATCATTCTTATAAGTGGCAAAACACTGGTCTGTCCATTTGCTGTACAGATGTAACTCATAGTTGCTGTGATGCTGAACACTGTCTGACACTAATGTGCCAAATATGATAATGGTTACCCAAGGTAGACAGGGTTTGGTGGAGCTCCCTGATTAAAACAAGCTTGGAAGCAGGAGTGGTATCCACTTCCAAAATAGCTTGCTTCCAGAAACCCTATGAACTTGGAGAAACAATGAAAATTATACGAGTGTTCAGGTCTTTTGTTCATAGGGTCTCTATGAGTCATCTATGACTCGACGGCATTTAACAACAATTATATGGTTATCTGATATGATCATTGTTAAGTTCATTATTTAGGTCATAACTAATCCTCCAGCAGGTTTTAAGGCTCATCTTTCTCCTATGAAGCAGCTGGTAGATCCGACCACATCCCTTTGGGTTAGCAGTTCAAAGCCTTGCCACTAATCCACCAGAGTTCCCTGACTCTGATACTATAGGGTTTAAAAAAGTAAATTAACATAGGATATTAGCCATGTAGTTATATTGATGCATACAAGCTGAGTTTAAGGAGTTTATTTTTTCTGTTGTAATTTATAAGACTTTTGCTTTATATCTCCATTATTCTCACAGTGCATATTTTTCAGTACATTGTAAGTTAATTCCTAGTAGAACCATTTGTGAAATTACTTACTGAAGCACATAAGAAACCTATTATCTTCTTTCATTGAGTATTCTCAGATTTGACATAGAAATAACCTATGTGTTGTGCCATATACTCTTTCAATAAATTCAAGACCATTATTATTGACCTTGTTTACCATTTACATGACATTGAACATGTGCAAATTGTCACTGCTAATATTTGAATTCACAAAATTATAACAGCTGCTAACATAATGTCTTTTTAAGATCATAACAATAAAGTATGATAATAATAATATAATAATATATAATATAATGATATAATAATAATAACAATGGCAATAATAATATACTCTTATATACAGTTATTGAGTGTCTACTACAAGGCACAGTACTGTTGTTGTTGTTGTTGTTGTTGTTGTTGTTAGGTGCTGTGGAGTCAAGTATGTCTCATAATGACCCTATAACAGATCTGAACCCAATCCAATCCTGTGCCTCCTAATCATCTTTGATGCACATGAACCCATTGCTATAGTCTCTGTGTCAATTCACGTGGTTGAGGATCTTCCTCCCTTTTGCTACCCTCCACCTTTCCACATGTGCTGTCCCTTTCCAAGGAATAGCCTCTCTAGTAAAATACCTCAAGTGTGTGAGGCAAAGCTTTACCTCCAAGACAAGGCAAGGCCCTAGATGTATACAAATGTTTGTTGAATTGGTAAGTTTGGGATGTGGACTATACCCATTGCAGGAGTTTTAGTACTAACCTGAAGATTCAGGCCTCTTAGGATAGAATCCCTGCAGATAAAATTTTGGATCCAACTGTTTTCATGGTCTTCCTAGATAATGATTATTTAGGATTAGGTCAGAAAACTCCTAATGCTTAGAATGGAATCATGGAGTCACAGATCATTTAGAACACAGAGGGTGTTCAGTTAAACTGTAGTATTTTAGCTTGTTTCCAGAGTCTTTCTTATTTTCATCAGTTATCATCAGTTATCAGTTATCTTCCTGTATCTTTATCCCCCCTTTGTTCAGTCATTATGATTTGAGTGCACACATGCACAGGAGAATATTGTCCATCCCTCTGCTATGGAGTAGCTGGTAGCTGGTTGCCTTGAACTGGGTGCCTTAGTAATGTCTGGTGGGGGGGAGCCTTGGGAGGGGACAAATCTACAACAATGAATGAATGGAAATACAAAGCCTCTGTAAATTTTCACTGAAATTAATAACATATTTAAATTAAAATAAAAAGAATTAAGTTAGAGTAAGGATGGCAATGGATTTATAACTGCTCAAGCTAATAACACTATATCGTGGCATGGAGGAGGAATAGTGGAAATGTATCCACATTTACAATATTCCTCTTACCAAAACCATTTATGGAAAATAGGTACTGCATTGGAACATGTATTTCTGGATTGGAAATGATGATATTGTTAATACTTCTAGCCTTAAGCTTAAAAGACTATAATGTTCAAAATTATTTGTTATACATTTGCTTAAATTTTTCCCTCTTTTAACAACTGGGATCTAGAGGGAAGAGAAAAGACCAGAGAATGGCCAAAATTATTGGGGCAGCTATTGCTGCCAGTTTAGGGCCTGTGTCAGGAAAAGGAAGTCTTACTCATATATAGTGCCACCCAAGAGTAATAAAGGAGGTCAGAATTGCTTCCACTGTGGAAAGCTGGGCCACTTCAGTAAAAAGTGTCACAGACGAAAACCACAGATAGGAAAGGGAGTAGAGAGGAAGCTCCCACTCACTTGCTTTAAGTGTGGCTCTGAAGGACACTTGTCCAAGGTGGCCCACATCAGGTCCTCATGATAGACAGGACTGACAGGCCCCAGCTCCCAGCTGGAAACAAAGGAGGATGCTTCAACGATTTAGATCCTCCCAGAAGAGCTGTTGGGTGAGCATTAACATTACTGGTAAGTATATTCGTTTTCTCCTCGACACAGAGCCTACTAATTGGTCCTAAAAGGCTTCTGAGGTCCTACTCTTCTCACTATTTTGTAGTTGTTGGAATGGACAGAAAACCTCATAAGCAGATACTTACTTCACCTCTACCTTGCATGCAAACTTCCGAGTTGTAAAACAACCCAGTGGTAGATGGAATTTGCTCCAGGACTTAAGAACCATAAATGACATAGCTGAGCCTCTACATCTTGTAGTTCCTAACCTCTACACTATAATAGACAAAGTGCTAGTCTATAGGCCTTATATTGTAAGAACCACCTTATCTCTGTAACTTGATCTGTGCCACTATTAGAACCTCTACTCGGAATACTATTGCTTTTCAATTTTTGACTCATGCACTTTTAACTTGTTAGTTAAATTTTTATCTTCTAGGCTGCAACACTTCCATGATACATCTTCAAGGATATGAACATGTACAGCTAAGCACAATTGATAACAGTGCATCTAAATTCCAAAATCAATCTCCATAATAGTCTATGTGTTTCCTACTGCCAAAGGGGCCCTTTAGAGTAGTGAGAGAAGACCTTCACCCTGAAACCCACAGTGTCCCTTTTCAGCAGGAAGTAGCTAAGAGAATACACCATCCCCTTTTCCTTATGAATTAGGGTGAAGTCTCTCTCAGGGAGGAGTGATAGGGAATGGCAAGGGACACACTGACAAAGGATATTAATTAGAACTGGCTTTGACAAGCACTGTGGCAATTGGACAATTAAAACAGACATTTGGGGCGGGGGAAAAGAAGAACAAACTGGGGAGGAGAGTGGAGAAAACAGTGCAACAATGAATGAATGAAAACCCAAAATCTCTGTAAATGTTCATTAAAACTAATAAAATTTAATAATAATAAAAAAAAGACCAAAAAATAAGAAATTGCAGGGCAGCTTCTTGCCACTAGGCCTCTAAAGCTCCCTCTTGACAGCTTACTGAGGAAAAAATATCAACAAACCTAGAGAATCTCCTATTTTATCCTTATTTTACTGTGTGGATAAATCCCTGGGTGCTACACTTCATATCCACTGCCACCATGTTACTTCTACAAAGAACCTGGGAAAAATCAACTTCTCAGGGCTGGAAGGGAAAAATTTATCAAGGTACTTTTTTTCCAAAGAATAAAGACAAAAGACCATATAAATTGGTCTATTTCACCAAAGTCTTATCTTAAGAGTCTTCAATCCCATTCCCTAGACTTTCCAGAGATCTTTAAACTCATTGTTTGACATGAAAGTTAATAAGCAAATAGTAACAATGAATACTTTTGAAGAAATTACACCTAGTTTAAAATGTAGCTATTTAGGGAAGCAAGCAATATTCTAGAACAAATTCCTCCTTTTGTGATATTAATAAACCGAGGACCTTTGTCTTAGGATATATGACACTGGATGTGATATAGGTTTTCTGGACAGTGGGACACAACTGAAGATACTTGGATGCTTAAAAGATAGACTTAACAGAGAGGGCTGCCATGCATGGATACCAGATGACAAAGGAATGAGACACAAACAGTAGGAGACAGATTGTATATGGCAAGGAGGGTGGGCTTTGCTAGGTTATGTATGACCCAAATTCCATGGACAAAAAAAAAGGCTGTGCCCCTGGTTGCAGAGATTTGGTACACTCTATCTGTGGTAGTGGTAGCCTTGAAGCGTCTGTGCCTGATAAGAAAGCAGTTGTGGTGTAAGTTTATCCAACTTCTTATAAAAGAATGAAGAGTTTTGTAGCTATTATCTCAAAATTGGGTCAAGATAGCCCTTGAGAAATATGATATTACAGTTTTGCCCTTTCTTGTTCTCAGGAACAAATGCTGCTGACGGTTCTGCTTGAGATGTACTGCAAGCTGTTGTGATGCCCTGTGAAATTCAAAAGCAAAGCACCAAACTGGACAATTTGAAAAGGTGGCAACAGACGACTACAGAGCTCAGAGAGAGGAGAGGGCTCCTTGGGAAGGCTGATGTGCTTCCACCACAGGTAACCTCAGCAGATGTTCACAGTTCTTTGTGCACTACTGATGTTTCAAAAAGTTTCTGAACACACATTCACTTCCAGAGTTTCTGTTAGTCTGGTTTGCAGTTCTTCCTATCTTTCAGGACCAACTTTAGTGATACTTCATGGGATAAATCTGTGCAGATTCCTAAGGGAGGGAGTTCTGGTGTCATATTCTCTAGTGAGTTGTACGGCTAACCCATGGGTAGTATCTCTATGGTGGTTTAATACCATAAGTAACACCATGGGAAAAATATGAGCAGTCTGTCTGTGTGTGGTTTACAGCTTTGGAAGCCCACAGGAGGATCAGCTGTGAGTTGACTCTGACTGGACAGCAATGGCAGAATTTTTTAGTTACAGTTTAAGTCTTACAGAGATACCTGTGGACCAGATAAAGGACACATTCTTGATTAAAACCTTTGAAAGGGAAATAAATTTCTCTGAGCTAGTTCAAGGAAACATCTTTTTAACACTTAGTTTTCAGTGCTGCCACTGTGACAGTCATATTTTTTATTATTCTAGTTTATTTACAAAATTCTAATACATTGTTTTCCATAGTCATAATTTAAATTCCATTTTCTATCATGTTGCACTTACAGCATAATGTTTGGAGATAACAAGCACGTGTGAAAAATACTGGGAATAGAGAGAAGTTGAGGCAAGAATTTTCTCCAAGAATAGAAAGTGTCTTTTCCTGGAGTTAGTGCCCTGAATTTGGATTTTGAATCCACTAGTGACTCTGAGGGAGAAAGAAAGACAGACTTTTCCCATAAGGATTTACTGCCTACAAACTCAGTGAGTTTCTCAGAATTTAGAACTGAGTTGATGGCATTAAGTTTGCATTTGAACCTCCTAAATTGTGAGAAAATTAATTCCTGTTTATTAAAGCCACCCACTTGTGGCATCTGTGTTACAGCAGTACCAGAAGACTAAACTAGTGGACAAGGCATCCTCATACAATAGGCTTTCTAACTCTGGAACTCTGCCACTGACATCCAAGTAAAGTTAGGAATCTAGAAGTTGATTATTAGGCACACTGCATGTAGAAATTCTAGACATCAAACTTTCCTCTGATTAAAACATTATGAAAAGTAAACTATGGAAACAGCCCATATGCCCAACCACAACAGAATGGATTGATAAGTTATGGTACATTCACACAATGGAATATTATGCAGCACGTAGGAGCAATGATTTTGTAAATTACTACCTAACATGTGAGGGGCTGGAGAACATAATGAAAAGTAAATTAACTCAGTCTCATAAAGATAAATAGTGTAGAAGACCATTATTGCATAATAATACTAGAATTCAAGGAAGGGAGGGGAGAGCTTAATCACACAATTTGATGGGTGGAGGGAGGGATGGGTAAAGGAAAGGGGAAAGATCCAGTGTGAAAACCAATATATAAGAACTTTATGGACTTCGAGTAAACCAGCATAAAATAATAAAAAATATTTTAACCCCCCCCAAAAAAAACCCTTTTCCCTTGACTTAGTGGCATCATTAGCGTAAAACTAGAATGCTTTATTCTGTAGTCTAGAGATGTCCTTGAAACTGTTGTGATTCCTGGTTCCCTTGTCCTTTGCTAATGGACCAGACTAATAAGCTTTGTTTGTTCTTGTATTTGCTCTCCATTTCATGCCTCATTTTGCATGGTCAGAAAGTCAGATAACACATTTTACTGTTAGTGTGCTTTCCTTTAACATTAATATTCCTTTCTTTAGGCAGACAACCCAAATAAAACCAGAGGTTAGATATGAATAAAGGACAGTTGTGGACATCACACATTTTGCACTCACAGACTTTGTTTCAGATTGAGTGACTCCCGCTCATAGCAACTCTATGAACAAGAGATTGAAATCTCTCCCTTGATCCTGTTTTTTCCTTCAGTCCATGAAATTTAATCATTATGTCCACTTGCTTGTAAGCTTTAGGCTCTTCATTATTAGCTGTAATTGAAGAGAGTTCACAAGAAGTCTGGTTCCCAAGATACTATATTGTTAGCTCATGGCATCTCATGCACATCAGGAACAAAGATATGCCTAAACATTAGTTATCGCCATGCATCATCTCCACAGCTAGCTGGAGATTAAGCCATTGTGATCTATAGGGCTTTCATTGGCTAGTTTATAGAAATAGATCACCAGGCCTTTGTTCTTAGTCCTCTTTGTTTGGAAGCTCTGCTGGAACATGTTCAACACCACAGCAGCATAGAAACTATCACTGAGAGATGAGTGGTCACAGTGTATGTGACGCAATGGCAGGATTCAAAGTTGGATCCAGTTGTTAGTTGTTATTAGGGGCCACCAAGTAGAATATAAGTGAGGGTGAGCCTTTGAACAACAGGTCTGGATCCTGTCTATCCTGTGCCATCCTCACCATCTCTAACATACTTGAGCCCACTTCTGTAGTCACTGTGTCAAGGTCTTCCTTTTCTTTGCCTGCCCTCCACTTTTTCAAGCATGATATCCCTCTCCAAGGAATGGCCTCTCCTAGTAACATGTCCAAAGTATGAGAGAAGAAGCTTCATCATCTTTCCCTCCAACTAGCATTCTGGCTGCACTTTTCCCCAAGATTTATCAGTTTGTTCTTTTGGCAGTCCATGGGATATTCAGTACTCTTCACCAACATGAAAACTCAACAACATCAGTTGTTCTTCTGTCATCCTTGTTTATTATCCAGCTTTCAGATGATAGTAAGTGACTGAAAATCTATGGCTTGAATCAAGTGAAGCTTATTCTTAATATCATTAATATCAGTAATATCATTGCTTCTCAGTAATTTGGAGAGCTCCCTGACTGGATACTTTCCTAATGCAATATGTTTCCTGATCTCCTGACTGTTGGCACCAAGGATGTTGACTGTGGATCCAATATCATATCAGCATGCAGCATGCAAACCTCCATAGATGAACGAGTGGTCAAAGTGCAAGAAGTGTACCAATAGGGATTTGAATGTGATCTCTAGCACAGAAGGTGAAAACATGCCAGTGAACCATAGTGCCTTCTTCAGATATTATGCAACATGTGTTGTTATTGTATATTATTGTCATTGTGTATTGTTGAGTCAGAATGGACCTATAGCTGACCCTCTAGCAGATTTTCAGAGACAGTAAATTGCATTGGAGGAGACTGTCCATCTCTCTCCTGTGGAGCCACTAGTGGACTTGAATCATACCTTTGTTTTGGCAGCACAATTCCTTACCACTAAGCAACTAGAGTTTCTTTATTGTGAATTATGCATAGTAAATTCAGTTTCACATCAGAACACACACACACACACACACACGCGCGCGCGCGTACGTTCTCCTTTTGGACATAGTTCAGTTTCAGAGAAGATAACCCATTTTAGGTAGTCTGAACAGAAAGCAATTCATTACAGATCAATAGAAAATTTAAGATCATTGGGAGGACTGGAGGAACAAGCACTGGGTTGAGTTTCAAGGAACATCTCTCACCTCTTCAAAATGTTATGTTTGTGTCACAAATGGGAAAGCTGACAAGTCTGCTGCTGACTTCAGAACCTCATTGTCTCGTCATAATCCATGCCAATTGAGCAAACACACCACCTTTAACTTGCTACTTACATCTGTATATGTAGTGAGCGAAAACTAACTACACTCAGAAACATAGCTGCAAGGGAGTCTGTGCCCATTACTGCCAGACATATGTCATCAATGTACACAGGCACGAGTAGTCCTGGACTTAAAATGGGTTTCCATCTATTGTGATTATGTTGCTGAGCTAGGTCAGTTCTGCCATAATACAATTACTTCATTTTTTAATAGTTTTCATTGTTACTGCCTTTTATCAGCAATATCTTTATACTGGTTTGAGAATGATACCATCAGCAAATTCTTTGTTACAACATTACATGTAGTGCATGTCACTAATGAGAACTCTCCATAGTCTAGTAGATTCCATCTCATAATGGCCCTCACTGAGTTTCTGAAGCTATAAATCTAAATTGGAAGACTGACTACCTATCTTTCTTCTGAGAAGTTGTTGTCCGGATTTGAATGGTTGAACTTTCAGTTAACAGCAGAGAACTTTACTCACAGTTCTACCAAGGTTCCTCACTGCATACACAAGAACGAATTGATTTGTCCAGGTTACTGAATAGAATAGTGAGTGAGATGCTCAAGAGCAAACAAACAAAATTATAAGAGATTATGGTACATTTTGTTGTGGAAAATGCAGTTTATTAAATCTCTCTTGGGTACCAACAAACAAGTCTGGAGACAAAGCTTAAAATAACTCTCTGTAACAAAAGAAACTATTTGACACCGTGTATCTTTAAAATTCCTGTAAATTTGTAATCTATTTTATGATATATCTGTGATTTTTAAAACTCATGTAATTTTTTTAATGCCACAAAAATAATTTTATTTATACTTACACATACATTCACTAATTTAATTGTAATAGTTATGAAAATTCTAAGATGACAAATGGGGTAAGTACTTTTTTCTTTCAAAAATTTTTTTATTCATTTTAATGAACATTTACAGATATTTTGGATTTCCATTCATTCATTGTTGCACTTTTCGCTCCGCCAAACCCCCCCACCCCATCCTCAGTTCACTCTTCTCTTTGAAAAGTAAAAGAAAAATTCCTTCATTGGTATACAATCCCCCACCCCCACCCCGAGTATACTCCACTCTGCAACCTTCATTTCGGACTCTTATGATAATCATAATACCCTATAATATATTGCTTTTAAATTGTTCTCTTTCTCATCCGTTTCAATGCAGTATACATAATTTATCGTTTTTCTCATTCTTATCCCAACCCTGATGCCTCAGGATTGGTGGAAGAGTAATCATCAACCTGCTTTATGCAGATGACACAACCATGCTTGCTGAAACTGAGGAGGACCTGAAGCACTTGCTGCAGAAGGTCAAGGACTGCAGCCTTCAATATGGATTGAAGCTCAACATGAAGAAAACAAAGATTCTCACCACTGAGCCAATTGACAGCATCAGTATGGATGGTGAAGAGATTGAGATTGTTAACAGTTTTCATTTACTTGGCTCCACAATCAACACTCTTGGTAACAGCAGCCAGGAAATCAAGAGATGAATTGCATTGGGAAAGTCAGCTGTGAGGGACCTCTCAAGAGTACTGAAGAGCAATGACATCAGGCTGGAGAGTAAGGTGCGCCTGATCCGGGCTATAGACGTCCCAATTACATTATAAGCATCAGAGAGTTGGACAGTGACTAGGCATGATGGAAAAAGAATTGATGCCTTTGAGCTGCGGTGCTGGAGACCAGTGTTGAATATACCATGGACTACTAGGAGAACAAACAGGTTTGTCCTGGAGAAGGTGAAGTCAGAATGCTCCTTGGAGTCAAGGATTCTGAAGCTTCATCTGACATACTTTGGGCATGTTGCAAGGAGGGACTGGTCCTTGGAGAGGGACATCATGTTTGGCAGGGTGGAGGGATGGCAAAGGAGAGGAAGATCTTGAATGAGATGGATCAATTCTGTGACTGGAGTGGTGGCAGTGAATGCATTTGAGATGGCTAGGTTGGCACATGATAGAACGGCGTTTAGAGTTCTTGTACATAGGGTCACTATGAGTCGCAGGTGACTCGATGGCACATACCCCAACCCTGATGTCAGTCCCATTCTACAGCAGTGACACTATGCAGTGGAAAACTCATGTAATTTTTAAATGCCATTTCATGATGAAAAATAGGGTTTTTCTCTTTGACTAATGAACAAAACACATTGAATTTATTGGTAGTATTAGTAAAACTAAAAAGTAAATAATTTCACAAGTCAGAAAAAGAAATCCTCTGCTTTGATATGAGAATATTCCCTGAAGCCTAGACTCACCTTCTTGGAGGGCAGAACCAAATGAATCTAGGATGGCAAGACTTCCTTTTATGTACTTGTGACATATAATCAGAAGGGGCCAATCCTTGATGAAAAACATCATTACTAAAAAAAAAAGTAGAGTGTCGGTGAACAAGAGGAAGACCTTCAAAGATATAGATGGACACAACTGGTGCAACAATTCTTTCAAACCCAATAGCAATTGTGAGGATGGCATAGAACTGAGCAGTGTTTCATTCTGTTGCACATCGGGTCACTGAATTGGAGTTGACTCAATGGCATCTAACAGCAGCAGGTAGGTCTACATATATACCTACCAATGGCAACTTGTTTTCCACAGCTTATGAGCATACTGGAAACCACTCTGTGAGTTACTGCAGATTCTATGGCTAGCAATGAATTAATTAATTTACCTTCTTCAGGATTTTCCCTTTAGTGTATTTTTTTTCCATGTAGGAAAATAACGGTGAGACATTCGGTTTAAAAACTACTATACCTTCTTCCTTTTAAGGCAGCATTCATCCGCATAGAGCATACCATGGCTGGGAATGAGTGGATAAAGATTTCCAAGGAGAGCTGTCTAGACTTTTGGGTTAAATTATGTATATTATCTCTGATTTGCTTCTGGAACATGTGGTGATAATAAAACTCAGATAAATTCCAGTGGGCTTTGTGACTATTTTAAAATTTTCTTCAGACAATGTTCCCCATTATTACTTGATTCTGGAATAGAATACTTCCTTGGCCTGCACCTGAGAAGCTCTGTGGTGCTTTAGAATCATTGACTTTCCATTTTGGATGATTATTCAATGCATTCTGTTTCATTTTACAAAATCTGTCTTTTTTACCACCTTGTTGATTGTACAAAAGCACTTCTCGGATTATCTTTCTTTATAAACATAGAAAACAAAGACTGTTAAGTATTCAGATCATTACATTTAAAGATTCATCTAAATGAAATGCCAACAAAAGGACTCTATTGATCTCCCCGCCAGTTGCTCATATGTCTCAGATGATGTCTTTCAGTATTCCTAGTCACACCTAGTATGACTCTCAGCCAGCATTACCATCCTCTTTCTCATTTACTTGGCTTTGCAAAATGTACTTGAAATTGCCTTAGAAGGAACCCTCGAGCAAATTCTAATGTGCACATTTGATTATGTCTTACATACTGTTTCTGGCCAACACCACTTTCTATTTAACTGTTAACAGTCCTTGTGATTATTTAAAAAATTTCTCATGGATTATTTGAAAATAGCACTACATTGGTGACAGCAGGATGCAGCAATTGCTCAAAGGTATTGGGGTTTTTGTTGATTTCTCTCTTTGGGTTTTTTTTTATACTGTGGAGGAACACAAGCAGGAAACCAGTGTCACTTAGCTTTCTAAGATAGCAGATTGCTAAACTTTCTAGTCATTTCTTCCCAACGTACCCCCATTCCCACTCACAGAAAAGGGTATTTTTTCCTATATGAAAAAATATTGTTGTACTGGTTGTTGTTGTGTGCCGTCGAGTCATTTGCGACTCATAGCGACCCTATGCACAACAGCCCTAAACCCTGCTCTATACTGTGCCAACGGCACTGCCTCAGACACACCCATCCCGATTACCCCAGTCACCGAATAAATCCATCTCATAGATATGCGCCCCC
>NW_006399969.1:3325656-3326759 GCF_000299155.1 Elephantulus edwardii
TTGGTGGTCTGTTCCACAATCAGCCCCTGGCCTAGTTTTCACAGCTGATATTGAGCTTCTCCAGCGGTTTTTTCCACAGATGTAATCGGTCTGATTCCTATGCATACTATCAGGTGAAATCCATGTGTATAATCTACGTATGTGTCTCTTATAAAAATGTAGCAGGTTTTTTTTCCTGTGTGAAAGCAATTCTCAAATACATAAGTTTAAATTTATAATAATTTTTTAAGCTTATGATTAGGTGGGTCAGTACTTTAGACTGCACTTCTCATAGGCCGAACTCATATCCCCCAGGGCTCACTCACTTGTCAGCCATCAGACAGGTAGTGGTAGCTGGCTGATCATCAGCTGTGACCCCAGTTTTTTATGTGGCTTTCATCCTCCAGTAGAGATCTTAAATTTACTCACGTGGTGGTAGTAGTGTTTGTTGTTTTTGTTAAGTGCCGTCAAGTCACAGGCGACCCATAGCAACCCTATGAAGGAGAGACTTCGATGCTTGGGTGCCTTTCATCCTCTGTCCAGGTTCGTAAGTTTCTGGAGGCAAGCTATTACGGAAGTGGATGCCACTCCTCCTTCCAAGTAATAGTGTTTAGTGACAGAAATCTCATCTGCCATGTTGAAGACAAGATTCTACTCCCACCCACTGCTCTCTATGCACAACTATTGCACATCTGTTAGTGAAAGCTTGAGTATTCTCATGAAGCAAAACAGATTTCAAAAGATCTTCCAGCCTAAGATCGGCTAGAAATAAAGGCCTAGACAGACTAGGAAGAAGGATTGACCATCCACTTCTGAAATAGCAGGCCTCTGAAAACCCTATGTACAACACAACACATGGAGATGAACAAATGGCAACCTAGGCAGAACTTTCAAGCATTGAATTACAAAGGAAGAGGAACAGTTGTAAGCAGACACTAGTGACTGGATCATGGAATATGAGAACCATGAATGTAGGAAAATTAGAAATTGTTAAAAAAGAAATGGAACGTGTAAATATTGACATACTAGGCATTGGAGAGATGAGATGAACTGGGTCAGATGATTATAGGATATATTATTCTGGAGATGAAAAGATGAGGAAAAATGGAGTTGCTTTCATAGTT
>NW_006399969.1:3327449-3343411 GCF_000299155.1 Elephantulus edwardii
AAGAGGAAGAAAAGACCAAAATGGATGTCAGAAGAAACTCTGAACATTGCACTGGAATGTAGAGAAGCCAAAGCACAAGAAAGGATTCAAGACACTAAAGAGCTGAACAGAAGATTCCAAAAGGCAGCACGGAATGACAAAGCAAAATATTACAATGGAATATGCGAGGAGCTAGAGTTAAAAAGTCAAAAGGGCCGAAGTCGTTCAGCATTTCTTAATATCAAGGAACTGAAGAACAAATTCAAACCTCCAGTTCCTACAATCAAGGATGCTTTGGGGCAGAATGTTAAATGATCCAGGAGGTACCAAAAGAAGATGGAAAGAATATACTGAGTCATTTTATATAAAGGAATTGGCAGATACAGAAAAATTTAATGAAACAACATATGAGCAGGAGCTTATGGTGATGAAGGCAGAAGTTCAAGCTGCTTTGAATAGCAAAAAATAAGGCCCCAGGAATAGATGGTATACCAATTGACATATTTCAGCTAATAGATGCTGCCCTGGATGTGCTCACCAAGCTGTGCCAAGAAATCTGGAGAACAACCACTTGGCCAATGGACTTGAAGAGATCTATATTTGTTCCCATTCCAAAGAAGGGTGACCCAACTGAGTGTGGAATCTACAGAACAGTGCCATTGATTTCACATGCAAGCAAGATTCTACTGAAGAGTATCCAAAAACGACTGGAACAGTACATCAGCAGAGAACTGCCAAAAGTCCAGGCTGGGTTTAGAAGGGGTCGTGGTACTAGGGATATTTTAGCCGATGTTAAATGGATCTTAGCTGAAAGAAGAGAATACCAGAAGAATGTCTATCTGTGTTTCATTGATTATGCAAAGGCGTTTGACTGCGTGGATCATAACAAACTGTGGCTGACTCTAAGGAAAATGGGAATCTCAGAACATTTAATTGTCCTAATGTGAAACCTATACTTGGACCAAGAGGCAGTCATCAGAACAGGGCAGGGCAACACTGAATGGTTCAAAATTGGGAAGGGTGTGTGCCAGGGATGTGTCCTATCTCCATTCCTTTTCAACCTGTATGCAGAGCAGATTATCGGAGAGGTTGGGCTCTATGAGGAGAATTGTGGCATCAGGATTGGTGGAAGATCTATCAACAATCTGCGTTATGCAGATGACACAACCTTGCTCACTGAAACTGAGGAGGACCTCATGCACTTACTGCAGAGGGTCAAGGACTGCAGCCTTCATTATGCACTGAGGCTCAATGTCAAGAAGACAAAGATCCTCACCACTGAGAATTGGCAGCATCAGGATGGATGGCGAAAGATTGAGATTGTTCACAGCTTCAGTTTGTTCGGCTCCACAGTCTACACTCCTGGCACCAGGAGCCAGGAAATTAAAAAAACGTATTGCAGTGGGAAAGTCTGCTGTTAGGGACCTCTTTAAAGTACTCAAGAGCAACGGTGTCTCTTTGGAGACGAAGGTGCACATGATACAGGCCATGGTCTTTGCAATCACTTGTTATGCATCAGAGAGCTGGACAATGACTAGGGAGGATAGAAGGAGAATTGACGCCTTTGAGCTGTGGTGCAGGAGAAGAGTATTGAATGTACCATGGACTGCCAAGAAAACAAACAGATTCATCATAGAGAGGGCTAAACCAGGCTACTCCTTGGAGGCAAAGATTCTGGGGCTTCTTCTGACATGCTTTGGACATGTTGCAAGGAGAGACAGGCCTTTGGAGAGGGACATCATGCTGGGTAGAGTAGAGGGACAGCGCAGGAGGGGAAGACCCTCTATGAGGTGGATTGATTCAGTGACTGGGGTAATCGGGATGGGTGTGTCAGAGGCAATGCAATTGGCACAGGATAGAGCAGGGTTTAGGGCTGTTGTATATAGGGTCGCTATGAGTCGCAAATGACTCGATGGCACATAACAACAACAACAATCTTTTTTATTATTCCTTCTTTTGTTTTATTTTCTTTATTTTCATACAATCATTCATAGACATTGTGTTTTATAAAATTAATTACTGTTGATCAATGCCTTTTATTACTCCGTCTCATCAAGTCTCCATTGCACCTTGTTTATTCCTTCACTCTCATCTGTCCACTAATCTTTGCTGCTCTAGTGATTTCCACCTTCCCCTTCTTCTGTCACCTTCTTCCTCCCTGTTTAAACAGTTTTATAGATAGAGAGATGATGAGATAGACATAGAGATAGAGATAGAGAGAGAGAGAAAGAGAGAGAGAGAAAGAGAGAGAGAGAAAGAGAGAGAGAGAGACAGAGAGACAGAGAGACAGAGAGAGAGAACTCCTGCTCCTATTTGCTAATTAAAATAGCCATATTGTCCATATTGTCCATTTATCAATTCTTCCACCGTTCATCCTCTCTTTTGTAGTGTTCATTGTCTGTACATTCTATTTCTACTCTTTCTACCCCCTTAACACCCAGTTACATTCCTATTTTCTCAGTAGTGACCTTACATAGTTCCAGCTAGTGAAAATTCTCTGAGTCAGAAAGTCCAAACCTTCATGAATCATATAGATGGCAAAGGATTTGGCAGGGATTGATTCTAGTGTGTTAGCAGAAATCTAAACGGACTTGACGGCAGCTAACAAGGTAGATGGGAAGGGATGACTGTAAGTAAAGGAGGAGAAGGAGAGCCTGTAAGGCTAACTGCTAGAAGCCTTCGAATTGACTATGACTGATTGTTACCCTACCAACATGATTTCAAAGCCTTGTGCTATTCACCACCATCCTCATGGTCTCCACTTTGTTTAAGCTTCCAGTTGCAGTTGTTGCATCAATCCACCTCGCTGAGGATCTTCAACTTTCATAGACTCTGTCCTCTACCCAGCATGATATCTTTTTCCAAGAACAGGCCCATCCTAACTGCATGCCCAAAATTTGTGAGATAAAGTCTCATCATTCTTGCCTGTAAGGAACACCCTGGTTTCACTTCCTCTAAGACATTTTTTTTCTTTTAGTATTCTATGGTATACTTAATACTCTTAGCCAATGTCACAATTCAAAGGCCTCAATTCTTATATGGTCTTTTGTACTCATTGTCCAATTTTCAGGTGCTTTTGAAACAACTGAAAATACCCAAGGCTAGAAAAATGCACAAATGCAGGAGGAAATCTTTCTGCATCTCTCTTAAACACTAAAGCTAATAAAGGACCACTCTCTAGCATGAGATAAAGCAATACAATAAATCTGTGTTAACCATCACTTTTGCCAAACTTGAGGCTGAAATTTCAGATATATTCCTAAAAAAATATGGTTTTGAGCATGAATACAATAGAAATAGACTGACCCAATGTTGCATTTCCTACCAGACCTCTAAAAGAGTGTTACTAATTGGTTGTGTTGCTTAAAGACAAAGAAAACGTAACAGAACATAATAGGAGATCAAGATCTAATTAAGCCTAGGCATGGATATCTTCACGGAGGAAACATTTCAATCCTACTGAAAGATGTAATGTATGAATAAGAATGTCTATAGACATAGAACTCAACATCAAGAAGACAAAGATTGTCACCACCGAGTCAATTGGTAGCATGATTGATGGACAAGAGATTGAAGTTGTTAGCAATTACAGCTTCCTTGGCTGCTCAATCAACAATATTAACACCAGCAATCATGAAATCAAAAGATTAATTGCATTGGGAAAACCTGATATCAAGGACCTATCCAGATTGCTAAAAAGCAACAATGTCAGTTTAGAGACTAAGGTGCTCTTAATCAAGGCCATAGTCTTCTCAATTACTTTTTATAATTCAAAGAGCTGAACAATGACTAAGAATGACAGAAGAAGAGTCAATGCATTTGAGTTGTGATGCTAGAGAAGAGTCTTGAACATACCATGGACTGCCAAGAAAACAAATTGGTCTGTCTTGGAGAGTGTAAAACCAAGTCTCTCCTTGGATGCTAGGATTTTGAAGACCTGTCTTACATACTTTGGGCACATGGTCAGGAGAGACTGGAAGCTTGGAAGGGTGGAGGGACAGTACAGAAGAAGACCCAGGATGAGATGGATTGATACAGTAACTAGGGAAATAGAGGTTAGTGTTTTGGAATTAGTGAGACTGGCTCAGAACAGGAAAGGGTTTAGAGCTGCTGTACATAGGGTCACTATAGGTCGCAGAGAACTCATTGGCACATAACAACCACAACAGCCACAATATATTATATTGGTTGTTTTTATTTAAACCTTTTGTTTAGATTCAAGAAGACTGTGGGAAGGGCCTTGGTGTTTAAAAGTTGGCTCCTATTATATTTTGGAGGAACATTCTCCTAAGTGGTACAGCATTCTTCTGTCAATTTGCTGTACTGAGGTAACCTGTATTTGCTGTGATTGCTTGTGTCATTGGGCTATCAAATGCCATAAAGTTTACCCTTGGTGGGTAGTGATTGGTGGAGCTCCCAGTTTAAGATAGGTTTGGAAGCAGGAGTGACATCTACTTCATAAATATGCCTCTGAAAACTCTATGAACTTTGAGAAATGATGATAGTCATAGAAAGGCTTCGGGTCTTTTGTTCATAGATTTGCTATGAGTTGTGCTTGACTCGACAATCACCAACAACAATAGACTCACAGAGAAGTCTGACTCAAACATATAAACCACTTCTTTTGTATACCAAACACTTCATCTTTTGGAGATAAGGTATAGGAAGCCAGAGAAAATCATTATGTGTTCTCATTGGTCAGGTGATCTTGAAGATGTATTCACATAATCTTCATTTTGTAATCATATCTTGTTTCGTTGGAGTGTTGTCCACTCCTTTCCAGTTAGAAATGATAAAACAGATATAGAATGTCCAAAGAGGTTCCCAACAGCAGGGGTTGGGGGCAAGTGTAAAGAAGAGAAAGATGCTCTTGTGTCATAGTCTATAGTGTGTTGTGCTGCTAACTTTAATTCACTTCACAAAGTCTGTAAAGAGGGTATGAAGAGTGTGCTGTGTGGTGGTATGGTGAAAAGTTGCTACTGATATAACTCAAGGTAGCTCTCAGCCTTGTCCCATGGGCACATTTCTGCCCAGATCTTAAAAATTCATCTCATGGCAAATGTGGAACTTCCCTCAACACATAGCTCTGACATGGAAACTTGCCCTCAATTCTAATCACTTTCTGTCACAATATAGCCCATCCACAGCCTGCAGACTTGGAACTGCACACATCACCCCCAGTTCCACTTGACTGCCTCCAATAGACCCTTCAAAACCATAGCTCAGAATCCAGCCAAGACATAACTCTCCACATTAACATCATTCTATGTTGCCAGCCATGGGCCTTAACTGGAAGGCTCCAACAAACAGCATCCACAGGAATATGGTCTTGGAGCTGAAGAAACAAGGTCCTTCCAACAAGCTGTCAGAGAGAGTTATTAAAAGAGTCACAGAACGTGGCTACACTACTCTGCAGACCAAGGAGGGCAATATATTACAAGAGAGACGCTGCAATCAGAAAACAATAAGCCTTATATCTCAGAGAAGTTCACTGCAGGGACAGAGAAGAAGGAACAGAAATAATGCCTCCTTCCCACCTCAGATTTGGGAAACTTTGCCAAAGGATCAGAGAGGAAAGACCTCAGTCAGAGTTATCTGGCCTCCCTCTCCATATGAAAGTATGGAGTTCCCCAATGAAAGTGAGTACTCTTGTGAGCCCAGGGGACTGAGAGAAATTTGGGCAGGATGAGCTGCACCTCACTCTTCTGCAGCTCCCCATTCATGATAGACAGACCAAGGACGTGTTTGGGCAATAGGCAAGAAAAACCTCTATCCTAATAATGACATGGAAGAAACAGACTACAACACAAACTACACAAAACCAAAATAATATTTCACCCTTTAAAGTGTCAAGAGACAGAATCAAAGGATTTCCTGAAGCCAGAAAGTCTGATGGAACACTCTGACACAGAATTCAAAGGAAGAATGATTGAATATTGTCAATGGGTGAAAGGGAAAACTTTAATTTAGGATTCTATAAGCAAAATCCAAGAGGAACTTTAAAAAAAATCAAGACAATGCAGATAATACAAACGGGCCATTAGAAACCCTAGAAAATCAAGAGACTGCAATCCCGATTATTAAGACCAATGCCTCAGAAGCTGTCAATATGTTGGAGGGACAGATGAGCAGAATTGAAGAGATGGAACAAAGAATCAACAAAATAGAAGAAAGAGCTCTCAGCAAAGTAGAATTTAAAGAAAGGAAAATAAAGAAATGGTGGGATACCATCAAGAGGAAAAACATGTGCATAATTGGTATCTCAGAACAAGAAGAAACAAGAAAAGATAATGAGAAAGTTGTAGAAGAATTACTAGAAGAAAATTTTCCAGGCATAATGAAGAGTGAAAACATAAATATACAAGAAGCTGAGTGAACACCATATAGAATAGACCCTAAAAGAAAAACACGAGGACATAGCATAGTCAAATTCTCCAGAATCACAGACAAAGAGAGAATTCTGCAAGCAGCTAGGGAAAAACAAAGAGTAACTTATTAAAGCGAGCAAATAATAATAATAATTTCTCAGCAGAAACCATGCATGCAAGAAAATAGTAGAAGGACATATTATCAAATATTCAAATAACAAAACTTTCAACCAAGAATATTGCACCAAGCAAAACTGTCCATCAAATATAATAGAGAGATAAAGATATTCTTAGAAAAGCAGAAACTAAAGGAGTTTTAAAAACGAGACCAGTGTTGTAGAAAATACTGAAGGAAATTCTTCTTATGGAGATGGGTCAAAGTAATCAGCAACAATACCCAAAAAACCCAACAAAATGATACCAATAAAACTTGCCACAAAATTTTTTTTTTATGGGTAGGGAGTTTATCTTTTTTTTTTTTTTGAGGTTGATTTATTTTATTTATTTATTTATTTATTTATTTTTATTAAATTTTACTAGTTTTAATGAACATTTACAGAGATTTTGGGTTTCCATTCATTCATTCATTGTTGCACTGTTTTCTCCACCCTCCTCCCCAGTTCATTCTTCTTCCCCCACCCCCCAGTATCTGTTTTAATTGTCCAATTGCCACAGTGCTTGTCAAAGCCAGTTCTGATTAATCTCCTTTGTCAGTGTGTCCCTTGCCATTCCCTATCACTCCTCCCTGAGAGAGACTTCACCCTGATTCACAAGAAAAGGGGATGGCGTATTCTCTTAGCTACGTCCTGCTGAAAATGGACACTGTGGGTTTCAGGGTGAATGTCTTCTCTCACTACTCTAAAGGGCCCCCTTGGCAGTAGGAAACACATAGACTATTATAGAGATTGATTTTGGAATTTAGATGCACTCTTATCAATTGTGGTTAGCCGTACATGTTCATATCCTTGAAGATGTATCATGGAAGTGTTGCAGCCTAGAAGATACAAATTTAACTAACAAGTTAAAAGTGCATGAGTCAAAAATTGAAAAGCAATAATATTCTGAGTAGAGGTTCTAATAATGGCACAAATCAAGTTACAGAGGTAAGGTGGTTCCATTGCCATCCTTACTCTAACTTAATTCTTTTTTTTTTAATTTAAATTTGTTATTAATTTCAGCGAAAATTTACAGAGGCTTTGGATTTCCATTCATTCATTGTTGTAGATTTGTCCCCTCCCAAGGCTCCCCCCCACCAGTCATTACCCTCTTGGAAAAGTAAAAGAAAAGATTCTTTCATTATTTTACAAACCCTCCCCCAGGTCCACTCCATCATGTAGCCATCGCTCTAGACTCCTGTCATGACAGAAATACCTAATCACATATCTCTTTTAAACAGTTTTCTCCCTTCTCTGTTTCAGAGCAGCATGCATTATTGAACCCATCTTACTCAGTCTCTCCCCAACCCCAAGGCCAGTCCCATTCTACAACAGTGGCACCATGCAATATTTGTCCCTTTGTGACTGGGACATTTCACTCAGCATAATGTTCTCCAGAGTCAACCATTTTGCCACAATAATTATACTGAATGTGAATGGTTTAAATCCACCAGTGAAGAAAAAAGAGTAACATATTGGATTAAAAAAAAAAACAAAGCCCATCAATATGCTGTCTACAAGAGACACACTTAAAAAGTAAAGATAAAGACAGACTGAAAATTAAAGGATGGGAAAAAAACACACCACACAAATGGTAACCTGAAAAAATTAGAAGTAGCCGTATTAATCTCCAATAAAATATATATTTTGATATAAGAACTATTACAAAGGACAAGAAAAGGCACTATATAGTGCTTAATGTGTAAATAAAACAAGAGGATATAACCGTAATTAACATCTATGCCCAAAATAGACCTGTAAAATACACAAAGTAAATTTTAAAAGAACTAAAAAGAGAAATAGACAACACCAATATAGTAGTAGTTGTTGTTGTGTACTGTCGAGTTGGATCTGATCCAAGCTTGGCCCTCTAGCAGATTTTCAGAGGTAGTTAATAGAACTGGAGAAAATTGCCTATCCTTCTCCCATACTACAGTGGTAAGAAACTTCAGTACAGCAATCTCAAGGAAAATCAGAAAGAAATTCAACAAAGATTCTGAAGAATTAAGCCACACAATAAACTAACTCCATCATATATATATATATATATATATATATATATACAGACTAAAGCAATTTAAAAAAAAAAAAGATGAGTATATGTTCTTCTCCAGCGTGCACACAACATTCACCGGAGTAGATCATATTTTAGGTCACAAAGCAAGTCTCAACAAATTAAAAAAAAAACAACAACAAACAAACATAGAAATAATACAAATAATTTTCTCAGACCACAGTGCTACAAAACTAGAAATCAACAACAAAAGGACAAAGGAGCCAAAAAACCATACACCTTGAGATTGCTTGAACATGAATGGATAATAGAAGAAATAAAAAAAGTACATGAAAAAGTTTCTTGAAACAATTAAGAATGAAAACACAACTTATCAAAATCCCTGGGACACAGCAAAAGCAGTATTTGGAGGTCAATGCAATGCATAGCAATAAGCAAACATATCCAAATGGAAGAAAAAAACCTATAATCTGTTATTTAACTCAACATCTCCAACAAGTAGGAAAAGAATAGCAAAAATCCCCAAAAACCTCTAAAAGAAAAGAAATTATAAAAATTAAGACAGAAATAAATGCAATAGAAAACAGAAAAACAATTGAAACTATCAACAAGGCCAGGAGTTGGTTTTTCAAAAAGGTCAAGAAAGTTGACAAACCACTAGCAAAGCTAACAAAGAAAAGGAAAACAAAGACAGATAATTCAAATGGCCAAATTGTATAACCACTGTGGAAGGATAGAAATAGAAATTACTATTTGACCCAGCGATTCCACTACTGGGAACATACCCTAAAGAAACAAGAGACACAGCTCAAACAGACATGGTTGTTCCTGCATTATTCACAATAGCAAAGAGATGGAAGCAACTCAAGTGCCCATTAATAAATGAACGGATATAAAAACTACGGTAAATCCATACAATGAAATACTACACAACATTGAAAAACAATGAAATAGTAAAACATTACACAACATGGGGGATCTGATGACATTATGTTAAGTGAAATATCTCAGTTACTAAGGGACAAATACCGTGTAGCACTGCTGTTATAAAATAGGATAGACATGGGGGGGGGTGGGAAGGAATGGGGGACAAGTGAATAGATAATACACAATGAATTAGAATAGATGAAGGGAAGAACTATCCAAAAGGAATATATGATTATGCATTGTATGTATGAGAACAGTCTGGAACAAAGGGTGCACTGTGGGGTAGACTGTGGGAAAGGGAGGGATCAAGGAAAAATGTTCAACAGTGAATAAATAAAAGAAAAAATATCCTTAATAAATATGAAGAATACCTACTATAAATAAATAACAAAAATCATCTAATAATGCACCACCATAGTTCTTGTTCATCATAATACATATTCTCCATGTTTGTTTTGAATTTTTTTTTATTCAGTCCTGACATCATACTGCTTTCTAAGTGTCTTAGTTCTCTTGTGCTGCCCCCAAAAAAATGCTACAAACAAGAAATAACTTTTGCTCTAACAAACAGATGTTTATTCACAGTTTAGGGTGCCAGCTGTAGAGGAAGATCTTTGTTTCTTTTTAGGTTCTGGACAATAGTTTTGTTCCTTGGTGATCTTCCTGTGGTGTTATATCTATTTTCACATAATTGTATGACTAGAACAGTGCTAGGACATAGTGAGAGTACACAAATGCTCACTGGCATTCTTCCTTGGATACTGGATACTTGGATACTTTTCTGTGATACTGAGAGATCTTTTGTGTGAAGTGACACTAGATAGTTACCTTCCAAGGAGCTTGAATGACATAGTTCAGTGTGTTACAATGGGAACCAAAAGATCGCATGTCTCTAGTGGTTCCAAAACACCCATTTCTGTAGGATAAAGATAGGCAGCCTCCTCTTGCTCCGACAGCCCAAAAACATGACTGAAGATAGAGATGAGTTGGAATGAATTTGACAGCAATGGTTTTGGGTTTTGGGTTTCCCTTCAGGAGCCCTGGAGACACACTGGCCAAATGTTTGGCTACTAACAAAAAAGTTAGTAGGTTGGACCAGTGGACAGCTTCTGGTGAGAAAGATCTGGAGATTCAAAACTCCAGTGGGTTTTTGAGACAGTAAATTACACTGGAGGAGATTTCCTGTATTTCTTTCCCAGTATAGCTGGTCGAACCATCTGAGAGTCTTTAAATAAGCACTGCAACTCCCTCCCACCAGAGCTCCTTTTCACAGATTCTAGTTTTATGAATAAACACTGTTCTATGCTTTAGGGTTATTATGAGTCATAATTGATCTGATGTTAGCAAAAACTGTCCTATAGTCTATTAGTTGTGTCTAAACACCATTCAAAATTTAGACATGAATCAATACTTTCACTTTGTGTATGTAACTGTCTCAAGCTGAATTTGGTTTGAATGCAAATTACTTTTGTAGGTATAATTTTGAGACCAGATCAATTGAGACTTGATGGGATGTTTATTATACTTTTCAAAAGCTTGAATATGCAAATTTTATTTCTAGGGTAGATTATAATGCAGAATGCATATATATTGGAAATGCTTTCACAACCCATTCACAAGTATATTTTAAGATAACATTACTAAATTTGCTTCAAATTTAATTTTCCTACTGGATAATGTGGTAGAGAATTTATACTGAAGATTTTCTACTAAAATTCAAATTCCCTACAGCAATCTACAGCAGAATAATTTAAATGTGGCCCCAGGTGTTGATTTCTGAAATGCAAATACAGCTTAATTAGTCCCAACAGCTGTGCTGGAGCCTTCCCTTTGCCCACACTATAGATTTCCTAAGATTTGATTGGTCAGTGTGTGTATATATTTTGGGTAACATTTACATGATTACCCGATGTTCTGACATCAGTCTCCTATAGCTTCTCAACTCATTGGAGTAAATGGTGCTTAGGAAGTCCCTCATTGCCTACTTTGTTCATTTTTGTTTATCTTATTTGAGAGCAGAGACCCCATATTCTACAACTTCAGTCCTCAAGAACCTAATACATCATAAACACCATCTGATGTTTCTTAGTAAATATATTAATAACTTAAAAGTGAATTTTTGAAAAGTCAAGAAATTTGGCTACATTTTCCCTATTAGATCCTTTTAAAAATGACATTTTATTATTCTAAAGGGAAACTGTTTTATATATCTTTGCAGGTGGGTTGTAGGTATTCTGATGGAATGCATTTAATAAAGTTATTATGTGACAGTAATCCAACCTACTTGGGAAGATAGTCAAACCGATAATCTTCATTTTACAGGTTAGAATGCTAAAATGTAGGGTCTTTATTGCTGTGGTCTGAGTTCGTCTGCCAGTGACTGAGGAGTGGCAGATTTTGTGTTCTTCTTTTAGCTCTAGGAAACCGAAGACAAATTACAAGCAACACTTCTTAATCAGTAAACATCTAACATCTCAAAATAAATGGAAGAGAACTTGAGACAATTTAGAAGCTGTCTGGGAGATCACTGATTGGAAAATGTAGTCAAGTTCTTCTGATGAGCAAACTCACCTCTATCACTGTCCCCACCTTCTCTGCAGAACATGGACAAATGTTCTACTTGTGTTTACAAAAAGGGGGCTCTGTGATCAACAGGCAGCCATACTTGTGCCCATTCACCTGGGAGCTCACAAAAAGTCACTTTCAAATTTGTAGAGAGTTAGGATAATTGCTCTTCAGGAGGCTTATTAAAGCCCAATATTCCAACTACCTATAGCAGGTAGCTTTCTGACCATTGTCTGAAAAGATAGCCACTATTGATGTGTCTGAACAAGTTTGGAGAAACACCCAGAACAAGTAGGGCAGACACTGTGAAGGTATGACAGTGGATGTCATGATTCCATCTAAGAGACCATAGATCCATCTCATTAATATAGGACCTACTTTTTTCCCTAAATAGGTTGTCTTTATTCTAAGAAGTATTTCACTATTAGGTTATTCTTTTAAAACCAAAGGCCAATGTTGCTCACATGGCTTGAATGTCAGGACTGAAGCCTAAAATACTGGCTTTCACATTTAGGAATGGCTTTCAGCCCATACATTGAAAGTGCTGATTTGAGGAGGAAGTCCTATACTTTTTCTTTATTAGGTAGTGCATGAAACCCTGTTAGACACCAATGATAGCAGTTACCATCTCTTACTTGTCACAAAATAAAAACTCATTGCTGTAGAGTTGGAACTGATTCATAGCTGACTCTCAAGTAACTTTTTAGAGATTATAAATCATATAGGACATTGTATATCTTTCTCCTATGTAGCAGCTGGTAGATTTGAACTGCCTGCATTTGGGTTGACAGCGCATCTCTTTACCCACTAGGCCACGAGCACTCACAAGCACTTAGTGTTCATTACTATCATTGAATTTCTGTTAATCATTTGAGAGGAGATTTACCTTTCTTCCCCAGAGAAGCTAGTGGATTAAAATCATCAGAGAAACAGGGCCTTTAGGTTAGCAGCACGACTCCTTACAAACTGCAGCACCAGAACTGGTTTTACAAAAGGGTCCCGTAACTCAGCACAGATAAAGACATACAAGCACTCTAAATACTTATAGTTTGATACCCCTCCCTCCACTTACACATTCAAATGAAATATGTGAATTATGTGTGTATTAGCTTAGCTTTTCATGAAGAAACTTCTTTTTAAAAAAATGCAACTATAACAGTAGCAATTAAACTCAAACGTGTTAAGTGTCATGTTAGCAGAATGAGATGGAATTGGATTATAAAATATTTAGTATGGTACTAGGATTTTTACTATTCGCTATATTTTCTACAAAAAGCATACTCCACATATTATGCAACAAAGAAAATGAATAAGTAGATTTACTTATTTAAAGAATGTAATGTCCTGTTGAAATTCCACAATGAAAACTTGTCTATCATCAATTTTCCTCTTAATGGCTTTTGTTTTAGTTTTTGATACTTGTTTTATAATTATATACCTATATATGAGCAAATAAGAAGATATCCTAAAAGATAATCTAATGATAACAAAATAAATTTGATAACAAATTACTATATTTTATTTTTGATGCATATTTTATCTCTAAAATGTAATATCAAGAATATATCTTTCTAGGGAGCTCTGGTGGCCTAGTGGCAGAACCTGCACTTCAATTCTGAAGGTACATGGTTCAAAACCAACAGATGAACAAATTCCTCCTGTGCCAGTTGGATTCAATTCAACAGTAAACCAAATTAAAGAAATCGTTTAAGAAAGTATTATCTTTCTAGTCTCTGCTCTTAAAAATTCTTCGGTGACTTTGTCAGACAAGCTGCCAAACAGTATTTCTTTTCATACATATTAAGGTTAGTGAATAGACTCTTTTCTCAATCTTTGCCGTATACTGAGAGATTTTAACTTTCTTTGGGGAAGAGGAATGAGCATTCTCTTGGACAGTTGTTATCATTAAATTGAGTTATGCATAATGAAGTTTTAACATTGGGAAATATTAATTCTGTTCTATCTTCTATTGTGCAAATTTACATGACTAAAACTTATCATTTTTTACTACGTAAACTTTTTCACATTTAAGAATGAAATGGATATACTGCTCCATAAAGATTTATATTTGAGTTACTGAAATAACCCCTCATTAATTTCGTGAATGTCTTTATGCATTCTTTATCAAATCTATCCATATTGTTTAAGAAGGGAACTCTACTTAAAAGAACTTTACACATTTTCATCCTTCTTTCCACATTTACTTAGTTATAATATTTCTGTGATGGTGAACTGTTTGTTCATCAATATTTGACAATATTTATGCCTTTGTGTCTTCAAATTATATCTGTGTGTATATGATGTTGTTATGTGCTGTCGAGTGGATTTGACACATAGCTAACCTTCCAGTGGTTTTTCAGAGGCTTTGCAGCAAATGGGAGGAGATGACCCATCTTTCTTCCACACAACAACCGGTAAGATGTGTGTGTGTGTGTGTGTGTGTGTGTGTGTGTGTGTGTGTGTGACTGGTGAGATAAATGCACATCTTTAAATTTTCTTCTGAGTCTGAAAAGCCTGACTTGTCTAATGAAAATGCTGCAATAAATACATGCTCTTGTGCTGTTATTTTGTTGGCCTTGTTAGCTTTTAATTTACTTTCTCCTTTTTTGTGTCTATTCTTCTCCAATATTTTCAGAGACATTTTGAATCTGAGTGTTGAACTCCAGGATTGTCCTCATTGCTACAATAAATACTTCTCAGCTTATATCAGAAAAGTTTCTTAATGTTCATCATTATGTTCATAATGCTCATCATTAATATGTTCATTGAGCCCTTTCTCACTCTCAACAGCTCTATGTGCACAACAGGACAAAAAATAACATTGCTGGGTCCTGAGGAATTCTAACAATGTGTGCTATATTTGATACCATCCTTGCAGTCACTGTGTTAAGCTGTTCCCCTGAATGTCCTTTCACTGTTTCTCTACTTTATCATACATGATCCCCTTCTCCAGAAACTTATCCCTTCTGATAAAGTGTCCAAGTATGTGAAATGAAGTCCTCATCCTATCTTCTAGGACTACAGACAAAGATTATAAAGCTTCTTCTCACATACTTTGGGCATTTTGGTAGGAGGAGCTATTCCTTGGAGAGGTGCATCTTCCTTACTTAGAAGGGTGGAAGATAGGTGAAATAGAGGAAGACCTTCAACCAGGTCAATGTCAGTGACTGCTCGAATGGGCTCAAGTGTTTCAGAAAGTGTAATGATGGCACAGGATAGGACAAGATTCAGATCTGTTGCTCTGATAAGGTCACTATGAGTTGTTCTTGACTTGATGGCTCCTAACAACAAACCTTCTAAAGAGCGTTCTGGCTATATTTCTTCCAAGATGAATTTGTTCATCCTCTATCCATTCTTTGTCGACACCATAATTTAAAAGCATCAGTTTTTCTTTTGTTTTCCCCTACTTAATACCATTGGTTCTTGAGCATATGCCACTACCTGAAATGGCTGACTATGGATCAACTTTTGACTACATTATTCTTTCCTTTTATTTTGATGTTTCCCCCTCATTTAATGTTTTGTTTACAGGATTATTCAATAGTAAAACTCAAGACTTGAATTTTTCTTCAGTTACTTCAGTTTGGGAAATGCTAAATAGGTTTTTTCTGTTTGGTATTGTAACTCTAGGCTTTTAAACATTTTGTTGTAATACATTACTTACTCTTCTGTAGAAACCATTTGTGTTCAACTCTTTTACTTCTTCATTTCTTTCACTTTACCTATACCCTACTTCTTGCTGAACAGGTTTCTGAATTTATTCTGACATCCATTTTGGTCTTTCTTTTTAGTAGTAACCTTTTCATTTTATTTAATGATATCCTTGATGTAATCAATGTATCTGATCTTTTGTTGGTAATTTGGCTATTAGGATGCAGTGTATTAAATGTTGTTGTTTTTGTTGTTGTTATGTGCCGTCGAGTCGCCTGCGACTCATAGCGACCCTATGTACAA
>NW_006399969.1:3344221-3345473 GCF_000299155.1 Elephantulus edwardii
GGATAATCTGTTCTGCATATAGGTTGAAAAGGTATGGAGATAGGATGCATCCCTGGCGCACACCCTTCCCAATGATAGTTTTTCTCTAACTTCAGGTAAGAAGTACTCAAGGCTGTATCTTGGCTCTTGTGAACTTGTTTTGATTTTCTTCACCTTCAACCTGAACTTGCATATAAAGCAATCAATGACCCCTGGCTTTATTCTGACTGATGATAACAAATTTCTCGATCACTCTTTACACATATATAGTTGATTCAATTCTGGTGTAATCCTTTTGGTGATGTCTACCTGTACAGAATTAAGCAATTGTTGTTGTTATGTGCCTTCTGTTGGAACCAATTCACAGCTGACCCTCCAATGGCTTTTCTGAAACTGTAAAGCATATGAAAGGAGACTAACTATCTTTCTGGGGCAGAGAAGCTGGTGTATTTGAATCTCTTGTCCTTGGCTTGGCAACACAACTCTTTAAACTGACAGAGTTCCTTTGATCTTATAAAACTCTATCATAAGATTTCTCATGACAACAGTGCAATTCTGTCACCAGTTTCTGGTTTCCTAGTTTTGAATCTAAACCACTAGTAATTTAGCAATGCATCTAGATTGCATGTTTGATCAATTTTGTTGTTGTTAAGTGCCATTGAATTGTAGACGACTCATAGCAACCCTGTGAACGAAAACCTGAACACTTCTATAACTGTCATTTTTTTTCTCCACATTCATAGATTTTCTGGAGGCAAGCTATTTTGGAAGTGGGTGCCACTTCTGCTCCAAGCTTGTTTTAATTGGGGAGCTCCATCAAACACTGTCCACCATGGGTAACCATTATTGCATTTAACACATCAGTGTCACAATGTTTAGGATCCCAGCAGCCATGATTTACCTCTGCACAGCAAACAGACACATTGGTGTTATGCCACTTAGAAAAATTGATCCATTTCAGATCATAGAAATTGGTAAAAATCTTTAATTTAGCCATCTTTGACATTGGTTGTTGGTTTATAAATTCTACTAGTTAATAATAATTTTACTAATTAGCTGGTCTACCTAGGGAATTCCAAAGAAAGGTGATCCAACTGAGTGTGGAAACTACAGAACAGTGTCATTGATTTCACATGCAAACAAGATTCTACTGAAGATCATCCAAAAATTATTAGAACAGCACATCAGCAGAGAATTGCCAGAAGTCCAGGCTGAGTTTAGAAGGGGTTGTGGTACTAGGGATATTGTTGCTGATGTTAGATGGATCTTGGCT
>NW_006399969.1:3346708-3350011 GCF_000299155.1 Elephantulus edwardii
GTGTCAGAGGCAGTGCGGTTGGCGCAAGATAGAGCAGGGTTTAGGGCTGTTGTTTATAGGGTCGCTATGAGTCGCAAATGACTTGACGGCACATATCAACAATAACAACCTAGGGAATGTGGATATCCTATCTCAGCCAGAGCTTTTCTTTAGAATAGAGTTTAAAATGTTCTTTTTTATAATATATATAGCACTACTCCTCTTCTATGTGCCTTCCTGGCATAGTACACTATATAATTGGCCAATTTAAAGTGGTCAGTACCAGTCCATTAAATTGAACCACAGTTAACTGATCTGAGGACATCAAACTTTATGCACTCCTTTTCATTTTTTAAAAAACTTTCAATTTTCCTAAATTCAAACTTCAGACCTTCCACTTTCCACATTATTTGATGTTTTCAGCTATTTTCTTCTCACTTTGAATCAACATCAGAAAGTAGAAGTAGCCTGAAATGTTTAGAGTAACTGAATGTGATGGTGATGTTGTATATTTTCTAGTTGGTACCTACCATAGCTGGTGCTCTGGTGGGTTTTCAGAGGCAGTTAATCACACAGGAGGAGCTGCCCATACCTCTCCCGCAGAGTCGCTGGTGACCTCTAACCTTGTGCCTTCAGGATTGCAGCGCAACTTCTTGCCACTAGGCCACCTGAGCTCCCTAACTGAACTTTCTTGTTGTTGTTATGTGCCATTGAGTTGCTTGGGACTCACAGCAACCCTATGTACAAAAACCCTAAACCCTTCTCTATCCCTTTCCAATTTTATTGTCCCCAACACACCTATCCACATTACCCCAGTGACTGAATCGATCCATCTCATCGAGAGTCTTCCTCTCCTGTGTTGTCCCTTCACCCTACCAAGCATAACATTCCTTTCCAAGGACTGATCCCGCCTTGCAACAAAGTATGTCAGATGAAACTTCAGTATCCTTGCCTCCAAGGAGAAGCATGGCTTTACCCTCTCCACGACAAACTTATTTGTTCTCCTAGCAGTCCATGGTATATTCAATACTCTTCCCCAGCACCACAATTTAAAAGCATCAATTCTCTTTCTATCATCCCTAGTTATTGTCCAGCTCTCTTGTGCATAGCAAGTGATTGCAAATTCCATGACCTGTATCAGGCACACCTTAGTTTCCAGACTGACATCATTGCTCTTCAATACATTGGAGAGGTCTCTGACAGCAGACTTTCCCAATGCAATTCTTCTTTTAATTTCCTGTCTGCTGGTACCAAGAATGTTGATTGTAGAGCCGAACAAACTGAAGCTGTCAACAATCTCCATCTTTTAACCATCTATCATGTTGCTGCCAACTGGCCCAGTGGTAGGAATCTTTCTTTACTTGATATTAAACATCAATCCATATTGAAGGCTGCAGTCGTTGATCTTCTGCAGCAAGCACTTCAGATCCTTGACAGTTCCAGCAAGCAGGGTGGTGTCATCTGCATACCACCCATTGTTGATGAGTTTCCCTCCAATCCTGATGCCACATTTCTTCTCATAGAGCCCAGCTTCCCAGATAATCTGTTCCGCATATAGATTAAAAAAAATATGGAGATAGGACACATCCTTGACACACACCCTTCCCAATTTTGAACCATGCAGTGCTGTTTCCTTGTTCTGTTCTGAAGAATGTCTCCTGGTCCAAATATAGGTTTCACATAAGCACAATCAAGTGTTCTGGGATTCCCATTTCTTCTAAAGTTAGCCACATTTTGTTGTGATCCGCACTGTCAAATGCCTTTGCATAGTCCATCTGACATTAGGTATAATATCCTTAGTGCCACAGACTCTTTTAAATCCAGCCTGCATTTCAGAAAGTTCCCTGTTGATGTGCTGTTCCAGTCATTTTTGGATAATCAGAATCTTGCCTGCATTTGTTATCAGTGAAACTGTTCAATAATTTCCACACTCTGTCAGATCACCTTTCTTGGGAATGAGAACAAATATAGATCTCTTCCAGCCAGTTGGTCAGGGGGTTGTCCTCCAGATTCCTTGCACAACTGCGTGAGCATATCCAGGACAGCATTTTTTGTTGAAATATGTCAATAGGTATGCCATCAATTCCTGGGACCTTATTTTTTGTCAGTTCTTTCAGAGTAACTTCAACCTTTTCCTTCATCATCACAGGCTCTTGCTTATACCTTCTTTCATGAAATTCTTCTGTGTCCACCAAGTCCTTTTGGTACAATGATTCTACATACTCTTTCCACCTTCCTTTAATGCTTTGATGATCATGTAATTTTCTGACCAAAGCATCCTTAAGTACTACAACTAGAGTTTTGATTTTGTATATATATCAAGTAATTGCAGAGACCATTGCCTGTATCAGACATACCTTAGTCTCCGGAGACACACCATTGCTCTTCAGGATTTTAGAATAGAGGTCTCTAACAGCAGATTTTCCTATCCCAATGCATCTTTTAATTTCCTGCCTTCTGGTGCCAAGAGTGTTGACTGTGGAGCCAAGTAGACTAAAGCTGTGAACAATCTCAATCTTCACCGTCCATCCTGATGTTACCGATTGATCCATTGGTGAGAATCTTTGTCTTCTTGATATTGAGCTTCAATACATATTGAAGATTGCAGTCCGTGACCTTCTTCAGCAAGCGCTTCAGGTCCTCCTCAGTTTCAGCAAGCAGGGTTGTGTCATCTGCATAATGCAGATTGTTGATAGATCTTCCACCAATCCTGACACCACATTTCTCCTCATAGAGCCCAGCCTCCTGGATGATCTGTTCTGTATATAGGATGTAAAGGTATGGAGATAGGATGCATCCCTGGCATATGCCCTTCCCAATTTTGAACCATGCAGTGTTCCCTTGCTCTGTTCTGATGACTGCCTCTTGGTTTGAGTACAGATTTCGCATTAGCATGATCAAGTGTTCTGGGATTCCCATTCTTCCCAGAGTCAGCCACAGTTTGTTATGGTCCACACAGTCAAACGCCTTTAATGCCTTTGAGCTTTGGTGTTGGAAAATAGTATTGAGGGTACCATGGACTACTAACAAAGCAAACAGATTCATCCTGGAGAGGGTTAAACCAGACTGCTCCTTGGAGGCAGATTCTGAGGCTTCGTTTGACATACTTTGGTCATGTTGCAGGAGAGACTGGTCCTTGGAGAAGGACATCATGTGTGGGAGGGTGGAGGGCAGGAGCAGGACGGGAAGGCCCTCTAGGAGATGGATTGATTCGGTGACTGGGGTAATTGTCATGAATGTGTCAGATACAATGAGATTGGCACAGGACAGAACAGAGTTTAGGGCTCTTGTACATAGGGTCGTTATGAGTCGCAAGCAACTCAA
>NW_006399969.1:3350286-3351913 GCF_000299155.1 Elephantulus edwardii
TGAACAGCTGTGATGCTGTAATGCCATTGGGGTTGCAGGGGGAATCAAATGGCATAATGGCTGCCCATGGTGGACAGTGTTTGGTGGAACTCTCAGTTTAAGACAGGTTTAGAAGCAGGAGTGGCATCCAATTCCTAATGGATATGTGTCTGGAAACTCTATGAACCTAGAGAAATGAGTTACAGAAACACATCAAAACTTTTGCTCCTAGGACTGCTATGAGTCATGCTCGACTTGATTGCAATCAACAACAACAACAGTGTCTCCTTGCTCTGTTCTGACAACTGCCTTCTGGTCCAAGTATAGGTTTCACATAAGCACAATCAAATGTTCTGGAATTCAAATGGCTAACATACGTATGAAGAAATGCTCAAAATCACTGGCAATAAGAAAATTGCAAATCAAAATCACAATGAGGTACCAAATTACTTCCGTAGCAGTGACAAAGTTTAATATGACAGTAGGTAATAAATGCTGGACAGGATGTGGTGAAATATAAACACTTTTGCGTTGTTGATGGGATTGTACAATGGTACAACCACTCTGGAAGGCTGTTTGGTGCCTTCTCAAAAAGCTCGGAGAGGGGGATTAATAATGGGGATGTACAATTTGATGGAGGGGGGTGAGGGAATTTGAATTTGTTCTCAAAAACAATATATTCAAATTTTTTAAATAAACTAGTATAAAATTAATTTAAAAAACTAACAACAACAACAAAACTGAACATATAAATTCCATATGATTCAGCTATTCCATTAGTTGGGATATATTCCAACAAAATGAGAACTCAGTCTCAAATGGAAACTTGTACACCAATATTCATAGCAGCCTTATTCACCATCAAAAGAATATGGAAACAGCCCAGTTGTCCAACCACAAATGAATGCATTATGAAGTTATGGTACGTTCATACAATGGAGCACTACACAGCCCGCAGGAGCTATTATTTTGTAAATTATTACTTAACTTGGCAGGGACATAACAGCAATATGTTTAGTGAAATAACTCAGTCCTACAAGGACAAATACTGTATAAAACCATTATTGTAGAATGAGTATGAGGATCCAAGGTGGAGAATGGTGGTGGGAGGTGGAAATAGAGGGGTGAGGGTTAGGGGTAAGGTGTTAATTATACGGTTGCATAATTAGATGGGTGGGTAGGGTGAAGGAAATGAGAAGGGTCTTTTGTGTAAAACAATGTATTCAAACTTTGTAAAAATTATAATAAAATTTAAAAATATTAAAAATGTTCTTGAATTCCCACACACTTGGGAAAATTAATGTTGCAAACTTTACATAAGTAGTGAACCACCTGTGTGATTTCTTCACTAGCATAACTTTTTAAGTTATCTGGAATAAAATCTACAGACAACCTAGATGACCAAGCTGTATTTAAAATAGTTGATTGAACTTCATCACTTCTTATTATTAGGGGCTGACAAGTTGAGGACAATTAAAAAAGACTCTATGAACAATGAATCTGAACTCTGACCTATCCTGTGCCAATCTCACAATCTCTGACACATTCAAGTCCATTGCTGTAGTCATTGTGTCGTTTCACCTGATTGAGAGTCTTTGTCTCCTTCTTCATCCCTTCACCTGCCCCAAACATGATGTTTCTCTCCAAG
>NW_006399969.1:3360248-3362989 GCF_000299155.1 Elephantulus edwardii
ACTTTGATTTCATACCACCTGAATTTCAGAATCATCTCAGGAACAGGTTTGAGTCCTTGAACACTAATGAGTGAAGACCAGATGAGTTGTGGGGAACTATCAGAGAGGTGCAAATTTAAACAACTATGAGATATTATCTCACCCCAGCAACAACAGCCAAGTTCAAAAGAGCAGCAAACAACATATGCTGGCAAAGTTAGGGAGATTGGAATCCTTATTCACTGCTGGTTTTGAGTGTAGAATGGTGCAACCACTATTGAGGGTGGTTTGGCACTTTCTCAAAAAGTTGGAAATAAAAGTACCATTTGCCCTAGCAACTCCACTACTAGGGATATACTCTAAAGAAATCAGAACCATCATCCAAACAGATGTATGCACATCCATGTGTATTTCTGTGTTATTCACAATAGTAAAAAGAGGAAGGCAACCTAATTGTCCATCAACAAATGAATGGATAGAAAATCTATGGTGTATATATATATATTTTCATACAATGGAATACTATGCAGCTATGAAAAATAATGAACTCATAAAATATTACACAACATGGGTGACTCTGGAGGATATCATGCTGAGAGAAATATCTCGGTCTCAAAAGGGCAAATACTGCATAAAACCATGATTATAAAGCAGTACTGAAGTGGGGGTTTGGGAAGAAAATAGGAAAATAGTGTATAAATAAAGAACACTGTATTGGAGCAGATGAAGAAAAGAACTGTTTAAAAGAAATATATGATTAGGCATTATGTGTAAGACAACCATCCAGAATAAGAGGTACATTGCAAAGAGGATTGGGGAAGGGGGGGAGGGGAGGGGGGGAGAAAGGAAATTGTGCAAAAAATGAATGAATGAATGAAAATAAAAATTTTCTGTAAACTTTCATTAAAATCACAATTAAAATAAAATTTTATTATTTAAAAAAAGAATGAAATTTTGAACTTGAAGCAGCAATGGAAGAGAAGATCACATATGTCCTATGAACAAGTCCAGTACATCCAGGAGGCCTTAGAGGAAAGCTTTGCATATCCAAGATGTTCTTCATTAGCGGGAAGTGGTACGGCTGGGAGGGCTGGAGAATAGCACTGCCTAGAACCTCCTGGCTAAACCTCATCATTTGCTGTCATGTCATCTGCTGAGTCTGTCTGCACTGTGGCCAAATCTGTGGTTTCCTGTTTTGAAGACTCTCAACAGGATGTTCCAGCACTTTGTTTCTTATGATTTTTCATTGCCTTTCTCTGGGACAAACACTGGAACACTGTAAAGCTACATGGAACGGCTCTTTTCATCCCTTGCATGATGCTGGCGAAAGAAGGCTCTCTTACTCTTTGGCAAGTGCACACAACAAAAAAATTAAACAGAAGTCACCTACTATGAGATTTTTTACAGCAACAAAAGAGCTGAGTGAATATTTTTATGTTTCTAATAATGCTTGTTTTGTTGTGTTGTGTCTGGTTGTGGGGTTTTTTTAATGCAAAAGACTTGTTTACAATAGTATTTGTTAGATTTTTATTCAAGAAGGTTTTTTTATTACAGTAATCTTTTTTCTTGGAAGGAAGAGTGGCATCCACTTCCATAATAGCTTGCCTCCAGAAACCCTATAACCTGGGGAGAGGATGAAAGGCACCCAAGCGTCAAGGACTCTCCTTCATAGGGTCGCTATGAGTCGCCTGCAACACAACGGCACTTAACAACAACAATCTTTTTTTTTATAAGCAGAATGATTTTCTAGTAATGCAATCTTAATACATGAAAATCTTAAATAGTCCTTTAACACAAACAAAGCAAAATGAGAAAGCCTGATTAGAGAAAATAATTTAAACTCAGGACCCTGCCTTGTCTGCCCTCATTACCTTCTTCCTGCCCAGACTAATTCTACTGGGGAGTTTTACTACATTTCACATCTCAGTTGTTGGATTCAGAGTAGATGTGCTTTGTCTGTAGAAGAACAGATGCAAATAATTCATGTTGACAACTCAAACTAACCATGGATGTATGCTCACTTTTTAATCTTCCTCTTTTTTTAAAAAAAAATTTATTTTATTATTGGTTTTCTTACAAAGGTCATATAAATTATGTTTCACACTAACCTTCATTCACATTGTACTTCATATAATCATTCCCATTCATTAAGTGTTATAAAGTTAATCACCATTGAACTATACACCTATGCTCTTTCTGCTAGAACACAAAATATCATGCCTTTACATGATCATGCCAGTATTTTGAAGTGGTCTTCCAAATACTTAATCTTAAGCAAAATCCTTTTGTGTTTTGCTTTATATTTAATATATACAAAGTAACCAACTCAAAACAAAAAAAATATCTAAACCCCATACATGGAGAATGCAATATTCAAGTGCTCAGTGCTTCCTTCTGACTCCTAATGGGGACTTTCCTAAAGGGTAAAGGCAGACACACTTTACTAGGCAAATCCCTGTAACTGAATTACATTAAAGAAGCCCTAGGGTCATAGCAATGAAAGCATATGCATGCAAATCAGCAGTCAGTGGTTTAAACCCACGAGCTGCTCCATAGGAGAAATAGGTGATAGTTTTGCTCATAAAGATTTCAGGCTAGGCAACCTATGGGGCAGTTCTGTCCTGTCCTTTATGGTTGTCATGACTTATACAGCATTGAAACAGATGAGGGACAAAATAGTTTAGAAGCGATATATGATTATTATGGTTATCACAGGAATCCAGAATTAAGGTTGCATAGTGGAGTGCATTCAGGGTAGGGGG
>NW_006399969.1:3363089-3370854 GCF_000299155.1 Elephantulus edwardii
GTCGTTTCACCTGATTGAGAGTCTTTGTCTCCTTCTTCATCCCTTCACCTGCCCCAAACATGATGTTTCTCTCCAAGAAATAGCCTTTCCTAGCAACATGCCCAAAGTATGCAAGACAAATCTTCACCATTATCATGTCCAAGGAGCACTCTGGTTGCACCTTCTCCAAGACCTATTTGCTTGTTCTTTTGGAAGGCCATAGGATAGTCTGTACTCTCCTCTAATACCGCAACTCAAAGGCATTAATTTTTCTTCTGCCATTCTTAGTTACTGTCCAGCTCTGAAATGCAGAGCTTATAAAGTTTCTTAATTCGTCACATGTTGTTTTAGAGAAATGTGACATGTGCTTTTTTTCTTGTGCTATGATATTTTGAGATATGACTTTCTTAAAAAGAATCAAACTGAGGAACAAGTTCTAGAAAATGGGAAAAAAAGTTCCATTTTATAGAAACCAAACATTTTCTTGTTTCCTCAAAAAGAGTTCAAATTGCGCAATTGTTACAATGACAACAACAGTACACTGCAAAAGAACTTTCCATTCCAGGCATCCTTCATTAATTTGTACCTCCAATTTATGATCTAAGCAAAAATCATTTATTTTATTTAAATGTAACAACTTACAATTTCTCCAGGAACTGTTTTCATGTTTATAAATCATATTTACACTGCAACAATTGCTAAATCTGCCAGTATCAAATAGAGAATTGAATTATTTAGGGCTGAATAGTTTTCAAACAAAACGATGTACAGAGCTAAATGTTATTCATGTTCCATTTTTACTGTTAACTTTGTACCCTAAAAGTGTGTTCTGGCTACAGAATGTTGTGTACAATTCAGAAATTTTGACACAAATTTTCAGTTATAATGTTGACATTCACTTGTCTCTTCTTTGATACAATAATTTGCAGTGTTAAAGGAAAAATTATTCCACAAATTAGCATCTATTTCTGTTATTCCATAGAGTTTGCAGATGTATTTCAGATTCTAAATAGTATTGCTGTCTGCATAATCATTAATATTTTTAAACTATAGCTAGGAATACAAACAGAATTTGGTATAAATTATATTTGTATTTCTATTAGGAATTTTCACACTAGTCTTACTAATACAATATTTTACATTCATTAAATCTAAGTATTGAGTGGAAGAAGTACCTTCTCTTTTATTACATTTTGTCCACTTTGTTTTTATTTTATATTAGTTTGCATACAAAATTCATATATTGTGTGTCATCCATGTGTATCATGTTTAGCACATTCCTACACTCACATTGTTTTTCAAACAGTCACCGATATATATTGTGTTCCACAAAATTAATCACCATTGATCTATGTCTACCACCACCTGTTCCCCAAGGTCCCCACTTGATCCTTCTCAAATCACTCACCCCCACTCCATCCACCAAATTCTGTCATCCCAGTGATTTTATCCCTTCCCAACCCTCTGCAACCTGCCCCTTTTGGAATCCTAGTCACATCTTACTCGTTACCCTTCTGTCTCTACAACAGTGATCTTCTATAGTATTTGTCCTTGCGAGACTGAGTTAGCTCCCTTAGCATAATCCTCTCTAGTCTCTCTCATGTTATTTAATATTTTGCAAATTTGTTGCACCTTAGTGTTCCATTGTGTGAATATACCATAATTCCTCAATCCCTTTGTTTGTTGATAGACATTTGGGCGAATTTCATTTTCTTACTATTGTGAATAATGCTGCTAACGAACATAGGTGTTCAAATCTCTGTTTTTATCTCATTTTTATTTTCCTTGAAGTATATTCCAAGTAGTACAATAGCTGGGTCATATGGAATTTTCATGTTCAGCTTTTTGAGGAAATGCTAAACTGCCTTCTGGAGTGATAGTACCATTTTACAATCGCACCAGCCATGCATGAGAGTTCCAGTCGCTCTATATCCTCCTTAACATTTATTGCTCACATTCATATTAAGCTTTGCTATTGCTAGGATCAATCAATTTGAGATTGTGCTAAGAAATCTGGAGAACAACTTCCTGGCCAACTAAATGGAAGAGGTCCATATTAATTTGCATTCCAAAAATGGTGGCACAGCAGAATGTGGAAATTATAGAACAATGTCACATGCAAACAAAATCTTGCTGACGATTATCCAAAAACAACTGGAACAATACATTGACAGAGAGAGACATCAGAAATATAAGCTGAGTCAAGAACAGGGCCTGGAATTACCAATGTCTGATGAATCTTGGCTGAAAGCAGAGAGTATCAGAAATCATTGGACCATGTGAATCACAACAATTGTGTCTAACCTAAAGAATAGCAGAACAACAACTACAACAAAATTTAACAAACCAGAAAAAAAAAAAGAATCCCAGAATACTTGTGTTCATGTGAAAGCTATACTTGGGCCAGGAAGTAGACATCAGAACAGAGCAAGAAACACTATATGGTTCTAAATCCGAAAAGGAACGCATCAGGGATGTATCCTGTCTCCACACCTTTTTCAATCAATATGCAGAATAGATTATTCAGGAGGCTGGACTTTATGAGGAAGAATGTGGCATTGGGACTATAGGAAGAGTCATCAATAACCTGTGACATGCAGATGTCATGATCTTGCTTGCAGAAAGTAAGTAGAACCTGAAACATTTGCTACAGAAGCTCAAGAACTATACTCTTCAATATGGATTGAAGTTTAAGATCAAGAAAACAAAAATTATCACCACTAGCCCAACTGGCAGCACCATGATAGATGGAGAAGAGATTGACGTTTTTAACAATTTCAGCTTGTTCGAGTCAAGAATCAATAGTCAGGGAATCAAATAGTCAAGAGTCAGGAAATCAAAAGATAAATTGCATTGGGGAAATAAACTATCAGAGACTTCTCTAAGGTGTTACAGAGCAATTATGTCAGTTTAGAGATTAAGGTGTGCCTGGCCCAGGTTATGGTCTTTACAATTACTTGCTATGCTTCAGAGAGCTGGACAATGACTAAGGATGACAGAAGAAGAACCGATGCCTTTGAGTTGTTATGCTGGAGAAGAGTTTTGAACATACTGCCAAGAGAACAAACAGGTCTGTCTTGGAGAGAATGAAACTGCTCCTTATAGGCAAGGATTTTGAAGCTTCATTTCATATATTATGGGCATGTGGCCAGGAGTGACCAATCCGTAGAGAAAGACATCATGCTGGGAAGGGTGGAGGGGCAACAGAGGAGAGGAAGACCCCAGATGATATGGAATGACAGTAACGGGTGTAATGGAGGTTGGTGTGTTGGAGGTAGTGAGACTGGATCAGGACAGATCAGGCATCAGAGCTGTTGTACATAAGGTTGCTATGAGTTGCAGATGACTCAATGGCACATAACAAGAACAACAACTGTTAGGACTTAATTTTGAATCATTTTAAGGATTCACAGTTCCTTTTCTTTTTCTTTTCAGGAAGCTTTTGTATTTGCTCTTCATTTAGTTTTTTGCCATTTCATTTTACCTGGCTAAAAAATTGTGTCACTTTCTAAATTAAGTTCTAATGTCACTCACATTCACTGCATATTCTAACTCATAGCAACCTTCCACCATGCTTCCAAGGATGTAAATAGTAACAGAAGGAGGCTGCTCTAATCTTTCTCCATCAGAGCAACTGGTGCATTTGAACAGAGACCAGTTGCGTTTCCCTACAATGACAAAAGAATAGAGAAAAGGAGCTAAGAAAAACAATACCCATCACAATAGTTAATCACAAATTAAATACTTGAGAACAAATCAAACTAGAGACAAAAAAGACGTATACAAAGAAAATTACAAAATTTTCTGCACTCAGAATTCAAAGATGCTGTCTAAACTATAAATACTGAATTCACAAATTAGGTGGAAGAAATCTAAATATTAATGCAGTCAGGTGCTTATTTACTCATATTCTATGCACAGGAACCTAATAACATATACCCAAGTAAATGTAAATTGTTGTTGTTGTTCGTTATGTGCCGTCAAGTCTTTTGGGACTCATAGTGACCCTGTGTACAAAAGTCCTAAATCCTGCTGTATCCTGTGCCAACCACACTGTCTCTGACACACCTACTTCCATTACCCCAGTCACTGAATTTATCCATCTCATCAAGGGTTTTTCTTGCGCTGTCCCTCCACCCTCCCAAACATCATGTCCCACTCCAAGGACTGGTTCCTCCTTGCAACATGCCCAAAGTATGTCAGAAGAAGCTTTAAAATCCTTGTCTCCAAGGAGCAGCCTGGTTTCATTCTCTCCAGGCTGAACCTGTTTGCTCTCCCAGCAGTCCATGGTATATTCAACATTCTTCTCTTGCACCACAGCTCAAAGGCATCAATTCTCTTTCTATCATCCTTAGTCATTATCCAGGTCTCTGACGCATAGAATGCAATTATGAAGACGATTTGAATAAAATTATGAATATTATAAATTAAACATTCTGAATAAATAAAAAGTATTACCATAAGAAACAAGAAAAGATCTGAAGAAATTCAAGAATATATCAAGCCCATACATGTTGTTGTTGTTGTTGTTATGTGCTGTCGAGTCATTTGCGACTCATAGCAACCCTATGCACAACAGCCCTAAACCCTGCTCTAGCCTGTGCCAACCGCATTGCCTCTGACACACCCATCCGATTACCCCAGTCACTGAATCAATCCACCTCATAGAGGGTCTTCCCCTCCTGCGTTGTTCCTCCACCCTACCAAGCACGATGTCCCTCTCCAAGGACCTGTCTCTCCTTACAACATGTTCAAAGTATGTCAGACGAAGCCGCAGAATCATTGCCTCCAAGGAGTAGCCTGGTTTAACCCTCTCCAGGATGAATCTGTTTGTTTTCTTGGCATTCCACGGTACATTCAATACTCTACTCCAGCACCACAGCGCAAAGGCATCAATTCTCCTAGCCTCCCTAGTCATTGTCAACTCTCTGATGCATAACAAGCGATTGCAAAGACCATGGCCTGTATCAGGTGGACCTTAGTCTCCAGAGAGACACCTTTACTTTTGAGTACTTTAGAGAGGTCTCTAACAGCAGACTTTCCCATCACAATGTTTTTTTTTATTTCCTGGCTGCTGGTGCCAAGAGTGTTGACCATGGAGCCAAGCAAACTGAAGCTGTGAACAATCTCAATCTCTTCATCATCCATCCTGATGCTATCAGTTGGTCCAGTGGTGAGAATCTTTCTCTTCTTGGCATTGAGCCTCAGTCCATACTGAAGGCTGCAGTCCTTGACCCTTTGCAGTAAGAGCATGAGGTCTTCCTCAGTTTCAGCAAGCAGGGTTGTGTCATCTGCATAACACAGATTGTTAATAGATCTTCCACCAATCCTGACACCACACTTCTCCTCATAGAGCCCAGCCTCCTGGATAATCTGCTCTGCATACAGGTTGAAAAGGTATGGAGACAGGACACATAGCTGGTGTACGCCCTTCCCAATTTTTAACCAGGCAGTGTTACCTTGCTCTGTTCTGGCAACTGCCTCTTGGTCCAAGTATAAGTTTCGCATTAGCATGATTAAATGTTCTGGGATTCCCATTCTCCTTAGAGACAGCCACAGTTTGTTATGGTTCACACAGTCAAAGACCGTTGCATAATCAGTGAAACACAGGCATTCTTCTGGTATTCCCTACTTTCAGCTAAGATCCATCTAACATCAGCTACAGTATCCCTAGTACCATGACCCCTTCTAAACCCAGCCTGGACTTCTGGCAGTTCTCTGCTGATGTGCTGTTCCAGTCGTTTTGGGATAATCTTCAGTAGAATCTTGCTTGCATGTGAAATCAATGATATTGTTCTGTAGTTTGTGCACTCTGTTGGGTCGCCCTTCTTTGGAATGGGAACAAATATAGATCTCTTCCAATCAGTTGGCCAAGTGGTTGTTCTGCAGATTTCTTGGCACAACTTGGTGAGCACATCCAGGGTAGCATCTGTTAGCTGAAATATGTCAATTGATATACCATCTATTCCTGGGGCCTTATTTTTTTGCTATTCCCTTCAAATCAGCTTGAACTTCTTCCTTCATCACCATAGGCTCTTGCTCAAATGTTATTTCGTTAAATCCAATCAAGGATGCCCATACATAGGAAGACTAAATATAATTAAAATGACACTTCTACCAAAGACAATCAACAAGTTCAATGCAATCTTAATACAGAGACCAATTCCATTCTTAAACAAGACAAAAATGGCAATGAAGAAGATCAAGGAATGCATCTCAATATCAAGAAGACAAAGATTTTTAACACTAGACCAATAGGCAGCATCATGATAGATGGAAAGGAGATTGAAACTGTCAACACAGCTTCATCTTACTTGGATCTACAATTAACATCCTTGGTACCAACAGTCAGGAAATAAGGACATACATTGCACTGGGAAAAATCTGCAGTTAGGGACCTCTCCAAATTATTTGAGAAGTAATGATATCAGTTTGAGAATCAAGGTGAGTCTGATTCTGGCTATAGTCCTCCCGATTACATGATATGCATCAGAAAGCTGGACAATGAATAAGGATGACAGAAGAATTAATGCCTTTGAGCTGTGGTGTTTAAGAAGAGCACTGAACATCCCATGGGCATCCAAGAGAAAAAATAGATATGTCTTGGAGAGGGTGTAGACGTAGTGCTCTTTGGAAGCAAGAATGATGAGGCTTTGCCTCACATACTTTGGGCATGTTTCTAGGAAGGGCCTTGGAGTAGGACATGATGCTGGGAAGAGTGGAAGGTCAGCAAAGGAGAGGAAGACCCTCAGTCTGGTGGATTGATATGGTGAGTGCTGCAGTGGGCTCTTTTGTGTCAGGACATGTGAGTATGGTACAAGATAGAACAGGGTTCAGATATCTTTTGTTCATATTTGACTCAATGTCACCTAATAACAACAACAACAACACCTATGGTCATATGGCCTATTCCTTGAAGAATGACTTGATGTTAGGAATGTGGAGGGTTGGTAAAGGAAAGGGAGACCCTCAGCCAGGAGGATAGATACAGCGACTGCTTCAATGGGCTCTTGTGTGTCAGGAAGTGTTAGGATGGCACAGGATGGAGTAGGTTTCAGATCTTTTGTTCATGGGGTCTCTATGGGTCATACTTGACTCTATAGCACCTAACAACAAGAACAACAACTTATGGTCAACTAAATTTTGACAAGGAGACAAAATCAGTTAAATGGAAAAATGAAAGCCTTTTCTAAACAAATGGTGCTAGGAAAATTGGTAAACCATCTGTAGAAAACTCAAGCAAAACCTTCACCTCATACTGTACACAAAAAACAATTCAAGGTTCATCAATGCCATAGGAGTTAAAACAAAACTATAAATGTCCTTGTAGAAAAGCTTTAAAGAACTCTAGAAGCGCTAATCCACAGTATGAACAGTATACCAAGCATAACATAAAACCCACAATCAGGATAGAACAAAATAGATGAATGGGACCTTCTAAGAATCAAATCCCTATGCACTTCAAAAATCTTTTCCAACAGTGTAAAAAAGAAAGTCACAGATTGGGGAAAAATATTTGGCAATTATCTGATAAGAGATTTATATCTAAAACTTATGGAATACTCCAGTGCTTCAACAAGAAAAATATAAACAATCCAATCACAACATGAGCACAAGATATGAATAGACACTTCATCAAAGTAGACGTTCAGATGGCCAAAAACACATGTTGAAATGTTCAAAAGCCCTAACTATCAGAGTTGTTGTTGTTATGTGCCGTCGAGTCGTTTCTGACTCATAGCGACCCTATGCACAACAGCTCTAAACCCTGCTCTATCCTGCGCCA
>NW_006399969.1:3376472-3388871 GCF_000299155.1 Elephantulus edwardii
GAATGGAAATCCAAAATCTCTGTAAATGTTCATTAACATTAATAAAATAAAATAAAAATAATTTTACAACAGTGAGTATTTTCTCAATGTTCTGTGTTACATCTTTTCTCCATATATTTTTTTCAGTCTGAATACTGAGCAAATAATTTGAGAAGTTGGATTCTATAAAGAAGAATATAGCATTAGGGTTGGAGGAAAATTCATAAACCTGCATAAGGAAGATGACACAACCTTGCTTGCTGAAAGTGAGGAGAACTTGAAGCACTACTGAAGAATATCGAAGACTACAGGCTTTCAGTTTAGATTACAGCTCAGTATCAAGAAAACAAAACTCTTCACTTCTGGACCACTAGGCAATATCATGATATTGTTGTTATGTGCTGTCAAGTCGCCTGTGACTCAAATAGACCCTGCGCACAACAGCCCTAAACCCTGCTCTGTCCTGTGCCAATAGCGTTGTCTCCAATACACCCATCCCGATTACCCCAGTCACTGAATCAATCCACCTCATAGAGGGTCTTCCCCTCATGTGCTGTTCCTCCACCTTCCCAAGCATGATGTCCCTTTCCAAGGAGGGGTCCTTCCTTACAACATGTTTAAAGTATGTTAGATGTAGCCTCAGAATCCTTGCCTCCAAGGAGCATCCCTCTCTAGGATGTTAGTTTTCTTAGCAGTCCATGGTATAGTCAATACTTTTCTCCAGCACCACAGCTCAAAGGCATCAATTTTCCTTCTATCCTCTGTAGTCATTGTCCAGCTCTCTGATGCATTGAAAGTGACTGCAAAGACCATGGCCTGTATCAGATATACCTTAGTTTCTAGAGTGACACATTTGCTCCCTAAAGCAGACTTTCCCATTGCAATACATGTTTTAGTTTCCTGGCTACTGGTGCCTAGAGTATTGACTGTGGAGCCAAGCAAACTAAAACTGTAAACAATCTTAGTCTCTTCACCATCCATCCTGTTCCTGCCATTTGGCCCAGTGGTAAGAATCTTTGTCTTCTTGACATTGAGCTTCAATCTATATTGAAGGCTGCAGTCTTTGATCTTCTGCAACAAGAGCTACAGGTCCTCCTGAGTTTCAGCAAACAGGGTTGTATCTTCTACATAATGCAGATTGTTGATGAATCTTCCACCAATCCTGATGCCACATTTCTTCTCATAGAGCCCAATATCCCAGATAATATGTTCTACATATAGGTTGAAAAGGTATGGAGACAGGACAAATCCATGGCCTGCACACTTCCCAATTTGAACCATTCAGTATTTCCTTGCTCTGTTCTGATGACTGTCTCCTGGTCCAATACAGATTTTATATTAGCACGATCAAGTATAAGCACAACCAAATGTTCTGGGATGCTCATTCTTCTCAGGGTTAGCCACAATGTGCTCATCAAAATCTTTTTCCAATAGGGTGAAAGAAAAACCCATCAACTAGAAACAAACATTTGACAATAGCTTCTCAGACAAGGATCTCATAACATAAGTTTACAAAATACTCCAGGAACTCTGGAAGAAAAAGATGTATAATCTAATTATAAAATGGGCAAAAGACATAGACTTTTCATAGAAGAAGGCAGGTCCACAGACACATGAAGAAATGTTCAAAATCACTGGCAATAAGAGAGATGCAAATCAGAACCACAATTAAATATCATCTCACCCCAGTAGCAGGGGCAAAGTTTAGCAGGGCAGCAATCAATAAAATGATGTAAGCAATCTGGAAGACAGTTTGGTATTTCCTCAAAAAGTTGAACATGAAACTCCATACAACCCAGATATGTTCTGAGTACCCAAGGGCCTCAACTTCCTGCATTACATCAGACAATGTCTGGCTATTATTCACAGAGTTTTCATTGCCCCATTGTTTCAAAAGTGATGGCCAATAGGTCCTGTTTTTGAGCCTTAGTTTGAAATCTGCACTGAAACTTTTCTACCATGGATGACTGGTGATATTTGAAATACAGATCACAGTGCTCCTAAAATGTCAATATGGAAGCCACTACAAGGGCTCTGAAGTAGTTTAGGCTGTGTAGAAGACATGAGTAGAAAAAAAAAAAAGTTTCCAGGAATTGACAGAATATCAATTAAAGTATTCTAACAAACACTCAGCTGTCTGTATCAAGAAATTTGAAAAAAGAATTACTTTGCCAGCTCACTGGAAGAGATCCATATTTTTGCTCACCCTAAATAAAGGTGATCCAACCAAATGTGAACATTATAGATTTATATCATTAATTTCACATGCAAGTAAGATATTGCTGAATATAATTTTTATATAGCTAAGTCAGTTCATTGGCAAGAACTCCCGAAAATTCAGACTGTATTCAGAAGGACCTTGGAGCAATGTGTATTTTCAATGGTGTCAGATGAATTCGAGCTGAGATTCAAGACTACCAGAAAGATGTTTATGCATGTTTTATTGAGTATGCAAAGACTTTGGACTGTATGGATCATGATAAGCTATAGATAACATTAAAAAGAATAGGAATTCCAGAAAACTTAATTGTGCTCATAGAGAATCTGTATATAGACCATGAGTTGTTCAAAAAGAGCAAAGTTTAAAAAAAACCAAGTTTTTAAAAGTTGCATAGGGTTTTTTATTAATTATTTTAATGTAACATATATATGTGTGTATATATATATATATTTTATAGCATGTTTTTCCATTTAATTTTTCCCCATTCAATCACTGTTGCACATTTTCCTCCCTGCCCACCCCTCCTACCAAGTTCGTTTTTCTCTTTGAAGAAAGAAAAATTCTTTCATTATTACACAATCCCCCTCAAGTCCCCTGTCCACTTTAATATGCATTTCTTTTTCTATAATCTTGTCATGAAAATCATCCTATATTCCTTTTAAACAGTATACAGTATTTATCTCCTCTTTTCTTAGCTTCCACTATGGAAGGCAGTATGGCGTTTTCTCAAAAAGTTGCAAACAGAAACACCATTTGACTGAGCAATTCCACTACTGGGAATATACACCAAAGAGACCAGAACTGCCACCCAACCAGATATATGCACACCCATGTTTATTACGGCTTTGTTCACAATAGCAAAGAGCTATTGGAAACAACCAAATGCCCATCAACAAACAAATGGATAGAGAAGGTGTGGTATATCCACACAATGTAATACTGTGCTTCATTAAAAAAAAAGAACTCATGAAATATTGTACAAAATGGATGACCAAGGAAGATATTATGCTGAGTGAAATATCTCAGTCATGAAAGGATAATACTGCATAGTGCCACTGTTGTAAAATGGGATTGACATCGGGGTTGGGGCAAAACTAGGAAAAGAGTGGATAAATAATATCTATTGCACAGCTTTAAAAGGCATGTTTCAGGGTTGTATATTTTCACTATACCTGTTTAGACGGTTAGCTAAGCAAATAATCTGAGGAAAGGGTTGCTGCTGTTGTTGTTATGAGGCATTGAGTTGAAACTGACTTATGGCTGTCCTTCCAGCATATTTTTAGAGGATATAAATCACACTGGAAGAGATTGTCCATCTTTATTTCTTTACAGCAGTTGGTGGATTTGAACTGTGTTCTTTGAGTAAGCAGCACAGTCACTTCACTAGGAGAAACAGGACTATATGGAAAAGAAGGTGTCAACAGGTTTGCAGGAAGAGTCATCAACAACTTTCATTATACAAATTATATAAGCTTGCTTGTAGAAAGGGAAAAGATTTGAAGCCTTCACTGAAAAAGATCAATGATGAAGGCTTGCAGTTTGGATTACACTTAAGCATCAACAAAACAAAAATTCCCATAGCTGGACCAATAAGGAGCATCTTGATAAATGGAGAAAAGTTATTAATGATTTCCTTTTACTCTGATCCACAGTCAATACTCATGAAAGCACAAGTCAAGAAATCAAAGGACATATTGAATACAGAAAATCTGCTGCCAAAGACCTCTCAAAAGTGTTGAAGATCACAAATATGTCCTTTAAAAGAGTACCTGACTCAAGTCCTGACTCAAGTATTTTCAACTGCTTCCTATGCATCTGAAAGCTGGACAGTGAATAAGAATGACAGAAGAATTGATGTCTTTGATCTGTGGATCCGGAGCAGAATTCTGAATAGCCCACGGACTGCCAAAAGAACAAATGAATCTGTCTTGGAAGTATATCCAGGGTGCTCTTTAGCGCAGTTGGACTATATTGCCTATTTTGGACATGTTGTCATGCCCTGGAGAGGCTAGTCCTAGGAAAAGGGCATAGTGCTAGGAAAACTGGGTGGTCTGTGGCAGAAATAAAGACTCCCAATCAAGTAGATTCATACTGTGACTCTGACAATGGGTTTAAGCACAGCAGAGATTGTGAGGATTGGGCTGGATCTTGGTCTGTTAGGTCTCTAGAGTTGGGGCCAAGTTGATGATGCCTAACAACAAAAATTTGATCAAATTCATCCTTTGTTAAATAATTTAATTCAAAGTTTCAATTTCTGGGAATGCATTTTGAAATAAAAGTGACCAATAAAATCCCTAACTAAATATTTCAAGGCTATGGAAGATTAACTTTATGAATCTTAAAAATATAATTCACAGAATAATTTACTGAGATTTTATATGTGTAAACCCAGAGAAGGCAGATTTGCTTATTGTTTATGAATTTTTCAAAAATGAGCTTAAAAGGAATATGGGTTTTTTTTTTTTTAAATGAACTTCAAAACTGACATCTTTTTTCATGGAATAATTTTCATTTAAGCTACCAACTTAAGCTTTTTGGTTCAAACACCCTCTTATTTTATAGCTCAGATAGTAAAAATTAGCCTCAAATCTGGCTCTGTAAAATATGATTAAATAATTGAAAGGTGATTAAAATTTCAGATGCTACAGAAACCCTGCCAGGATTCATTTGCCCTGAAAATCACCTCTAGCATTGGCTGTTTAGTAGGAAAACGCTGATAGATGGAACTTAGGAGAAATTCTACATGACCTTGAAGTTAAATAATCAAGGTCTGAGAACCAAGTTTTACTTGCATCTGTTTTCAAATTCCAGCTTTGATTAGACTAGAGAGAAGAGATTGTATTTATTTACTTTTATATATGCCAGAATTTCATTTCCAGGTCTCTTCTGTAAGCTAGAATGATGAATTCTTGTTCTATATTAGTATAAACTAATTTGTGGAATGCTAACAACAAGAAACAATTCTTTTCCTACCAAAACTTGAGGGTTTTCAAAAGAAAGAAATACCTTCAATGAGATAGACTGATAATAATGATTACAACTGTGGGCACAGAGATTATAAGCAAAGTGCAGTAAAGATGATGAAGATCGGGCAAGATTAGTTCAAAGGATCTCTATGGGTCAGAGCTGTCTCAATAGCAACCACCAAAAGCAAAACCTGGAAACCACAGGTTTCTCTATAATAGGAGGAATGGCAAGAGTCCGGCCAGGGGTGCATAGGAGGGTTGGTGCTGAAAGAGATGGGAGGCTTGAAAAGATGTTAGGATTTGGGATTAGAAGTAGGAGTTGAGTAAAAAATTGAGAAAAAGACAGCCCACTGAGATGAGATTGATGTCCAATGATTTATAATAGTTTTGCTGTGGCACAAATAACCCTCAAAAGGACACAAGGCAGTCAAATAAAAACAATTCAAGGATCTTCAGTTTTGTGTGCGTGAGCCCAGAAAGTCCAGTAAAGCCAGAAGTGCAAGTAGGAGGCTGTTTTGTCAGTCAGTCAGATTCAACAAGCAAAATAGTGTGTTTGTTTAGCCTTTTGGCAAAGAGGGTGTGTTGTGGTCCCCTGTGGGGCCATTTAAAAACTGTCAACAATTCTAAATCTGGAAAAACATGAAATCAGCCTAGCAGAAAAGTCCTGTGAGTTTATAGCAGGTAAACATTGTCCCCAGGTTCCAGCAAGGTAAAGACAGCAAATTAGGTGCAAGAAATGTGGATGGAGCCCTCTAAAGGTGCCATTTCTCATCCTTCCACTTCCTTCAATGTGTGTAACCATTATTTTGGGCTTCAAGATGAGTATTTACGGACATCACCTCCTCCATAATGTTTTGGTCTCTAGTCAACACTGTTGCTTTTTTTTCTTTTCTTTTCAGGAAGAACACATGAAACTTATTTTTAAACTACTTTTGCTTTCTCCTTCTCTCCTTGCTAACATTGATTGGAAAATTTCATACTGGAAGCCTAGCTGATGCTCATAGCTCTGTGAGGTTGGAGTATAGAGACACTGCAGTTAGCATTGAGAAATGGGTAATATTCAAAGTACCCTTCATTATAGCTGCTATATACTGAGCCTTCTTGACATCTGTCACATGACAGACAAATATCCTATAAAGTCTGTGAAAATCATTGCTAATGTGGCTTTTTATTTAGGTAGCAGCCCCCTTCTCTCTACTGCTACCATCATTATTCTAGTGAAAAGCCATTGCTGTTGATTCTTGTTGCAGACCAAAGGTAAAGTATTTTTATAATTATTAATAATGAGACAGACAGCCAGGAACAAGATAGAGCAGAGAGTATGAAAAACAGGGGGCCAGCAGTTCTCGACTGAAGACCCCCATTCCAGTTCCATGTATCTTTATTGAAAATTATCAGGAAGTAAATCACAAAGAGAATTCAATGCAAATGAAGCTAAGTTCTTTCTATGGAAAACCTTTTGCTTGTTATGCAGATGACACAACCCTGCTTGCTGAAACTGAAGAGGACCTGAAGCGCCTGCTGCAGAGGGTCAAGGACTGCAGCCTACAATATGGATTGAGGCTCAATGTCAAGAAGACAAAGATTCTCACCACTGGATCAATTGGCAACATCAGGATGGATGGTGTAGGGATTGAGATTGTACACAGCTTTAGTTTGCTTGGCTCCACAGTCAACACTCTTGGCACCAGTAGCCAGGAAATTAAAAGGCGCATTGCCATAGGAAAGTCTGCTGTTAGGGACCTCTCCAAAGTGCTGAAGAGCAATGGTATCTCTTTGGAGACTAAGGTGCGTCTGATACAGGCCATGGTCTTCGCAATCACCTGTTATGCATCAGAGAGTTGGACAATGACCAAAAAGGATAGAAGGATAATTGATGCCTTTGAGCTGTGGTGCTGGAGAAGAGTATTGAGAATACCATGGACTGCTAGGAAAACAAACAGATTTGTCCTGGAAAGGGTTAAACCAGGTGGCTCCTTGGAGGCAAGGATTCTGAGGCTCTGTCTAAAATACTTTGGACATGTTGTGAGGAGAGACCAGTCCTTGGAGAAGGACATCATGCTTGGGAGGGTGGAGGGACGGCGCAGGAGGGGAAGGCCCTCTATGAGGTGGATTGATTCAGTGACTGGGATAATCAGGATGGGAGTGTGGGAGACAGTGCGATTGGCACAGGACAGAGTAGAGTTTAGGGCTGTTGTACATAGGGTCACTATGAGTTGCAAGCGACTCGATGGCACATAACAACAACAACAACTGCTTGACTCAGGAGGGAGGGGTTAGCAAATAAAAGAATCTGGTAAATCCTTAAGGATTGCCCTAGTGCCTGAGGGTGAACTCTAGCTTGAACCCTGTCTCCCCCACATCCTGAAATAGCATTCAGTTTATTACAAATATTTAGTTTTGGCTTCCCATAGATTCTGACTCATAGTTATCTGTAGGACAGAGTAGAACTGGCCAAATGGATTTCCAAAGTTGTGATATTATTGTGAATCAAATTGCTACATCTTCCACTGGTGGTGCAGTTGGTGGTTTTGAACCAACTAAAAGGTTAGTACCTTTTAGTTATTCAATACTTAGCCTCTATTCTACCAGGGTCCTTATTTCCTCCTAATAACTATTCAAATAACCGGTGTAAATAGAATATTCTTAGATAACTTTCTGATTATTGATGTTAAAGGAAAATTGTTGAGAAAATCCATGCTAAAATTTTACTCTCTTTTTATGTTCAGGCCTTGGATATGTGCTATCTAGAATATTATAAGCAAAATCAATAATGGGAAGATGAAGTCACAGATAAATTTAAGAGGAATCTTTTTGGCTGTAAGTATTAAAAGAAGTCACTCCAGTAATAGCTTGTGATAAGGTCTGTGTATGAGGGTAATATACTTTAAATTTTAAATGTCAACCTTAAGTGCCTGATATTGATACTTAAAGCAAAATGTAGCAACAAGCTAACTTCTGAGAACACAGACAATATAAGGACCCTGTCCAAGACACATTATAATTATGTGATAATTATATTTTTGATTAGCTACAAAATAGAGGGTCAACACAGGAAAGACCTTGGATGAGATGGATTGACAGAGTGACTGTGGCAAAGGGGGCAGATGTGTCAGAGATTATGAAATTCACTCAAGATAGGACAAGATTCATAGGGTCACTATGAGTCGTAGCTGACTTGATGACACATAAAAACAACAAAATGTGAATTAACTTGTTGAGACTGATAACATTTGGTGAGTGAAGAGCTATTGATAATTCATCTTATATGGGAGCAGGAGCAGCATCCACTTCCATAATAGCTTGCTTCCAGAAACACTATGAACCTGGGGATAGGATGAGAGGCACCCAAGCATTGATGACTCTCCTTTGTAGGGTCGCTATGAGTCGCCTGCGACTCGAGGGCACTTAAGAACAATAATGTCAACATAGAGAATGATCAGCTGGCCCAGTGGACTGAAAATTAATGATGAAACCAAGCCAAAGGTAGGTGACTTTTAATCCGTGGCCCTCGGCCCTGTCTTTCATTGCTTTTGTTCAAAAATTCCTCTAGGTCATATAGCCCTGGTGTGTCCATTTGCCTTACAGTGGTAACTTGTGGTTGCTGTGAGGCTGAACACTGTGACACTGATGTGTCAAATGCGTTAATGGTTGGTTACCCATGGTGGACAGCATTGGGTGAAACTCCCCTATTAAAACAAGCTTGGAAGCAGGAACGGCATCCACTTCTGTAATAGCTTGCCTCCGGAAACCCTATGAACCTGGAGAGAGGATGAAAGACACACAAGTGTTGAGGATTCTCCTTAATAGGGTCGCTATGAGTCGCCTACGACTCGACGGCACTTAACAACAACATGGAAATGAAGCAAAAGAAGTCTTAATTTGGCATTTTATCTATGTCATATTCCATGTGTGTATGATGATTCACATGTGTCAATTTGACAATGATCTTCAATATGATAGTCTTATATGTCGTAAATCCTAATCTTGCGATGATAATAAAATAGAATTTGAGACAGTTATGTAATGATATGATTAGCCCTGATCTGATGATGGGAAGTCTCGTCAGGGATGTGGCTTGCACTGATAATATGTATGGACTCTTTGGCAAAGTTAGAGATATTTTTGCCCAACCCTCCAGACTTGAACCAGCAGCTTTTCTTATTTGCTCAACTTGGACTCATGAGTCTCCAAAGCCAGAAATCTGTGGTCCTGCCTGACACCTTGTTTTGTCAGTCTCCACAAATAGCAATCTCCTCAGATCTGACCCAGAGCATGGGAGCCATTTCCTTGAAAAAAGGGCTCTCTTTTCTCTCCACCTCCCTTTGCTTCTCTCCCTTTATTTATTTCACTAGTTCTTCTTTTTCTAGAAAAACCAGACTAAGATAGTGTGATAGGTTTAAGGGTAGGTTAATAGTGGAGTGTACTTGGAGTGGGGGGATTGTATGCCAATGAAGGAATTTTTCTTTTACTTTTAAAAGATAAGAGTGAATTGGGGGGCGAGGGAGAAGGGTGGGCAGGGAGAAAAGTGCAACAATGAATGGAAATAAAAAAATCTCTATAAATGTTCATTGAAATTAATAAAATAAAATTTTAAAAAATATTTTAATTAGGAAAAAAAAGGTTGAGATCGGCAGCCTCTAAAGTCCTTCTGGGGTTACTAGGACATTTGGACACTCTTTCAGGAGGAGGAAGAAGAGGAAAGGTTTGCACGGAAGGTCTGGGACAAGAGCATCTGTATATGATTTTCCTGAAAACATCAATTTTTGCTAGAAGATGGACTCAGATGAAAATAAGTCTATAGAATATTGATTATTTTACATAATTGATCTGACATAGTATAAATTGTGTTTACCAGTCCAAACTATGACATAGTAACTACCATTAAAATGATTTATGAACTACGAGGATTTAAAAGTGCTATTAACCTTTGAGATATATTTAACACTCTTTGCTTTCTGCCAAGGTCCATCTGACATTGGTGACAATGTGTCTAACTCCACAACCTCTTCTAAACCCATCTTGTATTTCTGGTAGTTCCCTTTCAATATCCAGTCATTTCTGGATAATCTTCTTCAGCAGGATTTTGCTAGCATGTGATATTAATATTGTTTGATATTTTCCACACTCTGTTGTGTCACCTTTTTTTTTTAAAATGGGAATAAATATGGACCTCTTCCAGTCAGTTGGCCAGGTAATTATACTCCAAATTTCTTGGCACAACCTGGTGAGCACATCCAGGGCAGCATCTGTTTGTTGAAATATGTCAATTTGTATTCCATCTATTCCTGGGGCTTTATTTTTTGCCAAGTCCTTCAGAGCAGTCTGCACTTCCTCCATCAGGATTGGAGGAAGACTAATCAACAACCTACATTGTGTAGATGACACAACATTGCTTGCTGAAACTGAGGAGAACCTGACATGCTTGCTGCCGAGGGTTAAGGACTATAGTCTTCAATATGAATTGAAGCACAACATCAAAAAAACAAAGTTTTCACCACTGGTCCAATTGACAGCCCCATGATAGATGGACAAGAGATTGAAGTTGTTAACAATTACATCTTGCTTGGCTGTATAATCAACAGTCTTGGCACCAACAGTCAGGAAATCGAAAGATGAATTACATTGGAATAGTCTGTTGTCAGGGCCCTTTCCAGAGTACTGAAAACTAACAATGTCCGTCTAGAGATTAAAGTGTGCTTAATCCAGGCCATGGTCTTTGCAATTACTTGCTAGGTATCCGAAAGCTGAATAATGGCTAAGGATTATGAGGAATAAATGTCCTTGTGCTGTGATGCTGGAGAAGAATCTTGAATATATCATGGAGCACCAAGAAAACAAACAGGTCTGTCTTGGAGAGGATGAAATCAAATTTCTCTTTGGAAGCTAGGATTTTGAAACTCTATCTCACATACTTTGGTCATTTGGCCAGGAGGGACCAGTCTTTGGAGAAGGACATCATACTTGGAATGGTGAAGGAACAGAGCAGGAAAAAAAAGACTTTTTAAGAGGTGGATTGATACAATAACTGGGACAAGGGGGTTGCTGTGTCAGAATCAGTGAGACTGGCTCAGGACAGAGCAGGCTTCAGGGTTGCTGTACATAGGGTTGCTATGAGTCTGAGGCTACTGGAGGACACACAACAGCAACAACAATAACATTTTTATACTCACTAAATTCTTAATGAAAGACGTTATTAAAGCAATACTTAACTTTAAAAAGAAAGAAAGAAATACTTAACTTTTGCCATCATTTAAGGCATTCTTCTTGCTCTAAGTTGTTGCGCTTCTCTGACCAGCAGGAAAGTGCTGGGAAATAGAATCAACTACTCAAGACTTTAGTTAGTCAAGAGGTTAGAGGAGAGGAACTCATGATTGAGCAAGCTCTTGACTTGTACATCCTCATAATTACAGGTTTTCCAATACATAAGCAAAAGAGTATAGTAACAAGAATCATGAGATTTACACAAGACATCCTGTTTGCTACAATAACCTTTCCCTTATTTATGACTACATTCTTAGTAATTTTAAGTTATCAAGATAATGCTTAAAAAAACAAAAGATAATGCTTTCTCTGAACATCTTACATGCATACATACTTCTAAAGTATAATGTTTTGACCTTATGAAACATATTGACCTTTACTGACTAAATTATTCCTTTGTTCTGTTGAATAATTCAAAATTGACTTAGGAATGTTTTCCTTGCTTTTTCACAATTTGCACATAAAAGAGTTTTCTTTTTAGAATAGTTGTCTCGACACAAGCAAACCCTGATTTAGTTAGCTTAACCCCTATACTAAGTCATATTACTCTGTCATTATCTCCTTATATTTAATAATAAACATATTTTCCAATTACAGGAGCATGTTCTTTTATTTGTTAAAGATTCTATTGAAGTAAGGTGCACATGCACAGACACACACACCTTCTGTAGTGAGCATAGATTTAAGACCATTACCTGAATTCAAATCCCATCTCTGTCCATACTTGCTAATTACATTGTCTTGGACCTTTTTAAAGCCTGTTTTCTTGTCTCCAGAAGGGAATAATAACAGGAATTACACTCTAGGATTAGCTGAAGATAATTATACAGTTGTTGTTGTTGTTGTTGTTGTTGTTATGTGCCATCAAGTTACTTGCAACTCATAGCAACCTTATGTACAACAACCCTAAACCCTGCTTTATCCTGTCCCAACCTTATTGTCTCTGACACACCTACCCTCATTACACCA
>NW_006399969.1:3390181-3402600 GCF_000299155.1 Elephantulus edwardii
GCAACCTTCATTCTGGACTCTTGTGATAACCATAATACCCTATCATATATCGCTTTTGAATGGTTCACCTTAAGAAGTAGATCACCAGCCCTTTCTTTTGAGGCCTCTATGGGTAGTCCATAGTCTTTCAGAGGAAAACTAATCAATTACCTGTGTTATTCAGATATCACAAAGTTGCTTGTTGAAAGTGAGGAGGACTTGAAGCATTTGTTGTAGAAGATCAAAGAATGCAGCCTTCAATACAGATTGCATCTCAACATCAAGAAAACAAAAATTCATTATCACTGGACCGATAGGCAATATTATGATAAATGGAGAAAAGACTAAAGCTGTGAACAACTTCATCTTACATGGATCCACAATCAACACCCTTGGAATAGTAAGAAAATCAGGAGACACATTGCACTGGGAAAGTCTGCAGTTAGGAGCCTTTCCAAATTGTTGAGGAGCAATGATGTCAGTTTGAGGACTATGGTGTGTCTGATCCAGGCCTTTTTTTTTCTCATCACTTGCTATGCATCTAAGAGCAAGACAATGATTAAGGATGACAGAAAAAGAACTGATGCCCTTGAGCAGTGGTGTTTGGAGAAGAGTACTGAATATGCCATGGACTGCCAAAAGAAAAAAAAAATAGATACATCTTGGAGAAGATGCAGCCAGAGTGCTACTTGGAGGCAAAGATGATAACTTCGGATATGTTGCCAGGAGAGGCTACTCTTTGGAGAGGGACATGATGCTTGGAAAGGTGGAGGGTCAACAAAAGAGAGGAAGGCCCTCAACCAAGTAGGCTGATGCAGTGACTACTGCAATGGGCTCAATATGTCAGAGATAATGATGATGGCACAGATAGGACAGGGCTCAGATTTATCATTCATAGAGTTGCTATAGGTTGTACTCAATAGCATCTAACTAACAATGACAATAACATGGGTAGTCCATGGTAGTCTATGTGTGCTTATGCAAAACCTATGCATAGAACAAGAAGTTGTTGTCCAAACAGAAAAAGAGAACACCAAATAGTTTAAAATCAGACAAGGTGTATGTCAGGGATTTATTCTTTCTCCATACTTATTCAATCTGTATGCTGAGAAAAAGAATTTTTAGAAACAGGAGTGAATAAAGAAGATTGTGGAATCAGTATTAGAGGAAGAATCACCAACCATAACATTTCTCTGCAAACAGGAACATGCTGAAGGACGGAATGAACTACTCAAGACTTTAGTTAGTGTCCTCCCAACATAGTTTTTATTGAGAAATATTTAATTACATAAGCCATAAAATATGCTAACTAGGCTCCAAGATGCTTTTCATGTTTTTTATTTTATTTTATTTGCTAACCATCCATAACCACTTCTTTATCAGAAGGCAGCTTCAGTGGGAGAATCAAGGTTTTTTGTTGTGTAGACTTACATGCTTAGGACAGACTGTTCTTTTGCCTTGACTACATCATTTTAGCCCAGTCATCTCCTGCCTTGGCCAGCTTAATCAACAACCAACATTAACCATATGACACATCCTTGCTGGGAGCAAGTGAACAAAACTTGAAGCGCTTACTAAAGAAGATCAGATTCTACAACTTTCAATATGGGTTATATACCAACATCAAGAAAACAAAAATGTTTACTGCTGGACCAGTAGGAAAACTCCTGCTAGATCGAGAAAATATTGTCAGTGGTTTCATTTTACTTGGATCTACAATTAACATCCTTGGTACCAGCAGTCAAGAAATCTACTGGCAAGAATCTATACAAAATTCTAAAGAATGAAGATGTCAGTTCAAAGACTAGGGTATGGCTAATCCAACCTCTAGTATTTTCACATTATTCCAATGCAACTGAAAGTTGGAAAAAAAGGAAGAGTAAAGAATTGATGCCTTTGAAGTGTGGTGCTAGTGAAGAATACTGCACCAGGGATTAACAAAAGAATGTTAAGAGGAAAAAAAGCAAAAAATTCTCACCACCAGATCAATTGGCAGCATCATGATAGACGGAGAAAAGATTGAGGTTATTAACAATTTCCTCTTTCTCAGATCCACAATCAACATTCTTGGCACCAGCAGTCAGGAAATCAAGAAACAAGTGGCTTTAGCAAAGTTTTCTATCAGGGACCTCTCCAGAGTGCTAAAGAATAAGGATGTCGGTCTAGAGATAAGATATATGCCTGTTCCACACCAGGTCTTCTCAATTCTTGCTATGCATCTAAGAACTGGACAATGACTAAGGACGACAGAAGAAAAATCAATGTCTTTTTGTGTTGTGGTGCTGGAGAAGACTATTGAACGTAGCGTGGACTGCCAAGAGAACAAACAGGTCTGTCCTTGAGTGGGTGAAACCAAGTTGCTCCTTGCAGGCAAGAATTTTGAAACATTATCTCATATACATTGGACCTGTTGCCAGGAGGAACCCATCCTTAGAGAAGGTAGAGAGTCAGTGCAGAAGAGGAAGACCCTGAATGAGATGAATTAGCACAGTGACTGTGGCAATGGGATTAGGTGTATCAGAGATATTAAGATTGACTCAAAATAGGGCAGGGTTCAGAGCTATTGTTCCTGGGGTCACTATGAATCATAGTCAACTCAACAGCATATAACAATAACAACCACCAGAAAAGTAGACAAATCAGTCTTGAAGGGAGTGCAACCAGGGAAGTCCTTAGAGACAAGGATTGGGGCAACTTCATCTAATTTACTTTGGGTATATTTCCAGGAGGCATCAGTCCTTAGAGAATGACATCATTCTTGGGAAGGTAGAGGATCAGTGAAAGAAAGGAAGACCCTCAACAAGATGGATTATGGGCTTGAGCATGAGAGAAATCAGGAGAGTGAGGATAGTGCTGCACAGGGTAAGGTCAGATCTCTTGTAGAACTAATTTGATGGCACTTAACAACAATGATACTCCAACTGCCAACTTTTTACTTAGCAGATGAGTGTGTTAACGATTTATACTAGTGTCCTTCTTCAGTCAGCCTCTTAAAATTTATTTTGTACTATTCATAAAGGTTCAGATTGTTTTCCTGTCAAACATTCTTCTAGGTGGTGTAGCACTGGTCTGTGCATTGCTGTACTGAGGTAACTCGTGGTTGCTGTGATGCTAAAGATGTGCCAAACGTGGCAATGGTCACTCATGGTGGACAGTGTTTGCTGGAGCCTCCCAACTAAAACAAGCCTGGAAGCAGGAGCGGCATCCACTTCTGAAATAGCTTGCCTCCGGAAACTCTATGTACGAACAGTGCTCAGGCCGTTTGTTCCCAGGGTCAATATGAGTTGTCTACAACTCGACGACACCAAACAACAACAACAACATTCATAAAGGAGGCTCTGGTAACTTAGTGTCAAGAAGCTGAATTGCAGTCCCAAAGGCACACGGTTCGAGGCCACCAGTAGCTCCACAGGAGAAGGATGGACAATCTCCTCCTGTGTGGTTAACCGTCACTGAAAACCATCCACTGGAAGGTCAGTTAGGGGTTGGTTCTGACTCTATGGTACACAACAACAAAAACTATTCATAAAGTATAGGCTTATGTAAGAATCACACAAATACTCATTAGGGAAACTTGAAAACACTTCAGAAGATGAGAACACTTGCGAATACTTTGGAAGCAAACTGTAAAGAATACACAATGATGTACACTTTCAATTTGCACAAATGAGCTAATTACAGAAGTGACCAATGCAAAAAGAGATCTAAATGAATTGTTATTTTTAACTTTTATAAACTGTTTTGTGAATAACTTTTCAGGTTTTTGCAGCCAACTAATACATGTCAACATTATAAATACACTGGTGTTAATTTTGAATTTGCAGAGAAAACCTAACAAACTACTATTTTATTTTTGTATTAGGGATAAAGCGCACAATAAAGCTACTGAAATTCATTGCATTACTAGATAGTTTTATTTTATTGGTAAGAAAGCTTGGTTGCCTGGTGCTAAGAAACTGCTGCAATCCCGAAGGCACATAGTTCGAATCCATCAACTGCTCCATGAAAGGATGGACAGTCTCCCGTGTGATTTTCTGCCTCTACATTCTGGAGGGTCAGCTATGGGTTGGTTCGTTACCACTAAGCCCCCAGAGCTCCCTTTCTGACAAATATTGTTGTTGTTGTTGTTATGTGCCATCGAGTCGCTCGCAACATCCCTAAACCCTGCTCTGTCCTGTGCCAATCTCACTGTGTCCAACACACATACACCCATTACCCCAGTCACTGAATCAACCCACCTCCTCGAGGGTCTTCATCTCATGTGCTGTCCCTCCACCCTCCCAAGCATGATGTCCCTCTCCAAGACTGGTCCCTCCTTGCAACATGTCCAAAGTATGTCAGACGAAGCTTCAGAATCTTTGCCTCCAAGGAGCAGCCTGGTTTTACCTTCTCTGGGATAAACCTGTTCATTTTCTTATCAGTCCATAGTATATTCAATACTCTTCTCCAGCACCACAGATCAAAGGCATCAATTCTCCTTCTATCCTCCCTAGTCATTGTCCAACTCTGATGCATAACAAGTAGCTGTAATGACCATGGCCTGTATCAGATGCACCTTAGTCTCCAGAGAGACACCATTGCTCTTCAGTACTCTGGAGAGGTCCCTAACAGCAGACTTTCCCATTGCAATGTGTCTTTTAATTTCCTGTCTGCTCGTACCAAGAGTGTTGACTATGGAGCCAAGCAAACTAAAGCTGTGTACAATCTCAATCTCTTCACCATCCATCCTGATGCTTCCAATTGGTCCAGTGGTGAGAGTCTTTGTCTTCTTGATATTGAGCCTCAATCCATATTGAGCACATAGTTAAGTAAATTTCAAAATACACATAGGTGTATGTAACTACTACCCATATGGTGAATGTGATGTTGAACAGCTGCATCAATACTAAAATTCTCTCATGCTATCACTGTGTTATTACACCCATCATCTCACCATTGGAAATTCTGATCTCTGTAGTTTTGTCTTTTTAAGAATGTTACATAAAAACAGTAACATCTAATTTTAAAAACACACTTTTTTTTAAGTTCAAATCAGCTTTTAATTAGACTATTCTGTCATATCCAGGAAGTGGGAAATGAAATGCTGTCCACTGCAGCCTTAGTCTTACTACCATTGATTTTATTTAAAATAATATTCAGTAGAATTAATGCATTACTATTTTTTCTTAGTTTAAAAAAAATCTATACACATGAATGTCTAAGGCAAATACGGTGCTACCTTTTCTTCCGTATCAGCAATTTACTTATCTTTCTCAGTTTGTGTGTATTTTTTTTATTAATTTTAATGAAAGCTTACAGAGAATTAGGGTTTCCAGTCATTCATTGTTGCCTTTTTCTCCCTATCTACCCCTCCCCCCAATTCACTTTTCTCCTTTATAAGTAAAATAAAGACTCTTTCATTGCTATATAATCCCTCCCCAGTCCACTGCACTGTGCAGCCTTCATTCTGGACTCCTGACATGACAATAATACCCAACTGCATATCCCTTTTAAACAGCTCTCTCCGTCATCTGTTGCAATGAAGTATACGTAATTCCTCTCTTTCTTCTCTATCTTCCCTCAACCACAATGTCAGTCTTGTTTTACAATAGTGGCCCTAAGCAATATTTGTCTTTTTGTGACTTCACTCAGCATAATGTCCTCTAAGGTCATCTACTTAGCATAGCATTTCATGAATCCCTTGTTTTTCAATGCTGTATAGTATTCCATTGTGAAAATACACTCTCTAAGTAGATAGTCTTTGAAGCCTATTAAACTGGTTGCATGATTCAATAAATGCATTTCTTTTTATTACTGGGTAATACCATGGTTATGCACTAATTCATCAGAACATGGAGTGGGGCTAACAATTATATACAAAATTGCTGTAAACATTTACATGTTTTTGTGATAAGTTTTTCTTTTTTCCTAAATAGTTAACAGGGATTGCTAGTTCATATGTCAGGTATATGTTCAACTTTCAAAAACATATTTCTGTATCTTCATCAGTCAAAGATTGTTGTTGGTGTTGTTTAGTGCTGTCCAGTCGCAGGCGACTCCTAGCTACCCTTTAAAGGAGAGTCCTCGACACTTGGGTGCCTTTCATCCTCTCTCCAGGTTCATAGGGTTTCTGGAGGCAAGCTATTATGGAAGTGGATGCCACTCCTCCTTATTCCACATCCTTGTCAGCACCTACTACTGTTAGTTTATTTTGGCTATTCTAATAGCATGTGGTTAGGATTTTCTGGTAATGAAGGAGAAAGCCCTTGACTTACAGGGAACTCTCATGATATGTTGCTGTTGAATACCATCAAATTGGAACTGACCCAGTTTTCAGAGGTTGATAGTAACATGGGAGCAGATTGTCCATCTTTCTCCTGCCAAACTATTAGTAGATTCGAACTGCAAATCTTTGGGCTGCCAATGCAGCTTCTTACCCCTAGATTACTAGAGCTCTTCACCACTGGCTTAGGAGTAAAGAATTGTGCTGTAAACCCAAAGAGATGGGGTTTGAATTTACCAGTTGCTCTGCAAGAGAAAGATGGATGATCTCTTGTGTGATTTACAGTCTCTAAAACTTGGTGGAGGGTCAGTTATAAGTTCTAACCCAATTAACAGTACTTAACAACTAACAAAAATATTTTAAAGGTTGGTAGTTTAATTATACCCAGAGGTATCTCAGAAGACAGGACTGATGATCACAATTTTGAAAACACTATGGAGCAGATCTCCAATGCATAGGAGGCTACCATCAGACAGAATCAACTTAATCACTGTTGCAATTAGCAATAGTGTCCAAAGGGGTATTTCATTATGCTTTCAATTTGGATTTCTCTAAAGATGAATGGTATTAGCATTTCACATGCTTGTTTGCCATTATTTTTTTTATGTGAAACTAAATGAATTTTTAATAGATTGGAATGGATGGCAGTGGATAGCATATGTGTATGTGTACAGGATGGTGGTAAGGTGACAATTATTTCTTGAATGACTCTAAATTACATATTCCATTTCCTTTATAAACCTTTTCCCACATTCTTTTCACAGAATCTAGTTTTCACATCCACATTCATTGTTGTTCTTTTCAATTCACTTATAAATTGAGAGTTCTTTGGTTTTTTTGGTGGACATTCAATATATGCCCTAAAATTATTCCAAACTTTCTGATTACTTTCTATTTGGAACATCTTCAGGTTGCACCATGGGTTTTCCATTTCTCAAAAGTATGGAAAAAAAACCCAAAGGGGCCCTTTAGAGTAGTGAGAGAAGATCTTCACCCTGAAACCCACAGCGACCCTTATCAGCAGGAAGTAGCTAAGAGAATATACTATCCACTTTTCTTTATGAATCAGGGTGAAGTTTCTCTCAGGGAGGAGTGATAGGGAATGGCAAAGGGCACACTGACAAAGGAGATCAATCAGAACTGGATTTGACAAGCACTGTGGCAATTGGACAATTAAAACGGACTTTCAAGGGGGGTAAGAACGATCTGGGGAGGAGGGTAGAGAAAATAGTGCAACAATGAATGAATGAAAACTCAAAATCACTGTAAATGTTCATTAAAATGAATAAAATTTAATAATAAAAATATTATAAAAATCAAACAAGACTTTGAGCTGTTCAAACCATGAAGTATTATTAAATACTACTGAAAATTATGAATTTAATATATTTCAGTCATTCCAGGTCATCAGAAGCCACATAGGATCCTTCCTCTAATACCAATGCAACGTGGCAACATTGATTTAGATCAGCTATAGGGCGTACGCCAGGGATGCATCCTATCTCCATACCTTTTCAACCTATATGCAGAACAGATTATCCGGGAGGCTGGGCTCTATGAGGAGAAATGTGGGGTCAGGATTGGTGGATGATTTATCAACAATCTGCGTTATGCGGATGACACAACCCTGCTTGCTGAAATTGAGGAGGACCTGAAGCGCCTGCTGCAGAGTGTCAAGGACTGCAGCCTACAATATGGATTGAGGCTCAATGTCAAGAAGACAAAGATTCTCACCACTGGACCAATTGGCAGCATCAGGATGGATGGTGAAGAGATTGAGATTGTACACAGCTTTAGTTTGCTTGGCTCCATAGTCGACAGTCTTGGCACCAGCAGCCAGGAGATTAAAAGGCGCATTGCCATGGGAAAGTCTGCTGTTAGGGACCTCTCCAAAGTGCTGAAGAGCAATGGTATCTCTTTGGAGACTAAGGTGCGTCTGATACAGCCCATGGTCTTCGCAATCACCTGTTATGCATCAGAGAGTTGGACAATGACCAAGGAGGATAGAAGGAGAATTGATGCCTTTGAGCTGTGGTGCTGGAGAAGAGTATTGAGAATACCATGGACTGCTAGGAAAACAAACAGATTTGTTCTGGAAAGGGCTAAACTGGGTGGCTCCTTGGAGGCAAGGATTCTGAGGCTCCGTCTAACATACTTTGGACATGTTGTGAGGAGACATCGGTCCTTAGAGAGGGACATCATGCTTGGGAGGGTGGAGGGACAGCGCAGGAGAGGAAGGCCCTCTATGAGGTGGATTCATTCAGTGACTGGGATAATTGGGATGGGAGTGTCAGAGACAGTGTGATTGGCACAGGACAGAGCGGAGTTTAGGGCTGTTGTACATAGGGTCGCTATGAGTCGCAGGCGACTTGACAGCACATAACAACAACAACAACACATATATTTAAATTTGCTGATGATTTATATCAGCTTTATTAAAACATGAGAAAGCATGACAACTTTCAATCATTCAGGTAAAGACACTTAAAAGGAAACTCGTATTATCTAATTTTTTTAAAGTAACTTATCTGAGATAAGCTATCATAAGACTGAAAGCTTCAAACTGGCTAAGATTTTGTTTATTTTGGTTACAAGTCAATTTTTCACATGTAAGAGTGCCCAATTTCTTAGTAAACACCTAATAAACAAAACACTGGCTACTTAAATAAAGTTATACCTACCCTCAACCTGTATTCTATCTCACAAAACAATCGTATATTCATTGCTCCAATTATGAGTCTACTGCTATGTCATAATTAGATTAGGCTTTTACTGTAAAGACTTGTCTAGAAAAATCCCAATATATTGCCATGTACATTTAATAAAAATAAAATTTTTTGTCTTTATGTATCAAGGACTAGGTAATTATAAGTTTGTTAATTGTTCTTTCTGTCATGGGTATCATCAGCCAATGTTTAAGTGTCTAAACATTAATTACTTCATCTTGAATGTTCTTCTAGGATCAATCTAGGCTTTTCAAAGCAATAAAATAGAATTGAAGAGAAGTTGATAAGGGAGATGTGTGAGACTTATTCTCACTTTCTCTTTCAACATTAGATTAATCACAGCCACATAAATGGTATCTTAATTGAAGTTTAAAAAGTCTTTTGATTTGAGTTATCTTAATTATGATTCCAGTTCACTTCTCATGTGTAAATCAAACTTCAGGGTGCTCAGAAGATTTTAATTGATAGTAATCATTCCTTTGGGTTCATCAAGCTTATTACAAAGACCTTTCCTGATATTTTTGGGGAGAATTAAAAAACAAACAAACAAACACAACTCTATCTCTTAATTTATCATCAAGTAATCACCATACGTGGAAAATGAGAATGATTTAAGGATCTTATTGGTCTATGCCAAAGCAAACTAAACTACTGGTACTGAGTTGATACCAACTCATGGGAAACCTCCGTCAATTTTTGAGGCTGGAATTCTTTACCAGAGGAAGCAGCTTTATTTTTCTCTCTCACAGTGGCTGGTGGATTCAAACTGCCAGTTTTTTGGGTAGCAGTGACACAAGTAACATTATGCCACTGTTGCTATTATGTTGTTGCTGATGTTGTTTACATGCCATCAAGTCAAGTATGACCCATAGTGACCCTATGAACAACAGATTTGAACTCTGTCCTATTCTATGCCATCTTCACACTTTCTGATGTACTTGAGCTGTTAATGTTGTCACTGTGCCAACCCATCTTGATAAGATCTTCTCTTTCACTCACCCTCCACTCTTCCAAGCACGATGCACTTTCCAAGAAATAGCCTTTCCTAGCAACACGCCCAAAGTACAAGAGAAAAAGCTTTGTCATCTTTGCCTCCAAGGAGGACTCTGGCTACACCTTTCCTAAATATACAATTAATCTGTCTCTGGTGGGTAAGGGTAAGGAGTTGTACCACCAACACAAAAGCAGGCAGTTCAAATCTGCTAGCTGATACAAGGGGAAAAGATGGCCAATCTCCTCTCATTGTGAAAAGGCTATGATAATCTTCTCTGTATCATTCCAGTTTTAGTGCTGCTAAAGTGAGCATGGGCAATTTCTTCTTGTGCAATTTATAGCTTCTGAAAACCTGCTGGGAAGTGTGCTATGAGTTTATTCCGACTTGAAACACAGAACAACAACTACCTTCTGTTAATGAGCCTTAGTGAAACAAACAATTAAGAGCTTGGCCTCTGACCAAAAAAATTAGCCATTTGAGTCTACCCAGCTGCTTTACAAGGGAAAGCCCTGGAATCTAATCTTCTAGGAACTTCTGTTCCTCTAGGAATTACAGCCAAAGAGCTCTTTATCACAAATCCAATGTTATAAAATGTAATTAAAGAAACATTTACACACATAACAAATCATTCTAGGGTAATTAACAGGGAAGGGGAGAGAGGGGAGTAAAAACATTAATAAATAGATATTTAAAAACTTATTTTCCATCTTTATGCAGAACATATCATTTGATAGGCCAGACTTTATGAGAAGAAGTGGCACCAGGAATGGAGAAAGACTCATCAACACCCTGCATTATGCAGTTGGCTTTGCTTGCTGAAACTGAGAAAGGCCTGAAGCATTTACTGCAGAGTCAAGGACTATAGTCTGCAATATGGATTGAAGCTCAACATCAAGAAAACTAAGATTCTCACCGTTGGGTTTATTGGCAGCACGACAGATGGAAGAGATTGAGATTGTTAACAATTTCAGCTTGCTAGGTTCCACAGTCAACATTTTTCTGGCACCAGCAATCAAGAAATCAAAAGATGAATTGCATTGGGAAAACCTGCTGTCAAGGAACTCTCTAGAGTGCTGAAGAGCAAGGATGTTAGTCTAGAGATTAAGGTGCACCTGATCCAGGCCATGGTCTTTGCAATTACTTGCTATGCATCAGAGACAGTGACCAAAGATGATGGGAAAGAATGAATGCCTTTGAGTTGTGGTGCTGGAGAATGCCAGGAAAAATAACAGATATGTCTTAGAAAAGGTGAAAACAAGCTGCTCCTTGGAGGCAAGGATTTTGAGGCTCCATCTCACATACCTTGTCATGTTTCCTAGAGGATGTTGCCGTGGTGAGATTGACTCTTGGGCATCCAACAACAATACTAAATAGCTTGAAGAGGAAGAAAAAATAAGGTACTCTATTTCTTTGTTTAAACTACAATATATACAACTACATTAGGCAAATTTAACCAGTCTCGGGTTTTGAATTCAGAAACTCTCTGCCTCAATGTTATAGAACCACCAGACCTTTCTTTTGAGAAGCAGACCAACCTTCCACCAGAGGAACCTTATGGAGGAGGAGATCACCAGTACCAGGGCCTGTTAGAAAGGAGCTGTGCTGCAATCCCAAAGACACAGAATTTGAATGTACCAGTTGCTACCTGGGAGAAGTATGAGCAATTTCCTCCTATGCAATGTACTGATTCTGAAAAACTCACTGGAGGGTCAGCTATGGGTTGGTTCTGACTTAATGGCATAAGATAAAAGCAACAACAACAAAAGTCCCCTTGACCTTGTTACATAGAACATATCATCAATGGAATGACTCGAAAGAGCAGTAGAACTCTACATAGGAGCCAGGTACAGCCATGCTTAAGAGCCATGGACAAACAGAGCTAGTTACCATGCATATATCTGAATGATAGTGGTATTCACTGAACTTCCTTGTAAGCATATGGATATACTCCTATCACTCACACTGTTGTACTTCAAGATGGATCTAGAAATTACTTTTTTAACTATGAAGGCAACCCCATTTTTGCTCATCTTATCATCTCCGGAGTGAATACCACTATCATTCAGATATATGCACCAACAACCAGAGTCAAAGAAGAAGAAATAGATGATTTCTACCAACTCTTACAGTCAGAAATAGATGAAAGATGCAATCGAGATGCATTGATAATAATGCGTGACTGGAACGCAAAAGTTAGGAACAGAGAAGAAGAATCAGTAGTTGGAAAATATGGGCTTGGTGACAGAAATGAAGCTGAGATAGAATGATTAAATTTTATATAATTAATGACTTATTAATTTCAAATACGTTTTATAAGAAATATAAACACAGGTTATACACATGGATTTCACCTGATGGTATGCATAGGAATCAGATCGATTGCATCTGCAGAAAAACCACTGGAGAAGCTCAATATCAGCTGTGAAAACTAGGCCAGGAGCTGATTGTGGAACAGACC
>NW_006399969.1:3404450-3410335 GCF_000299155.1 Elephantulus edwardii
GCATGTTGCAAGGAGGGACAGGTCCTTGGAGAGGGACATCATGCTTAGGAGGGTGGAGGGACGGCGCAAGAGGGGAAGACCCTCTATGAGATGGATTCGGGGTGGGTGTGTCAGAGGCAGTGCGATTGGCACAGGATAGAGCAGGGTTTAAGGTTGTTGTACATAGGGTCGCTATAAGTCGCAAAGGACTCGACGGCACATAACAACAACAACAACAACAGTTACCAGACTAATTTAAGTGGTCTTCTTGAGTGGGAAACCTAGATAGTATTACAAAAAAGTCACAAATCAGAAAGAAAAGCACTCTTTGCAGATATCAATACTTTAAAAAGGATGTTGAAAGATCAAAGCAACTGAGATGAACAACTATAGAGCAAAAAATTGACCAAAACCATTAAAGCACCTTTCAATATTTATTGATTAGCTCTAGATGATATAAATATGACAGTGGGTAGATGATATAATACATTAGTCATTAATTGAATTCTTATATACTTTTAAGGAATAAGCTAATACCAATATTTCCATCAGTGGGTTATGCCATTATGACATGTGCTGTGGATTTAAAATTAAAATACAAAGAAATTAAACTACATAGGAATTATTCAGTTAATCCATGTGTATGCTGGAGAAAGCACCTGTCCAGATAAATGAAAATTTCATCTTAGTTCCGTTAAAATGAGTGTTTTGAGAAGAGAGGAAGACTATCAATTCTTGTGTGATTTTAATGCAATTATGCCATGCTTTCTTCCACTCTTGAAACTGCAAGGTGTACTCTGGGACCTGGCCACCATCTCTTTATTACTTAAGGAACTCCAAAGGATTAGAATTCTCTTCTCAGGAAATAATGGCAAAATACTATTTTGCTCCTTAAAAAAGTTAAGCTCTGCATAAATGAACTTTAAATGGATTGCTAGTTATCTTCAACATTAAACAATGACCTTTGCAAATTTCCTATGTATTCAGACAAATTCATCAACTTGTGCCTTCAGTTGCTTTTCTCTTAAATCTATTGAAATCCTAATCCTGGCATCCCTGAATAATAGTGGCTTTATTCTGTTAAATTGATGCAGTAATGCCATATTAGAGTGCTAGTTCCTCCAAGTGGCATTTTGTAAAGGAGGACAGATATAAAGAGAGTCACACACAGAAAGAGGAGAGCATCCAGAGATCTATCCATAAGAGAGTGAAAACCAAAACAATCTCCATGTCTACCAAAACCTGAGAAGTATCATCTTCTCTTAGATGTTTGGGGGTAGGAGGAGATGAAGGTAAGAAGGGGCAGAGAGACAGAGAGAGGGAGGGACAGAGAGAGACAGAGACAAATACCGAGGGAGGGAGGGCGGGAGAGAGGGAAGGAAGGTGCAGGAAGAGGAGAGATCTCTGCTACTGGGTGTGTTTTGAGGAGGAACCAGTCCTTCAAGAGAGACATAATGCAATGCAATGGATTGACACAGTGACTGTCACAGTGGGCTTGAGTAGCACAAAGATCATAAGGATGGTAGGACAGGAGAAAGTTAAGATTCATGATTCATACGGTCAACATGAGTCATAATGGGCTTGATGACATCTAACAACAACACTGCTCCGACATCAAATTTTTAGTCTCCATAACTGTTGGAAAATATATTTTCCTTCTTTGAATTTACCAACTATGGCAATCTTGAGAAGCTAAGATATGTAAGTATGTTCTTAAATTGTCACATCCCTAAACCAAAGCCAAAACCTGTGTTGTCCAGTTGATTCTGAATCACAATGAATTTATAAAACTGAAGAAACCTGCCCCATAAAGTCTCCAGGGTTATAATCTTTATGGAAACATGTCACCATATATTTCTTCTGCAGAAGAGTAACTAGTTGATTCTAACTACTGACCTTTTTTCTGATTAGCAGCAGAGTATTTAACTACTGCACCACTAGGATGTCCTCTCATTGTAAAATTCAAAATCAGCTCTCTGATTTTTACAGTCTGACTGTTAATATGGAGGCAGCTGTGGCACAGAAAGAAACACACATAACAAGATAGGAAGGAACCAGTAACTATATGAAATGATCCTTAGCAAGTTGCACTGCTAATCCAAAATCTTTGAGTCTCCAGCGCAAGTGTATCTATAAAGAATGGCTGATGTCCTGCCAACTCCTCAGATGTGTGCTGCACCAACTTCTTGACCACTTCAACTTTTCATTTGGTTAGTTTAACTCAGTGATTAACACCAATGGTTTAGACGATTAATCTCAGTTGTTGCTTTTTCTTTGATACCTATTCACCTTCATAAGTCTTGGAATCCTGACATCTTCGGTTCCTGTAAATGCAAGTGTGTTTCAGAAAGAATCAAGAGTTTGTTGAAATTCTGTACAGTCTTGGGTGAAGGGTATGTTTCCATTTGCATGATGAGAGAATTGTACAATGTTTTTAAATTATGAGCACTTCCAGGAGAGACAGTTTCCACTAGCTTTGAAAGAGTTCCTGATTCTAGTAAGTTTGAAAACCACATTATGTAGGATTTTCTGTGTATGAATTCAGGAAATTAATGAAAACAAAGGACTAGCGAAAACTGCAAGCTCAGTGGGCTGTAAGAAAAGACACCCCTAGTGTTGCAGTGCTTAAAACATATGGCAGTTTAAACTCATCAGCCACTCCATGAGGAAAAGATGTGAGAATTTGCTTCTGTAAAGATGACACCCTAGAAAACTCTATGGGACAATTCTATTCTGTTCTAATAAAATTTATTAGAATCACTTCACTGGCAATGTATTTGTTTTTTTATTTGTTATTGTTGTTAGGTGCTGTTGAATCAAGCACTACTCATAGAGACCCTATGAAAAGCTGGCCTGAACCCTGCCCTATTCTGTGTCATCCTTATATTCTCTGACACGATATAGCTCATTGCTAAAGTCACTATGTCCATCCATTTGGTTGGAGGGGTTTTCCTCTCTTTTGCTGACCCTCCATCTTTACAAGCATCATATTCCTTTCCAAGGAATAACTTCTCCTAGCTACATGTCCAAAGTATGAAAGATGAAGCTTTACTGTTTTTGCCTCTAAGGAAAACTTTAGTTGCACTTTTCCCAAGACATATCTGTTTGTTCTTTTATTGGTTTGTGAGATATTCAATATTTTTCTCCAGCACCAAAACTCAAAGACATCAATTTTTCTTTGTCATCCTTAGTTATTATTGCCCAGCTCTCTGATACATAGTAAGTGACTGAGAAGACCATGACTTGATTCAGGCTTACCGTGGCTTCAACTCATAGTGACATCAGAATGAAGCACTGCTGGATCTTATACCATCCTCACAATCTTAAATATGAAATTTTAAATTGTGTATATAAGACAAACTATCTTCACTACTCAGATGTCCCTCTCCAAGGACTGGCCCCTCCTTGCAACATGCCCAAAGTATGTCAGATGAAGCTTCAGAATCCTTGACTTCAGGGAGCATTCTGGCTTCACCCTCTCCAGGACAAACCTGTTTGTTCTCCTAGCAGTTCATGGTATATTCAACACTCTTCTCCAGCACCACAGCAGAAATGGGGGGGAGTACAAGTCTTTCTGTAATCCTCTTCTTTCTGCTAAAATCCAGGTGAAGCCAGAAATTATATCTCTAATTTCACTAATGATCAAATAATACCAAATATGTTGTTAGATGACATAAAAAAATACTATCCATGAAAAGAGAAAAAGTAAAAGATGGTTACAAACAGAGGAGGAAGAAAAAAAATCAAAATGGATGTTAGAAGAGACTCTGAAAATTGCAGTAGAGGCAGCGCGGTGCACAAGGGTGACGAGGTGCACTAGGGCAACACGCGCAGGAAGACTGAGGACTGGCAGCTTATTATCTGGGAACAGACTGCAACCCCTAACTCCCAGCACTTCCCAAGCCCTGCACCCCCAACCCTGCCACAGCACCGTGTCCAGGGACACCACCTCACCACCATCCTGCGCCCCCACACTTCTGGCATACCCTGCTGGCCTCACCACAACCCTGCACCCCCTGGCAATGCTCTAGGGCCACTAGAGACTCCTTCACCAGCACAACAACAGCCATGGACAGTATGATTCTGAGTCAGCACACAAAGGCACATAGCAGAGCCAGCCATCGTCTGAAGCCACTAGTTGAGCTGCTGTGGGACTGATCTGCTACGAGAAAGGCTGGTAGGATCCTAATTGGGTCTTCTTGGGCACCGCTGATTGTCTGAGAGAGTTCCCAAGGGTGAGCCCACTGGTGGGAATTTGGCTGAGCTCTCTGGGGGCATGCCAACTGCCCAGGAATGAGCGGCCCAGTGATAATTTGGCTGAACTATTGTGGACACTGCAAACCAGCCAGAGGCGAGTGGGTTGGTGGGAATTAGACTTTGTCTTGTTGAGTCCGCTTGGACCAGGAACCTTCCTGGACAGGGGCCACTGTGCAAGGCCAACTGCGTAAGCACCACTGGATAGGGACCAGTGAGTAAAAACAACTGGGTGGGAGATGGACAGCTGGAATTTTAATAGGGACCCCAATTGTAAGCATACCCAGACAACTGAGGCCTGATTGAGGTCCCCCAAGTGGTTGACCTGCCCTTGTGATCACCGCAACCCCATTTGGCTCCACACCTGTGTCTACACGCCTGGGTAATCAACCTGCCTCTAATCTGGAGTACCTAGACCTATCTTACCTACAAGAGGCTGCTCTCACAGGCTCTGAACTGACATTTCCCTGGAGTCAGACATTCAAAGAAAAGCACAAGTGGGATATCTAACCAATTGATCTCTAGAGTATTATCTTCAGATCAAGAACATATCAATGTCTCGAAGAATATAAGCTGTCCCACACAATACACAAGCACAAAGCAAGATATTACCCACAAAGGGTGACAGAGTATCGATGGATTTCCTGAAGCCAGAAAGTCTGATGGAACTTTCTGACACAGAATTTGAAAGAACAATGATTGAATATTTTCAATGGATGAAACACAAACTTGAAGAATTACAGGATACTACAAGCAAAAACCAGGAGAAGCTAAAAAAAAAAAGCCAGAACAATGTAGAGAAAACAAACGAGGCATTAGCAGCACTGGAAAAACAAGAAACCACTATCCAAAATATGAGGTCTAATGTTTCAGATGCTGTCAACATAATGAAGGGACACCTGAGCAGAGTTGAAGAGGTGGAACAAAGAACCAGGGAAATAGAAGACAAAATTGTCACCACTGATTTGCTAGAGCAAAAGGCAGACTCTAAAAGGAAAGGAAAAGAAGAAAACCTAAGAATAATGTGGGACACCATCAAGAGAAATAACATGCTCATCATTGGAATCCCAGAATAGGAAGAAGCAAGTAAAGGCACTGACAGAGTTGTGCAAGAATTACTAGAGGAAAACTTCCCAGGCATGATGAAGAATGAGAGAATATATATACAAGAAGCTCAGCAAACACCTATAGACTAGAAAAAAAGAAGAAAAACATCAAGGTATATCATAGTTAAATTTGCCAGAATCAAAGATAATGAGAGAATCCTGAAAGCAGCAAGGGAGAAACAAAGAGAAACCTATAAGGGAGAGCAGATAAGATTAAGTGCCGATTTCTCAAAAGAAACCATGCAAGCAGAAGAGAGTGGAAGTACATATATCAAACACTCAAAGAACACAACTGTCAACCAAGAATACTGTATGCAGCAAAGTTATCCACCAAATATGAAGGAGAGATCAAGATATTACCAGAAAAGGAAAACCTAAGAGAGTTTGTAAAAACAAGACCACCATTGGAGGAAAACCTCAGCGACGTCCTTCTTGCAGAGATACCACAGAAAGCATCATGGACCAAAGTAACTAGCAACAACAACAAAAAGAACTCAACACAATGATAGCAATAAAACCTTGCCTCTCAATAATCACACTGAATGT
>NW_006399969.1:3420900-3436409 GCF_000299155.1 Elephantulus edwardii
TATTATCTTGCATGCATCAAAATCTAGGAAGCATTAAAAGAAAATGGAGAAACTACACAAAGTCATGATACCAAAAATAATTGATCGACATGGAAATATTTAGGAAAGTAGCATATGATAAAGAACCAATGGTGTTGAGGGAAGAAGTTGAAGCTGCACTGAAGACATTGGGGTAAAAATATTTAAAAAGCTCCAAGAACTGATTGGATACCAATTGACATGTTTCAACTAACAGAAGGAGGCATAAATGTATTCAGCAACCCATGCAAGGAAATTTGGAGGACAGCTGACTGGCTGACTGACTGGAAAAGATCAGTATTTGTTACTACTCCCAAGAAAGGTGACCCAACAGAGTGGGAGAATTGCGGGACAATATTATTACTGTCACATGAAAGCAAAATATTGCTGAAGATCATCCCCAAACTGCTAGAACAGTACATTGAGAGAGAATTGCCAGAAGTTCAAGCTGGGTATAGAAGAGACATTGCACAGGAATATCATTGCTGATGTTAGATGGATCCATGCTGAAATCAAAGAATACAAGAAAAATGTCTATCTATGTTTTATTGACTATTAAAAGGCATTTGAATGTGTGGATCATAACAAATAATGGCAAACATTGAGAAGAATGGGAATTCCAAAATACTTCATTTCGTTTCTACAAATACCATAACTAGCCCAAGAAGCTGTTGTCCAAATAGAGCAAGGGACTACTGCATAGCTTAAAATAAGAGAAGATATGTGTGAAGGTTGTATCCTTCTCCTTATGTATTTAATCTGTATGCTGAGCAAATGATTTGGGAAGCTATACTTTATGAAGAAGAATACGGCATGAGCATTGGAGAAAGACTCATCAACAACTTGCACTTATGCAGATAACACAACCTTGCTTTCTGAATATGAGTACTTGAGTTGGATGCTGCAGAAGAGTGAAGACTACAACCTTCAATATGGATCACATGCCAATATTAAAAAAAAACTTCACCATTGGATCAATAGACAACATTATGATCCATGGAGAAAAGATTGAACCTGTCAATTTAAACTTGCTTGGATCCACAAACAACATTCTTTGTACTAGTCAAGAGATCAGGAGAAAAACAGCAGTGAGGAAGCCTGCTGGCAGGGGCCTTGCCAAAGTCCTCAATAGCAATGATGTCAGTTTAAAAACTAAGATGCATCTGATTCAAGCTATTATCTTTCCATAACCTGCTATGCATCTGAAAGCTGGACATTTAAAAATAAAATGACAGAAGAATTGACACCAGTGAGTTGTCGTGTTGATGAAAGTCCTGAGTGTCCCATGGACTGTCAAAAGAACAAACACATGTCTTAGAGAAAGTACACCTGAGTGCTTGTTGGAGGCAAGAATGGTAAAGTTTCATTTCACATACTTCTGGCATGTTATTAGGTGAGAATATTCCTTGGAGTGGGACATCATTCTTGGAAAGGTGGAAAGACAGTGAAAGAGAGGAAGACCCCCACCAAGATTGATTGACACAGGAATTGCAACAATAGGCTCATGTGTGTCAGGAAAAAATATAGGTTGTGCAGGATAGGATAGAGTTCAGATCTCTTATTTATAAGGTTGCTATGAGTCATACTTGACAGTACCTAAAATTTCTGAATCAAGTTTGAATTTCGGGATGTCCTCAGTTTATGTACTCCTCCAGCCACCTTGAAGTCATATTCATCAAGATTTTGCTTGTGTGCGATGTTAGTAATATTGCTTCACAATTACCACATTCTGTTGGAACACCTTTTAAAAGAATTTATATTGGTTTACAAGAGGGTGGTGACAGACATGAGACGGCAGCATCAAGAGAGAGGTGGTGACTTAAGAGGGAAGTGGCAGTAATAATGGCAGCTGGCAATATGTGAGAGGGGGTGACAGTGTAGCTGGGTGGCAGCAACTCAAGAGCAGTGGTCGGAAAAGATCAGCATCACAGAAGTGACTGGAGGCCTGAGCCACCATAACTAGATTTGGCTAGGGAGTGGGAGGAGGGGAGTGCTGGCCAAAGGAGGAGGCGGTATGAAGGGGAGAGGCGGAAGTGGATGCTGGCAGAGCAGAGTGGGAGATAGAACAGGTGCCAAAGAGGAGGGGGCTCAACACTGAGTTGGTTACTTTAGTAATGGGAAATGTCTTTCATCTGCTTTTCTGGGTAAAATGCTTGTCTGTCAGATCTGTCCCTAAAGTTGAGTATCTAAATTAAGGCAGACTAGGGAAAAGAATTGGCCATCCAATCCCAAAACAACAGGCCTCTGTAAACTCTATGCACAATTAAGCACATTTAGATTAGGCTAGCAGATATGACACCTGAGGTCAAGTCCTTAAGTTGGCAAGCACAAAGGACGAGGAATAGTTGCAATGCAGACACTAGTGACTGGAACACGAAATGTGAGAAAGATGAATGTAGGAAAATTGGACATTGTTAAGACAGAAAATGAACACAAAAGTATTGACATAATTAGACATTGGTGAGCTTCATCTCACATACTTTGGGCATGTTGCCAGGAAGGACCAGTCTTTGGAGAAGGACATGATGCTTGGAAGGGTGGAGGGACAATACCGGAGAGGAAGACCCGGGATGAGATCAACTAACACAGTAACTGGGGTAATGAAGGTGGGAGTGTAAGGGAAAGTGAGATTGAACCAGGCTAACTAAAGTAGGGTTCAGAGCTATTGTGCATAGGGTTGGTATGAATCATAAGTGACTTGATAGTACATAACAACAACATTGGTTTGCACACGAAACTCATATATATTGTGTTTTACACATTCATTCCCATTCATTGTGTTTTATAAAATTAATCACCATTGAACTATGCCAACCATTACCCTGTCTTTTCAGATTCCCACCAGAACTTTCCCATTTCTTTTACTCCCTCTCTCCACCTACCAAATTATGCAACCCTACGGTTTCCTTCCAGTTCATCCTTACCACTCTTCTCCCACCCTGTCCCTCCATGGACCCCCATACATATATACATAGTTATCCTTCTATTTTTACAATAACGGTCTTTTGATATATTTGTCCTAAGAAGACTGAGTTAATTCACTCAGCATAATGCTCTCCGGTCCCTCCCAGGTTATGTAGTAATTTTCTAAATTGCTGCTCCTGAGTCCTACATAATATTCTATTGTGCAAATAACCCATTTAATTGTGGTTGGACATTTGAACTATGTCTAAATTCTTGCCATAGTGAATAATGTTGCTATTAACTTTGGTGTACAAATCTTTGTTTGTGCCTCAGTTCTAATATTCTTGGGGTATATTTCTAGTAGTGGAATAGCTGAACCATATGAACTTTCTATGTCCAGCTTTTTGAGGAAACACCAAACTGTCTTCCAGAGTGGTTGTACTATTTTACAATCCCAACAGTGTATAAGACTTCCTATCTCTCCATACCCTCTCCAACATTTATTGCTTTCTGTCCTGTTAAACTTTGCCACTGCTACCGGAGTGAAACCTGGAGGTTAAGTCCAAAAGCATAAAGATCATAAGCGACAAAATGGGACTAAGATTAGAAGAACTAACTATGGTATAAAGAGGCTGGTGAATACAGTCAGAAATAAATAACCAAGAGAGGAAAATATTCATGAATGGGACCTTCTAAAGATTAAATCTCTCAGCACATCAAAAACTTTTTCCAAGAGAGAGAAAAGAAAACCTACTTACTGTGAAAAAACTGGGCAGTACCATCTCAGACAAACAAGTTTCTCATAAACAAAAGTTTACAGAATCCTGCAAGCTTCCCCAAGAAAAAGGCTGACAAGCCAATTACAAAATTGGCAAAAGACATAGAAAGATCTTTCCCAGAGGAAGAAATGCTCAAATTTACTGGCAATAAAAGAGATGACAATCAAAACCACAAAGAGAAAACTTTAAAAAAACAACCATCCAAAAAAAAAATACCAACCATCAAAACCAAACACAGATGTAAATATATTCTAGTCTAGGTAGCTTTCTTCCAAATTTCTTGGCATAGACAAGTGAATATGCCCAGTGCGGCATCAATTAATTGAAACAACTCTCTTGGTATTCTGTCAATTCCTAGAGCCTTGATTTCACTCATACCATCAATGCAAACTGTGAGGAGTTCTTCATTTAGTCCAGTGCCATTGGTTCTTAATCACACATTGCCTCCCAAAATTATTTAGCGTCATCTGATTGTTTTTATGCAGTGCCTCTCTATTCATTTCATCTTCTTTGAATTCTTTCTGTATTACTCAATGGAGAACTCTGGGAGTAGCAGTGCTAATCTAAAGGCCACACTTCTCTGGTGGTTTGAATCCAATAGTGGTTCAAGAGATACATGGATAAATTCCTCCTAGCCAAATATGATATAGCCTTGGAAAACACACTGGAGGGTCAGTTATACATTGGTTTTGACTGAACAGTGAATGAGTGCACCATTCAATATTTTGCTCATAGAATCCTTTAGTTTCAACTTGAGGCTTGATTTTTTTTTCTCTTCAGTTTTTGGTATTATTATCTGCGTGTTTAGTTTGTGATATACCAAGCACATACTTTCCTTTTAATTTTCAAAAGAGTTTGTCTTTGCACATTTTATTATAGTACTTTTTTTTGTTTTCTTCAGTAACTCTTAAAATCTTCAGTTCTCTTGTTTAATTATATATTTATTCAATTTGCTGTTATTATGTGCCATCGAGTCAACCATGACTCATAGCCACCCTGTGAACAATGGTTCTAAACTCTTCCCAATCCTGAGGCAACCCAACTGTCTCCAACATACTTGACGCCATTTCCACAGTGACTGTGTCAATCTATCTCATCCAGCTTCCTCTGAGCTGACCCTTTATTCTTCCAAGCATACTGTCCTTCTCCATGGACTGGTCCCTCCTAGGGCGATGCCCAAAATATGTGAAACAGAGATTTAGCTTCTCTAGTGTGGTGACAGGACTGATGGAAGATCAACAAGCTGCGTTATGCAGATGACACAACCCTGCTTGCTAAAACTGAGGAGTCCTTCCTACAGAGGGTCAAGGACTACAGCTTTCAATATGGATTGAGGCTCAATGTCAAGAAGACAAAGATTCTCACCATTGCCAGCATCAGGATGGATGGGGAAGAGATTGAGATTGTTACCAGCTTCAGTTTGCTTGGCTCCACAGTCAGCACTCGTGTCATCAGCAGCCAGGAAATTAAAAGACGTATTGCAATGGGAAATTCTGCTGTTAGGGACTTCTCCAAAGTACTGAAGAGCAATGGAGTAACTCTGGAGACTAAGGTGTATCTGATACAGTCCTTGGTCTTTGCAATCACTTGTTATGCATCAGAAAATTGGACAAAGACTAAGGATGATAGAAGGAGAATTGATGCCTTTGAGCTGTGACGCTAGAGAAGAGTGTCGAGTGTACAATGAACTGCTAAGAAAACAAAGAGATTCATCCTGGAGAGGATTAAACTGGGATGTTCCTTGGAGGCAAGGATTCTGAGGCTTCGTCTAAAATACTTTGGACATGTTGTAAGGAGGGACTGGTCCTTGGAGAGGGACATTATTCTTGGGAGGATGGAAGGACAGTGCAGGAAGGGAAGATCCTCTATAAGGTGGATTGATTTAGTGATTGGAGTAATTGGGGTGAGTGTGTCAGAGACGGTGCAATTGGCACAGGACAGAGCAGGTTTTAGGGCTGTTGTATATAGGGTCACTATGAGTCGCAAGCGACTCCACAGCACATGTTCTAGTACTTTTGTCCATAGAAAAAAGGCATGTCATTGTAGAAAGGAATGGACAGCTCTGCTTCTTAATCTATGTTTGTCTGATAGCTACATTGAAACTTGTTCACCATTGATGACCCTGCTGATATTTGAAATGCCAGGGGAATAGTTTCACAGTATCACAGCAATGCACAAGGCCACCACAGTATAGCAAACTGATGGATGAGTAGATTTTCCCCCCTTATGCATCTAAAAGTTGGTCAATGTATAAGGATGATGAGACAAGAATTGATGACCTTGAATTGTGGTATTGACAAAGAGTATTAAATATCCCATGCCAAAAGAACAAGTTTTTCTTGGAAAAAGGTGTAATCAGAGTTCTGCTTAGAGAAGAGGATGGTGAAACTTCATCTCATTTACTTTGGGCATATTTTCAGAAGTAACCATCCTTGGAGAGAGACATCATGCTCGGAAAAGTAAAGAGACCAAAGGTAAAGGTCAACCAAAGACTTCCAACAAGATTGACTGACGCAGTGACTACCGCCATAGGCTTTAGCATGACAGAGATAGGACAAAGTTCACATATGTTGTTTATAACGTTGCTATGAGTCTTAATAGACTCAACAGCACCTAATGACAAAAACATATTTTAGAGTAAATTTCAAAGCCTCTCATATCTATTTTGTTCTTTTTCTTTAAATGAATTTTTGCTGCCATCATGTATGATCATCTTCCTCTTTGGTCATTAGCGTTCAATACACCAAAAATATTCTTGACGTGATCTCTAAACTCAGATAAGATATGCTTAAAGTTGTATTTTGACTCTTGTGAACTTGATTTCATTTTCTTCAGCTTTAAGGAACTTGAATTTGTATATGAATAATTGTCCCACATCATGGCTTGTTCTACTTGATGATGTTAAGTCTTACTATAGTATCCTTTCATGGATCTAGCCTTGTTTTAGTTCTTGTTGTGGTGCTCCAGTATTCTATAAATTCTAGATAAAGTCCCTTATCAGACATGTCATTGTTGTTGATTTCCTTCAAGTCCAGCATGACCCATAGCGATCCTATGAACAAAAGGCCCGAAGCCCCTCTACAACTATCTATATTTATCAAAGTTCATTGAGTTTCCGGAGGCATGTTATTTAAGAGGTGGATGTTACTCCTGCTTCCAAACCTGTAATAACATGTTATTGTTTTTATGCCATCTGTAGCAACCCTATGTACAGCAGCAATGAACCCTTCCCTGTCCTGAGCCAGTCTCACTAACTCCCACATCCCAACCCCCATTGCCCCAGTTACTGTTTCAATCCAACTCATCGTGGGTCTCCCTCTGTACTGTTTGTGCCCCTTTCTGAGCATGATGACTTTCTCCAAGGATGATCTCTCCTGGCCACATGCTAAAGTAAGTGTGGGGGAAGTTCGAAATCCTAGCCTCCAAGGATAGACTTGGCTTCATGCTCTCCAAGACAGCCCGATTTGTTTTCTTGGCAGTCCATGATACGTTCAAGACTCTTCTCCAGCACCACAACGGGAAGGAATCTATTCTTCTGTCATCGTTAGTCATTGTCCAACTCTCTGAAGCATGACACATAATTGAGAAGATCATGGCCTGGATTAGGCACACCTTTGTATCTAGACTGTCATCATGGCTCTTCAGCACTCTGGAGAGGTCCATGACAGCAGATTTTCCCAGTACACTTTGCCTTGTGATTTCCTGACTACTGGTGTTAAGAGTGTTGATTGTGGATCCAGGCAAGCTATAATTGTTAACAACCTCTATCTCTTCTCCATCTAATATGGTGCTGTCAATTGGCCCAGTGGTGACAGTCTTTGTCTTCTTGATGTTGAGCTTCAATCCATATTGAAGCCTACAGTCCTTGACCTTTTGCAGCATATGCTTCAGGTCCTCCACAGTTTCAGCAGACAAGGTTGTGTCATCTGCATATTGTGGGTTGTTAATGAGTCTTCCTCCAATTCTGATACCACACTTCTCCTCATAAAGCCCTGATTCCCAAATGATCTGTTCTGCATACATATTGTAAAGGTACGGTGACAGGATATATCCCTGATGCACTCCTTTCCTGATTTTGAACCATGGAGGGTTTCCTTGCTTCATTCTGAGGACTGCTTCTTAGTCCAAGTACAGATTTCATATAAGCACGATCAAGCACTCTGAGATTGCCATTTTCCTTGAGGTTAGCCACAATTTATTGTAATCCATACAGTCAAATGCCTTTTATAGTCAATGAAACACAGATAGACATTCTTCTGGTACTCTGCTTTCTGCCAAGATCCATCTGACATTGGCAATAATGTCCCTAGTGCCATAACTGCTTCGAAACCCAGCCTGTATTTCTGACAGTTTTCTGTCAACATACTGTTGGAGTCTTTTCTGGAAAATCTTCAGCAGGACTTTGCTAGTGTGTGATATTAGTGATATTGTTTGATAATTTCCACACTCTGTTGGGTGACCTTTTTTTGGAATGGGAATAAATATGGATCTCTTCCAGGCAGTTGGCCAATAATTACCAAATACTTTTCTATGGCTTTCCTTTTTATCCTGTTGGAGAAGTTTTTTGATATGCATAGGGATTTGATTCTTCGAAGGTCCCATTCATTCTCATTTTATCCCTTCCTGGTTGTAGATTTTCCAGGATGTTTGAAAGACTGGTCATATTGTGGATTAGGGCTTCTAGAGTTCTTCCAAGCTTTTCTCTAATGAACATTATAGTCTTTGGTTTCAGTCCTACGTCCTTGATCCACCTTGAGCTGTCTTTTCTGTATGGTGTGTGGTGTGTATCTTGCTTGAGTTTCTACAGATAGTTTTCCAATTTTGCCAACACCATTTATTAAAAAGGCTACCATTTCCCCATTTAACCCAATTTCATCTCGTCAAAAAGCAGTTAACCATAGGTAGATGGGCTGATTTCTGGGTTCTCAATTCTATTTCATTGATCTATATGTCTGTTCTTTTAGCAGTACCATGTTATCTTAACCACCATGGCAGAGTAGTAGGATTTTAAATCAGGGAGTGAGATGTCTCCTACCTTTTTTCTCTTTTTAGGGAGTGCTTTACTTTTTAGGGGCCTCTTTCCATTCCAAATGAAATTGGAGATTGCTATTTCCATCTCCTTGAAGAATGGAATTGGTATTTATATTGAGATTACATTGAACGTATAGATTGCCTCTGACAGGATCATCATTTTCACAATATTGAGTCTTCATATCAAAGAGCAAGGTATATTCTTCCATTTCTTCGGGTCTCTTTTTGTTTCTGGTAGTAATGTTGTAACTTTCTTTGAATATATTCTTTTTGTTTCTAGGACTATTTACTCCCAAGTATTTATTCTTGTGATTAGCTATTGTGATAGGTGTTGTTTTTCTTAGCTCAAGTTCTGTATTTTCTTTGTGACTAGAGAAATCCAATTGATCTTTGTGTGTTGATCTTGTATCCTGCCACTTAGCTGAATTAGTCAACTATGTCCAGTAGTGTTCTTGCTGAGGCTTTAGGGTTTTCTAAGTATACAATCATATCATCTCCATAGACAGATAATTTTACCTCTTTTTTGCCAGTTTAGATAACTCTTATTTTAATCTCTTGTCTTGTCTATCGCTAAGACTTCCAATATAATATTAAATAGGAAAGGTAATAGTGGGCATTCTTGCCTAGTTCCTATTCTCAAAGGGAATGCCTTTAATCTCCATGTAGAACAATGTTGGCTCTCAGGTTTGTGTATATACTTTTTACCATGTTGAGGAAATTCCCTTCTATTCCTATTTTGTTGAGTGTTTTAATCACGAAAGGGTGTTGGATTTTGTCAAAGGCCTTTTCTATATCAATTGATAGGATTATGTGGTTCTTGTTCTTTGTTTTGTTAATATAATGAATAACACTGATTAGTTTTTCTTATATTAAGCCATCTTTGCATATCTGTTATGAACCTCACTTGGTCATGGTGAATTATTATTATTTTTTTAAATTTTATGTATCATTGGATTCTATTGGCCAGGATTTTATTTAGGATTTTTGCATCTATGTTCATGAGAGATAATTGCCTATAGTTTTCTATTTTGATGGTGTCTTTACCTGGCTTTGGTATCAAGGATATATTTGTTTCATAGAATGAGTCTGGGAGAATTCCATCTTTCTCTATTTTCTAAAATACTTAATGTAGAATTGGTGACAATTCCTGTCTGAATGTTTGATAAAATTCACTTGTAAGACCATGTGGTCTAGGGCTTTTTTTGGCTGGAAGTTGTTTTATTACTTTTTCAATTTCTTCTTTTGTAATGGGTCTGTTCATGTGATCAGTTTCGGTTGGTGTCAGATTAGGTAGGTTGTGAATTTATAAATATTTTTCTATTTCCTCTAGATTTTCATATTTGTTTGAGTAGAGTTTTTCATAATATTTGATTCTTAGCCTTTTTATTTCAGTTGGTTCTGTTGTGACCTTGCCCGTTTCATCTCTTATTTAGATTCCTTGTGTCCTTTCCTTCTTTTCCTTTGTTAGTTTTTCTAGTAGTGTTTTACTTTTATTTACCTTTTCAAAGAACCAACTCCTAGTTTTGTTGATGGTTTTGATTGTTTTCTGTTTTCTATTTCATTTATTTCTGCTCTAATTTTTATAATTCCAGGTTTTTTAGAGGGTGTCAGATTTTCTTGCTATTCTTTTTCAATTTGTTGGAGATGATGGGTTATAGAGTGAATGGTCATTTTTTCTTATCTTTTGATGTGTTTGCTTATTATTATAAATTGACCTCTTATTACTGCTTTGACTGTTTCCCAGAGGTTTTGGTAAGTGGAGTTTTCATTGTCAATTGTTTAAAGAAACTTTTTAATTTCATTTTTTATTTCTTTTACTACCTATTGATGTTCAAGCAAGTGTAGTTCAGTTTCCAAATGTATGGGGTTCCCCCCCCTTTTTATCCTCTTGTTATTAATTTCTAGTTTTGTAGCATTGTCATCTGAGAAGACACTTTGTATTATTTCTGTTTTTTACTTTTTGACACTTGCCTGTTTTTAGTCTTTCTTTATCTTTACTTTCCAGGTGTGTCTCTTGTAGACAACATATTGATAGTTTGGTTTTTAAAAATCCAATGTGCTACTCTTTTTCTCATCAGTGGTGCATTTATATCATTAACATTCAGTGTGATCATTGAAAGGCAAGGTTTTATTGCTATTATTGTGTTGAGTTCTTTTTGGCATTGTTGCTAGTTACTTTGGTCCATCCTGCTTTCTGTGGCACCTCTGTAAGAAGGATGTTTCTCAGTGTTTCCTGCAATGCTGGTCTTGTTTTTACAAACTTTCCTAGGTTCTGTTTTTCTGAGAATATCTTGATCTCTCCTTCATATTTGACAGACAATTTTGCTGGTTACAATATTCTTGGTTGACCATTGTGTTCTTTGCGTGTTCAATATATGTCATTCCACTGTCTTCTTGCTCACATAGTTTCTGCTGAGAAATTGGCACTTAATCTTATTTGCTCTCACTTATAGGCTACTCTTTGTTTCTCCCTCTTTGCTTTCAGAATTTTCTCCTTATTGTTGGTTCTTGCATATTTGACTATGATATTCCTCGGCGATTTTCTTTTGAGTTCTATTCTCTATGGTGTTCACTCAACTTCTTGAAAATATATTCTCTAATTCTTCTTTATTCCTGGAAAGTTTTTTTTCCCTAGTAATTCTTCCACAACTTTTTCAGTGCCTTTACTTGTTTCTTCCTGTTCTGGGATTCCAATTATGTACATTTTATTTCTCCTGATGGCATCCTACATTATTCTTAGGGTTTTTTTCCCCTTTTTTGTTTCTGCTTTTTGTTCTAGCAGATCAGTGCTGACAATTCTATCTTCTATTCTATTTCACTGGTTCAGTGTTCCATCTTTTCACCTCTGTTCATGTGTCCCTTCATCATGTTGACAGCATCTGAAACATTGGTGGTCCTCATAATTTAGATTTTGGTTTCTTGTTTATTCAGAGCCTCTATGCCTTGTTTTCCTTGCTTTATCTGCATTGTTTTGGTTTGATTTTTAAATTAATTTTAATGAAGTTTACAGAGACTTTGGATTTCCATGCATTCATTGTTACACTTTTCTCCCTGCCCAACCTACCCCTAACCTTTTCTCTTTGAAAATTAAGAGACTTTTTTTTCATTGTCATACAATCCCTCCCCCCAAATCCACTCCACTATGCAGCCTTCACTTGTAAATGTAAAAGAAAAATTCTTTCATTCTTATACAACCCCTTCCCTCAAGTCCCCTCTACTATGCAGCCTTCATTCTGGACTCCTGTCATGACAATAATACCTAATCATAAATCTCTTTTAAATAGTTGTCTCTCTCATCTCTTTCAAAGCAGTATACATTATTTATCCCATCTTTCTCAGTCTCCCCCCCCCCAACTCCAATTTCGTCCTGGGTTTTGTTTACAGTGTCCTATAATTCTTTAAGTTTGTCTTTCACCCATTGAAAATGTTCAATCATTGTTCTTTCAAAATCTGTGTTAAAAAGTTCCATCAGATTATCTAGCTTCAGGAAATCCATTGATACTGTTTTAGTTTTTTGGGGTGACATCTTGTTTTGGGTTTGTGTAGGGTGTGAAGTAGCCTACTTCTTACATAACTTTGCTGTGATAGCGTTTTTCATGCCTGAGGCAATAGCAGTTTCTTGTCTGAAGATACTGCTCCAGAAGAAGTAGGGACAGCTACTTTGCCTGGGTTTTTCTCTGAACTTCCAACTCAAGGGAAGATTTGCTTCAGTTTAGGGAGAAAAAAAATCTGTGAATTGGAAGCTTTCTCTGTCAGACAACTGCTACAGCTAGGCCAGTCCAAGGTGCTCTAGGCTAAAGGCAGTTAATTGACTGTACCTGTGGGGACACAAGGTGGGGCTTGCAGATGCATGCAGGGTGGGCATGCATAGGTGTGTATGGAGAATTGAATGGAAAACCAGGAAGTTTTGGGTTTCCCTTTGAGAACTGGGTCTGCTGCCTCACTTGAGCTCCAGCTATCTTGCTCCTTTCTGCTTTATATTAAGGGTTCCCATGTGGTCCAACTAAACAGCAATAATCCCTACAAAGTACCTCATTCATTTTCAGCTCTCCTGCTTGATTCCTGATACATTCCTCCCTGGTGTATTGCTCCTCCCTGGCATGTCACCCAGCATGTTGCTCCTCCCTAGAATATTGCTCCCTGGTGCATCACTCGCCATTTTTATTTTTAAAACTAAAATTCATTTTTGTCAAATCAGAACTGACTCATAACTGCCTGTACTATGTGGTGTGTTTTGTTTTAAATTGCAAATTGCATGAAGGAAGGCTGTCTATCTATCTTTCTCCTGTGGAGTAGGCTGGTGGATGTGAACTACCAGGGTCGTGCTGCCTTTGAGTTAACACAGCAATTACCTAAGGACTAGCCCACCAAAACTCTCTTTGTGTTCTTGTTTTATTTTTTAAAAGATATTTCTAATGACTAACTTCTTGTTTGTACAAAATTTTTTATTACAATTTTCACATTCAAATAATCAGTTGTGATTAATGAAACCAGTCATAATTAATGCTTCTTCATTAGTGATTGATTTTAGATTTAAGAAGTTGGCTGGAACCGTCAACATATTTGTCTTTGTCTTCAGTGGTTGTTGGATTCATTTGAATATATTAATTCTTAATTATGTAATATTAATGTTGTATTAACAGTTTTACCATGTATGTCTATGGATATTACCCTATCACTAATAGCATTATACTTCAGCATAGATCTTGAAATACTTTTTTGATGAATATGAGGGTATTCCTCATCAATTAATAATTCCTATATCAATATTTCTATATTCCTCTATCGATATATAGGAATTATGAATTCATGATGATGCAATTTTTTCAGTGTTGATTATTATATGTTCTGAAGTGATCTAATTAGAAAACCTACCAAAGATTACTTGAATGGCGAGGAAAAACAAAACTCCAACTTGTGTATTTGAAAAGAGTAATCAGGTAGCTCTGAATGGAGGAAGCTTATAGAATTCCTGCACCGTGATGAAATTTGGGAGATTTTGTGTCACCATTTTTCTAGATAATTATCTCACCTGAGCCCTTAAAAATAGCCCCTTTTAGTTGGCATCTTTACCTCCAAGCCAGCACTGATGTTATATTTTATCTGAGCCATTTTACATGCTGGTAATTTAGAAATTTACCACCTTATTCATCTTGCAGAAAATAATTTGGTCTTTGTTCACTGTAGCTAATTGGGTTTTGGCACCAAAACATAAAGCTGTTCACATTTCAAGTCAGCTAAAATGACATTAAAAATTTCGCTTAAACAAAAAGGCTGAAAGTCAATTGTATATCTATTTTTCCCCCATTGTGACTTGCCATACTTTTTAAATTAAATTCTTAAGATAGCTGACAAATTCCTATAATAGAATTGGAAAAGAGAAATTCTGAATTCTCATCTAATACATACATTCTATTTGGTTAGACATGGTTTGAAGAATTAATAGTCTATACTGGGAAAATAGAGTTAATCAGGGCTTGAGAAAGGATCTTCTTTTTGGGGGGAGACGTTGTAAAGGGTTGGGTTTTCCCCCTATGGTCCAGGTGATATAATTTGAGGGTGCACAGATCTACAAATTATCCTTTTAGCACTGAAATGTCAAGGATTTTAAAAAAAATCCTTTGGCAGTAACATATTAAGCCACTCAACTTACTGACCTTTATCAATCTGATAAAGAATTCTGGCAAACTATGAGAAAATAAGACTTTGGACAAGAAGTGAATATCATAAGAAACCAAGTAGAAATGTGAAAAAGTTTTCAAATGGAAACTGAGTATATAAATAGCTGTCAACGCTAATATTATATGAATTATTGATTTACTTTTCTTAATTTAGAATAATGGGCGATATATATATCTGCATATCTATATTTAGAATAGTGGAAGATAGCTATATCTAGATGTGTATATATAGCTAGATATATATAGATATCTCCTATTATCCTAAATTAAGAAAATTAAATAAATTAATACATAAAAATTGCTTCTACCTGGCATAAGTAAATGTTCAGTGTATTTAAAGCTATTATTATTAAAGAAAATTTAGTCAGTTTTTACTACCTTTTAAATGTTTAGGCAAAATACAGTATTAATTGAAATTCTAGATTTTTTTAATAGTGAAGGTCTGGTGACCTAATTGGTAAGGAGTTGTGCTGCCAACCCAAAGGTTTGAATCTGCTATTTGCTTCTCAGGAGAAAGGTAATCACTCTCCTCCCAGGTGACTCACTGTCTCTGAAAATCTATTAGAGGGTCAACTATGATTATGTTACAACCTGGCACCAATGAGTTGAGTTGTTGAGTTAATGGTAAATTATTTGGACTAATTCTGCTAAAAACAAATACATAATATTGCTATAACCCATATCAACATTTTAAAACTGCTTATAAGCATTGAAGAATTAGAAAACAGAAGAAAACATCCCAGCTAACTAATTTTTAGATGAAAGCCTGTAACCAAGAGAAAGCAGAATCATATAGATCCCAAGTTAGAGATGCTCTGAATTTATTTGCTGATGCAGCCAATTTGGGACCTGCTTCCTGGGCTGGACAATGACAAAGGCCCAAGACTCAACAAAGGTTGTTGTTGTTATGTGCCGTCGAGTCGCTTGTGACTCATAGCGAGCGACCCTATATACAGCAGCCCTAAACTCTGCTCTGTCCTGTGCCAATCGCACTGTCTCTGACACTCTCATCCCGATTATCCTAGTCACTGAATCAATCCACCTCATAGAGGGCCTTCGCCTCCTCTGTTGTCCCTCCACCCTCCCAAGCATGATG